>NC_135313.1:45096053-45441886 GCF_048772815.1 Callospermophilus lateralis
CCTCAGCCTCCTAAGCCTCGGTGATTACAGGTGTGTGCCATTGTGTCTGGCTGTCTCTAAGAAATTTTTATTGGTAAAAGAAATTTTTTATTTTCTTAACAATAATTTCAATGTGATTGAGCTATATCTGATAATTGAATGTGTTACCAATTTTACTAATGTTATTTTTAGAACTGACCTTAGTTGATTATAAAAGAGTTTAGAAAATGTTTTCATTGTTATTTCCTTTTGATAGTTTACTTATTCAAATTAATTATTTATCTTTTAGGAAAATCAAATTGTGTGGAATGTATTATCAATTTTGGCATCTTTATTTATCTATTCATGATTTCACATTTTAAAAAATAATAAGTCAAATGAAAGGGGAAAAAAACCCTTCAGACCGGAAAAGAATGGAGACAACCACCTCTATTTGTAGATAATATTATTGTTTATGAAAATAATCAAAAGAAATCTGCAGAAACAAATAAACAAACAGTAGCCCTGAGCTATTATGGCATCTTCACTCTGCCTTGAGCCAAGAAGGTGTTAATATGGCATTGCACTGTGGCTCCTCCCACCCTGCACCACAAACAAACAACAACAACAACAAAGAACTTGAATTAGTGTGTGAGTTGGGCCAAGTTACGGGATATAAAGTCAACATACAAAAACCAATCATTTGGGGCTGGGGTTGAGGTTCAGTGGTAAAGCCCTTGCTTTGCACACGTGAGGCACTGGGTTCCATCCTCAGCACCACATAAATAAATAAGTAAAAACAAAGGTGTTGTGTCCATGTTTAACTAAAAAAAAAAAAAAAAAAAATTTAACAAAACCATCAATTTACATATACTAATAATGAACATGTGTAGAGCATTTACAACTGCTCCAGTGGAAATGAAAAACTTATATATAAATCTAATAAAATATTTAGAAGATTCTTATGCTGAATATTACAAAATACTTATGAAAGAACTTAAAAAATATGTAGGAAAGACATACTCTATTCATGGATTTGTATCCTCAACATGGAAAGGTGTCACTTCTCTCAAAACTTGTCCCTTAAGGTTTAATGTGAGTTCCATCAAAATCCTAGCAGGATTCTTATTTTTAGACATAAACAGTCATTCTAAATTTTATATGGAAAGAAAAATGAGCTATGGTAGCTATAAACCATTTTGGCAAAGCTTAATCACATGGGAGGAATCACTTTACCTGATACCACTGAATACTACTCAGCGAAAAAACAAAATATTGATCCCTGTGACACTGTTGAAGGAACTCAGGGAAATTATACTGAGTGAAAAGGACCAATCTCAAAAAGCAAAATGCTGCATGATTTCCTTTGTGTAGCATTCTTACAATGCCAGTATTTTAGAAATGGAGACTAGATAGTGCTTGACAGAGTCAGGGTTAGGGGAGGAGGAAAGTGGTTGTGGCTAATGAATGAGTACTTTGAGGGCTCCTTGTGATGGAGTTATTCTGTATCTTCACTGTGATGGTGGTAGACACAATACACAGATGTGACAAATTATAGAGTTGAATGAGTGTGTGTGTGTGTGTGTGTGTGCGCACACACATTATTGTACATAAAACTGATGGAATCTGAATAAAGTCAATGGATTTTACCAATGTTAATTTCCTGGTTATGACATTGTATTATAGTTATAAAATATGTTTTCCATTGGGGAACATTGCATGAAGAGTAAAGAGTATCCTCTGCATTATTTCCTACAGTTGTATGTAAATCTAGAATAAAGAAAAAGTTGAGACACCAATAAAATACTATTAATAAAAGTGCATTTTGTAAAATATTAGATCTAACATTGATGTTGTTCTTTTGTCTTTAATCTTTTAGTTAAGTGGTCCTTTAAGAGAAGACTGTGAGGGTCCAATCCTGAGCTATTATGGCATCTTCACTATGCCTTGAGCCAAGACGGTTTTGATCTGGCTTTGCACTGTGACTTCTCCCACTCTGCACCACCCACGTGATCACTGCCTTCAGGGTCTAGGAATTCTGCTTTCTCATAGCTCTGGACTTGGGTGTAACACATATAAATATGTTCTATATATACACACATACTTATATGTATATGTAGATATATCTATATAGCATATACATATTCTATTATGCATTTATAAGAGTTATAAAGATTTTTAGCCTACTTTAAAAAAATTAATAATATTAAATATTATCTGGTGTTGACAAATAGACCTTTATAAAATTATTTTCTAAGGTAAAATTAGCATGGAAATATATATATATGTGTGTGTGTGTGTGTGTGTGTGTGTGTGTGTATCTAAAAAATTAGAAATTTACACAATGTCTATTATTTTGCTACTTTAAGAATGGTCTAAGAAATATCATTATCATATACTGTATTTGTGGTAGAATTATTTTCTTTCAAGATTTCAATACTAGAAATAATTTTATATATATTAGTTCCCTTCCTCCTATTTATACTGTTATCCCTTCAATTCAGGCCTTGTTCCTACATGGATGGAGTAATGACTTCCTATTTTTCTTTTGCTCCAATTTATCCTACCATGGTCAAGATTGTGATGTTGTTTTTTTCTAAAATAGAACCCTGATAATAATTTCGTCTTCTTGCTAAACTAAAGCAGATAGAGCCAATAAACCCTCACTGTCTGTAGTTCAGACTTCTCAGTCTGAACTTAAGGCATTCAGAGATCTAACCTCCTTGTTTTTTCGTTACTCATTCACTTCTCATTTTTCAGAGGTGCAGCACTCCAGCCAAACTGGACTCTGTAATGATGCCTTAACATGTTTTGCATGATCCTGCTTTGTACCTCTTCTTATTCTGTTTTATGTTGTCTTTTTTGGATTTCTACCTTTTTTTCTTTTTCCCTGGCTGGGCGTCCAACCCAGGACCAGTACCTCATATGTACTAAACAAAAAATCACTCTACCACCCAGCTATACACCCACCCTCTACCATTCTTTAAAATTTCACTCATTCACAAAGCTTTTCATGAGCCAAACTATCAGTTACAGTGACTTATTGCCTTCCTGAATATCCACGGTAGTTTAGCTTTTAAGAAACAATACACCCCAATGATTATAAAATTAAACAAATTAAATAAAGTATTTAATTGCCATCTCAATCTAGAAAACTACTGCACACAGGAACCCTGAGGTCAGGGTTTGTGTTTTGTTTTGTTCACTGTTTCTGTCGTCCCCAGGCCCTCTAATAGCTACCATAAAGCAGAAAGGAGGCAAAAGATCAGGAACCACAGAACAGGAAAAAGGCACCAAAAGAAGGTTTTATGGGAAGTTCACTGGTCCGGGAAAGGGTGAGGGCCAGGGAAGCTGCAGGAGGGAAAGACAAGAACTATGCTAATAAGGGAAGCTGTAGGTGGGGGGGGGCCTGGGCCATCTAAATTGCAGCTATGGACAGCAGGTTGGCTGAGCATCTGTCTGTTGTGAGTTGGTCAGGGTTGACGGAGTTGACAGGAAAACTGCTTTCGCAGGTGGGAATCCATGGGTGGTTGGGGTCTGTTGCCATGTCAGCTTCTGATTGGCCATTTTGGGTCTCAGCCAGGTGGAAAGTCCCCACCCACAACCACTCTTAAAGGGGAGGGAGAAGGGAAGCCTGCCAACCCAACATCCTGGCCACTCTGATGTTGTAGGGCACCATTCTCATCTGGCTACTTCCTGCTGGTATGGTGCATTATTTAGGGAAGGTCAGAGTTGGGGGCTCATTGGGAAGGCGGCTGTTCGGGTAGAGGAGCATCTGATTTACACCACCCGTGGGGCCAACAATGGAACCTAACCAAGCAATGAGGGCCAAGTTCCACCATCCTGGGAGGAGGGAGGTGGATGGCTGCTGCCTTCGTTTCAATTCTTTACTCAGCCAATATAACACGATGCTTTCTTCTACTAGGCTGGTCTCATGGATGTAATAGCAGCATTCTTCCCTGAGGAATTGACCGGTACCACCTTTGTCAGCAGTGAGTAGGTCTAGGGCCCCGCCTGTTTTGGAGAGTGACCCATATAAGCATATTTGTCTTTGGAGAGATGCCAGGGAGTTGGCAGAGGCTTCGACTTCTAGCTGTAATTTTTCTTCAAGCTCTTTAGTTGTGGTTAAGCTATAGTCCAGTGCCCCAGACCTGATGCCTGAGGTGACCAGGGATGAGGCAAGGGAAATATCCATAAACATAAGAAGAAAGGCAGCCTGCTTGTATCTAGTGGATGGAGGCAGGCTCAAGAAGAGAAACTCAGCCTGTTCATAGAATGTTAGTTGAGAATCTAGGGTGACAGGGGTGCAGAAAGGAGGGACAGTAGAGTAGCTGATGACTTTTGTCAACATCCAATTACACTAAAAGAAAACTCCTGGGGGTGCCTGGACTTGAGAGGACACCATAATAGTCATGGTGTACCTGGAGGCAGCTTGGGAGGCATAGTAGATGGAAAAAAATTGTTGCTACTGCAGGGGATTGTCAAAGAGGGGGATCCCTGGCAGAGGTGGAGAGGCGTCACCCCTTTGCAAATTCTTAAGGGGAAAGGTCAGAGGGACAGCCATTATGGTGGTGGGGGGGGCGATCAAGAGCAGCACACAGAAAACAATCAGAAATATCATTGACCCCAGAGTAGTTTAGGAGTTGTAGCCCCCGATGTACAAGGGCTAGCCGTGAAAACGAGTTTCCCTTCTTTACCTCATGTGCCCCTAGTGGTGAGTGAGGGCAGTTTCTTTCTGGAGGATTTGTTGGTGGAGCTGAGGAATCACTTGGGTGTAGATGTGGGAAATCTTAAGAGGTTCATAGGGGTAGGTGTCCCACTACCAGTTTTAGGTGTATAGTTTTCCCTCTGCTCCTGCTGCTCAGCAATTGTCCAAGGGATCTCTGATATTCAGGCAGGTCCTACCTCCAGAAAGAGATACAGAAATTGGATTTGTGTGGTCACTTTGACCTTGTGCATATTGCAGGAGGTGTGAGGGCATCCTCCATAAATATCTTGCTGGGACTCTTAGTACTACTTGGTTTGGTCACAGAGAAAGGAGAGGATAGGTGGCTCTCTGCCAAGTTAAACGAAGCCGGTTAATAGAATGAAGACAGTTGCTTGACAACCAGCACAATGGCAATCACTGCTTCCTAATGTCCAGATCTTACCATCTCAGGTCCCCTGTTCCTGGCAATGCCAGCAGTAGGGATTAGGCAGCATCGTTTGGGTTGGGGGCACCTGTAGGAATAGACTCAAGAGGAGAAGAAGTGGAGGCCCACAGGTGATCTTGAGTTTATTGGGTTCCCACCAATTGGGATGACCAGGACTTAGGGCCGGGGCAAGCGTGGGGTGAGAAACATGACAGCAAGAGGAGTGGCCTAGTAGTTTGGCTGATGTAAGAGTGGTAAGAGTCACCATATGGGGTCCCATCCAACATGGTTGGAGTGACTGAAGATGGAGTTCCTTTAAGAGGACAGAGTCTCCTGGTTGGAGTAGACCCTCAGAAGGCACTAGTTCTGTTGGGGCAGGAAGATGGCAGTCCGTGTATTCCCAGAGGAGATTGCAGAGCAAGGTGAGATAAGGTAGATATGAGGCCAAAAATGGGGGTTAGATGGTAAGGTTGTGATTAATCAGGAAGGGGCGACCACAGAATAGTTTGAAGGGCCTAAGCTCTGTGGGAGTTCTAGGGGCAGCTCAGATTTGGGTAAGAAAAGGGGAAGCAGATTGGGCCAGGAGATTCAAAGCTCAATTGAGAATTTTGTAAAATGATCCTTGAGGATCCTGTGGGTTCACTCAACCTTACCTGAGGACTGTGACCCATAAAGAATATGAAGTTTTCAGGAGATATTGAGGCTTTCTGAGATCTGTTGAATTATTTAAGAAGTGAAGGCAGGGCCACTGTCTGACTGGATGGACATCAGAAAGCCAAACCTGGGGAGGATCTGCTCAATGAGGACTGAGGCCACCTTGCCATTTCTCCAAAGGTCAGGAAAGCCTCAATCCATCCTGAAAAGGTATCAACCAGAGTGAGTAGGTATCAGAACTTTTTGTGTCTGGGCATGTGAGTAAAATCTACCTGCCAATCTTCGCCTGGTTGGTGTTCTCGCATCTGATGAGTGAGGACCTTGGCTCGAAGGCCCCCAAGAGGAACATATTGAGCATGTGGAGTGGACCTGTTGAATGAAGTCACTCGTGCCGGGTAGGTAAAAGAGAGGTTGGAGGAATTGAAAGAGATGTCAGGGACCAGTGTGAAGTGAATTGTGGATATTGGAGAGGAGATCTTGGGCTTGGAGTTGAGGAAGGGCAATCTTGTCTCCCAGGTGAAAGCAAAGAGAAAGTAAGAATCTGGATGAAGCGGGACTGTGGAGAAAGTGTCTTTGAGATCTAGAACTATCAAATGAGAGGTTGAGGGCAGTATGTGAGAGAGGAGGGTCTAAGGGTTAGGGACCACTGGATGAAGGAGAATAACTGAGTTGTTGACTAAACAGAGATCTTGTACTAAATGGTATGCTCCTGACAGTTCACAGACAGGTAGGATCCGAGTGTTGCAGGGGGAGTCTATGGGAATAAGGAGGTCTCAATCTAGTAGTCGCTCAATGATGGGCTTGAGTCCCCTGTGGTGAGGGAGAGAAATGGGAAATTGAGGTCTAGAGAGGAACTTAGAGGTGGGCTTTAGCTGAATCTGCTCCAGTTGATGGTTTGTTGCTATTATCGGTTTGGAGGTGTCCCAGACTTGGGGGTCTATAAGGCCTGATGAGAGGAATGAGTGGTGGGAGGGAGGGTGTGTCTATAATGGATCGAATTAAGGGGAGGACGAGTTGGGTCATAGGAGCATGAGGTAAAAGCTGGAGGGTAGCCCCCAAGAGCTGGAGAACATCTTGTCCTAGGAGGGGAACTGGACAGGAAGGGATAACTAAAAAAGAGTGGGTAAAAGGATGTCCCTTTAGGGAGCAGATCAGACTGGCTGTTTTCTTTGGGAAGGAATGTGTTCCATCTATCCCCATGACCAAGATCTGGGAGGGATATAAAGGCCCAGAGTAGGCAGGCAAGACGGAATAGGTAGCCCCTTGTCCACAAGGAAGGTAATGGACTTACCCACTACCTGGAGTGTTACCCTGGGCTTGGTGAGGGTTATGAGGGTCCTTGAGTTTGGGCTTTTTCAGTCATCATCCAGTCCCAGAACCTCAAGAGAAGGGACTGTCTGTCTGGCCATACTCCCACATTGAGGCACTGGGGAGGGACAGGCCAGGGGACAGTCACTCTTCCAATGTCCCAGCTGCTTGCAGCTGGGGCACAGCCCAGAGGGGAGCCATGGGTTAGGACACTGGTGGGCCCAGTGGCCTTCTTGTCTACATTTGAAGCAGGCCCCAGGTAGGGCAGACTTCTGAGGACCCCTGGGAGCCCTGGCTGGGGCCAGGGCTGGCCGCAGAGCTGCAACCACTCCAGCTTTTGTCTGGAGTGCCACCTTTTTCTGTAAGTGGGCTAGCCAGCTAAGTTCAGCTGTTTCCTCACAGGCATTATAAACTTTAAGGGCCATTTTCATCAGATCTCATATGGGTATTTGTGGACCATCCTCAGCCTGCTTTAGCTTTTTTCTAATATTGGGGCTGACTAGGTGATAAAATGAGTGGCCAGAATGGTCGTCCCAGAGGGAGATTCAGGGTCTAATCTAGTATAGAGAGCGAGGGCCTCCTTTAAGCAGTTAAGAAACATTGCAGGGTTCTCATCAGGCCCCCGAGTGACTTCTGTGAGTTGATTAAAATTAACAACCTTATTAGAAACTGCCTGCATGCCTGCCAGCAGACATTGTGTCATCTGGGCACAGCAGTGTCAGCCCTGTTCTCCATTTTGATAGTTCCAATCAGGATTGGTGTTGGGGACTGCGGCTGCACCTGTAGGCATGGTGTTGTTGGTCAAATGAACCTGGTCTGCATGGTCCTGTGCAGCTAGCCAGACTCAAGTGCATTTATCCGGGGTATGGGTGGAGGTGAGGATGACATGAACGTTATGCCAAGTAAGGTCATTGGCTTGGGAAAGGTATTTAAATTCTTTGATATAGGTAATGAGTGGTAGTGGGGTCAGCAGAAAAAGAGCCTGAGCGTTTTTTCATTTGGTAGAGTCTTGTAGAGACAAAGGGAACCTCAGATCCTGCCACTTCATGGAGAGGACAGAGATGTTCAGGATATTGGGTCATCTGGCAAGACCTGGCATAGGCACTTACTGGGGAAGAGACAGGGGAGGGAGGGTGGTCTAACTCAGGGGGAGCCAGTTCAGGATAAGGAGGGTCAGGACAGGAGAGTCTAGAGGGTGGTAAGGAGAGTGTCTCGGGAAGTTCACTAAGTGGAGAGGGGTCAGGGTGAGAAGCAGAAGGGACTTGGAATGGAGGAGTTTCTTTAGTGAGGAGGACTTGGAAAGTGGAGCAGGTAGAGCAGAAAGAGGGGCAGGAGCACAAGTCCCAGAAGGCCTCAACAGAAGGAACCTCTAACCACTTTTCCATCTATTGGCAGAGATTGTCCAAATCAGTGAGGATTTTAAAATCAAAAGTCCCCTCAGGAGGCCATTTAGAGCCATTATCTAACGTGTACTGTGGACAGGCCACAGTGGAATAGTAAAGGATCCCTTTACAGGCGTAAGTCCTGAGAGAGTCCCAATTTGGAAAAATTTATGTATTAACACCCTAAGGGAGTTTTGGGGTCCAGAGCAGAATCTGTATTTCCCATGATGTTTCAACACCTGGGGTGAGCAGGGAGGAAAAAGGTGTCCTAATTACCTACTCTGCTCACCAGAGAACAGAGTGGCCTGGCCAGGGACTGAGACGTCTCTATAGTCCATTGGGGGTCCCTAGGGGTCAGGAGGGGAGTCTCTGATGCAGCTGTGATTTACAGACAGAGTCCCCAGCAATCAGGAGGGAGTTGAAAGATCAAAGAGAAAGGGACTTAGCCCATGTCTGCCAGATTGTATGAGGGTAAGGGGTCTAAAGATTCCTGGTCATTCCAGTGGCGGAGAGGAGTAGCCTCAATCCCTAAAGGAAAGGCATGAAGTCCACCTGGGTTTCGGCACCAAATGTAAATCAGCACCAAATGTAAAGCAGAAAGGGGGCTCAAGGTCAGGAATCACAGAATAAGAATGAGGCCCCAAAAGAAGTTTTTTTTTGGGGGGGCGGGGCTCCTGGGAGAGGTTCACCAGTTTGCAAAAGAGTGAGGGCTGGGGAAGTCGCAGGTGGGAAAGGCAAGACCAGTGCTAATAAGGGAAGCTGGAGGTGGGAGGGCCTAGGCCATCTAAATTGCAGCTACCAACAGCAGGTTGGCTGAGCTGAGTTTAGGGGCACGGTGTCTGATTGAATTGACTGGGCAACTGCTTCTGCCAATTCTGTGGTTGGGGTCCATTTCCATGTCATCTTCTGATTGGCCATTTTGGGTCTCTTCAGCCAGGTGGAAAGTCCCTGCCCACAGCTGCCATGAAAAGGGAGGGGGAAGAGAAGCCTGCTGACTCAACATCTACCATATTATTTTGCACAAAATATAGGAATATTAAGCATTTGCAGAATTGAACAAAAGCACCAGAATGATTTAAATCTAGCTATGCCAGTTTGGCTTGGAATTAAAGCTCATTTTTTCTATTGGGTGTGTGGGAGACTCCCCACTGAAGTTAAGTTTCCATCTTGGGAGAACATCAGGGACTCCCTTACCCCGACCCCTCCTCTCCAAAGAGCGCCAAATTCAAAAGTTCTCTGGACCAATCCCCACAGGACACAGTGTCCACTGGCCATTCGTGAGTCACCATGCCAATCAGCACCCGTCACGTTGCCTATGCAAAACTTCTTAAGCCGAAGCTCTCTGCCCTCTTCCTCTTCTTTCTCTTCTCTCTTTTTCATACTCTCTGCTCTCTGCCTCTCCTTTTTTTTTTTCCTCTTTGGGCAGCCCCCCAATAAAATCTCTTGGTTGAATCTCAGTCTCGGGTGAGTCACTTGCCTCTCATTTTCTTTTCTCATTGTATGGGTTCACTAAGATTAAGATATACCATGGTTTAAAGTTTGATAGGTGTGCTATGTTTCTGAACAGAGCACTGTGGCCTTGGAATCACATTGGCATTTGGAGTTATCTAAACCCAGAGATGCCAGACTACTTTTCCACCTGCTGTTCCAGCTGAGGTTTTGATGTTCGATTTTTAAGCTGAGCCAAACAGGTAGGGGAAATGCTTGCCAACCATCTGATACTGTAGATATTTAGGCCAGGTAGAAACTTGCTTTAAAAGTCAAATCAGTTTCAGTCACGTCAACATGAGCTATCTTGAATATCTGCTTTGGAGACACTGCTTTATTATTAATATCATCATCATTATTATTCAAAACAAAAGTCACCTACCATTTTTTTTATTACATTTTCAAACACATATGTGGAGATGGACACAGAGATATGATGGCCAAAATGTTGATCTTGGACTGGGAGTAGTAGAAAAATAATAATTATAGTTTGTGTTCACTTTCCCTCAATTACCTGAAATCTGGAGCTGGATTTCTTAAAAGAACATCAAGATGCTTATAAATTCCAATATAATTATGGTTCCAAGTGGCAATTTTGTTGTAAAAGTAGTAAAACTCCTTCAATGTAAGTAAAGTGATCCTAATATCACTTCCTGCATTTTTTTCCTGAACTTTTACATTTAAAAAATGTTTAGATTTTCTGTAGAACTTAAAGTGAGGCTGGATATGTGAGACTCAGAAGAGTTTGATTATGATGATCACATACACACACAGATATACACACATACACACAAAGACAAAGACAGGTTAATTTGTAGTAGAAAAATATTCAGATATCCTTAAGAGGTCAGACAGTACCACATATGAGAACCACAGACAGCACTAGCCATCCATTCAACATAGCCCATTAAAAAGTGACTACAAAGTTATAGTCAAGGACATAGGTTGACTAAATGGAAGCTTTACAATTTTCTAAACTACTATTATCTAATTATTGCAATAGCTTACTTGAATGAAAAAGTTCTGTTTTTCTTATCACAAACATCTACTGGGAAAACACCTGCTCTGTTTCAATAGTCTGCAATTTTAATAGAATCATAATGCAAAACTATCATGCCCAATGATGACTCTTTCCTTTTTATACAATTACACAGATGCTGCAATAAATGATCAACATTAATTTAGTGTTTAATGTCCAGGAGTAATGGGATTAAGTACAGTCAATATTCCCTGGTGATGAATTATCAAGCAAGTTGTTTAAAATTTCAAAATTTTTCTGATCAACATACTAGGCAAACACTCAATTCATGATCCTATATTTTGAATCAGAACACTGGAAGAATCAAATAAAATTGGAAAAAGATCTGGATTTTCTTTTTTCACCTTTCCCAATGTCTTCTTTGTTATAAGTAATTTTCTTCTTTCCTTAGTGTGTTCATTAACAAATTACCACAAATACAATTTCAGTCTTCAATGCATGCATGCAAGAAAAAAAAAAAGCCCAAACAAGAAATAAAGAGTGTTGTAGTTCACAGAAAGAATGCTTGCTTGTTATCTAAATGGGATTATATTTAATAGGCAATCAATGATCATTGTTATTGAGAATGAGTACTCAGTGATCCTACAAGCATAATGAACTTGATAAGTAAGAGTGGATTGCTTCATTCTCTCAAGAACTTAAAATTCACTTATGTTCTCCTTATTAAGCTTTTTTTTTTTTTTTTTTTTTTTTTTTTTAGTGACTGTTATATGCCAGGTATTATCCCAGTTTTGAGGGGAGACAAGAATCTTTCTCTCTCAGGAGTTTGACAAGTCAAAGAGACACCAGCCACATTAATAAAGAGGCAGTGTGAGGAGAATGAAGCCAAGGGAAGGAACAAGAGTTTAAGAGATCTGAGAGCATTTAGGATAAGCAAATAACAGAACCAACTTTCTTTTTTATACTGTTTGGTTCTCACTTTTAAAAAATGTTACATTTCGTGATCTCTTGAGTTAAAAAACAAATGTAGTTGTTGTTGTTTGTTTTACAGCAGTTTTATGAGGAACTGAAAGGACACTTTATCCCCATCCCCTTTACACATGGGGATAAAGAAGTGGAGTAAATATATTTTGTGGGTTACACTTCATATTTGCAAGTCTCGATTATTGAGAAAACGAAGGGAGAGTTACAGACACTGTAAAAAATACAAAATATATAAAATAGAATGCCTATTAACTCATCATGGAAACTTTTTTTTTTTTTTTTTTTTGGTAACAAAGGATAATAGCTATTCCTACCCCTCCCAAATCACTGGTCTTGGGCCATGAGGTGAATGAGTACAGTAAATATGTCAGAGGCAGTGACAAGTCATAAGGTAAATTTTATCCATGCAACAAATATATATTACTTGCCTCAGAATATATAATTCTCCTTTAATGTCAGAAGGTCTACAGATTTATGCTTCTTTTGTACATAGGTTATACACGATAGATTCTACAACCTCTGGCTCCTTTTTTCCTAATTCCTACTGGATTCTTAGTCCATGCATTTTAAGTTCTCAAAGAAAGGGGTAGGTACATTATTAAAGATTCTCATATGGACATGATTGAAGCCAAAGGAATGAGTTTTAAGACAGTTGAGTAGAAACAACTATAGTAGCATTCTGATAAGTGTTTGTGTGATAAGCCTTTATAATAAGTGTATAGCATTCTGATAAGTCTTTGTAGGTCATTATAATAAGTGTAACTTATTGTAAAATATACTTATTGTAAAATATATTATATTTCTATAACTTATTGTAAAATGCATTTTTGTTATGATTAGCTTAAAGCTATATAAGAGAGTCTACGTCAGCTTTTCTGATATAAGCTTTTCTATATCTTTTCTTTTTCTTCATTTCTGCTCTTTAGAATGAATCCCTTTCAAATATGGCTCATTCATTGCATTTTGTTAGATATTATTCTTGATGTCACTCTTCAGTTGCTCAAATATCTAGAAAAACCTTATTTTCCATGCCTAGATTTTAGGAGAGTCATATATATTGATATTGCACTTATTTTAATTATACTTAGCCTCTGCATATGGTGATTGGATTTGGTGTGTCCTTTGAGTGTCACAGGTATTCTTTGACACTACTTAAATAAGTATGTTGACTAAAGAGTTGGCATGGGACATGTAGTACTTGGGTGACATGAAATGCAATAAGCTGAATTGCTTTAAAGTGGATGGATGTATGCTCAGTTCCTGCTTCTGCCCCAACACAGAGTCTAAACTTGAAAAACTCTCCATGATTGTCTATTTTTCAGTATTTTTGTCCATAAAAGAGCATATATTTCTCTATGCTTTTTTCAGTATCAAAAATATACATAAATTATGTTACAAATCATATGATGATGCAGCGGGTGCCAAAACTCCTCCTAGGGAATAGAGTTGCATGGTCCTCCATTCTGGTTGCTCGTCAGAATCACCTAGAGAACTTTTAAAAAATATATCCATATGTGGATATTGTGGATATTCTAATCCCACTATACTTTGGAGCATCCATTTGTTAATAATTTTAAAGGGTGATTTTATGATTTATTTTTCTGAGTAAGAGAAGTAGTGAGGGATATGAGAAAGTTTAAAACAGTCTCAGAATGCATACCTTTAAGTAAATAAACTGGATAAAATTAGATTAACATTTTCCTCTATTAGTCCATGATTCCTTTTTATTACAGAATTAATAAGCTATGTTTTTAAGAAAAGTATGTCAGTTGGAACAAGCTCTTATTTCAAGTTAGTCAGTAACTTGACTAATATCTCCTAAATCTATTAGGAGATAACTGATTCTTGAGATGCAAGAAACTCTAAGGGAGTCAGACCAATGGGAAGCAGACCCCCCCTTCTGATATGAATCTGGAGGAAATAAGTCTGCATGGACCCTCACACCAGCCAGAACTGCTGGGGTGAATTACCTCCTTGATTGGTAGCCAACTCAACTCCTTGCTTTACTTCTTGAACAGATGCTGTGACTGAGGAACCACAGGAGACTAAGAGAATCCCACCTGGGAATGTAGGAGGACACTACAGTTTTATTTTGTTGCCATCACCATCCTGAATAAATATTCTTTTATTTAAGGTTCCTGAGTGTTATGACAGCTTCAATGTTTTGAGTAATATTGGGCAAGTTGAGTTGACCTTTGCTAGCCCCTCAGAGGTCATTTAGAGCAATAACCATGTCCAATGGTAAAAGGAAATTTTTGAAATATTTATTTTACACAAAGATTATAAAATCCCACTTGGAAGGAGCGATATGCACAGAAAGACAATTAAAACTTTATTTGCAAAGTTTTTCTTTAAAAAGACTAAGTGCCGGGCTGTGGATGTGGCTCAAGTGGTAGCGCGCTCGCCTGGCATGCGTGCGGCCCGGGTTTGATCCTCAGCACCACATACAAACAAAGATGTTATGTCAGCTGAAAAACTAAATATATATATATATATATATATATATATTCTCTCTCTCTCTTTAAAAAAAATTAAATTAAATTAAATTAAAAAAAAAAGACTAAGTGCCAAAACTCCACTGAAAAGAATAGGAAGGACAAGCAGATTCACAGGACACACAAACACAAAAGTGAACATGTGTGCTTGGGAACATACACACATCACAAGCTGTCCAAAAGTAATGGTCTTCTAACAAAGAATAAATGAAGCACAAGAGAAATTGATGATTAGTCATCCGTATTCCATAAATGAGAAATGACTGGAAAGTTTTCTCCTTTTTATTTTAGCATAACTCACATGATTCAAATGTATGAAAGATGAAAAAAATAAAAAAAACAAACAAAAATTAAAAATAAAATATATCAATTGTATAGGAAAAAAAAATAGAGACTTAATCATAAATTACCACTTTTCATGTCTGCTCTGAGAGGATGATAAGAGCCTGGTAATGTTTAGCCATACAAGTTGATCCCCTCAAAGTAAAAGGCATCCATTAACATACCTGCTATGTCTCTATCGTAAGATCCACAAGACTGTTATGGTAACATTTTATGAAGTACTTTTGTTCATTTTTGGAGAAAATAAGTGAATGACAGCACATTATATGTCAACATTTTCCAAATAATTGCATTTTACTTTAAAAGGGTGGATATCACAAGTAATTGATTTGTAAATCATCTGTGGCAGGTGAACTGTGAAGGCATTTGTTTTTACTCTTGAATTCTGTTGAGTTCTGGAAGTATCCAGCAGAAACATCAATAGATTTCCTGGAGAAGCAACAGCTATGGGGTGTGTTGAACTTATTCAAAGAGTCAAACATTAGGGAGGACATGAAAATCAGGTTGAGCATAGATTTACCAAAGGTATACTAGTTAAATCTTGCTGTTTTGAGTTTTTGGGGTCGTTCTTTGATCAGGGTTTCTATCACCACCATTTTTGACTGAAACTTAAGCCCTACATGTCAATAATTCTCTTTGCTTTTACCTTTCTTTTACCTATATCATCCTAGAATACCTTTGTGGTGTTGTATTTAGATAGATATTTTATGCAAACTTAAAAAACCCAAGCATTTTGTAAATCATAGAGTAGGTTATTAAATTATAGCTATTTTGTTTTAAAAATATACAATGAATAACTCATTAAAGACTCCTATTGTCTGAATAAAAATCTTCATGTCTAAGACAAAAATAATTTTGCAAAATTCAAAGAAATCCACAAGTCAGTTAAGATAAAATAATTATTTACTTAACTTTTATTCAAAATTAACACAGATTTAATTGCTGTATTTGTATAAATAACATAGGTTTGATTTAGTGTGACCTAGACCTCTAAGTACATTTTAAAAAATATAACATGACTAAAATTTATAATGGTCTGCTTTATACTTAATTAGGAGGAAAGTAATAAAGTATATAAATTTACCAATTATAATTCTGCCCTGTATGGGATCATGCCCTAAGATTGAATGAGGTCATCTATGTTTTATGTTTATATCATAGAGAAACAGGTGACATGATACATGAATAGGCACTGGTTTTATGAAAGAAAATGTAGTGTTTGTTTTTTACTAACTTCAATATGAGATATGAACTAAAAATTGAAGGAGCTGGGAAAAATTAATATATTACCTTTGAGTATATATTTTCAAAAAAATGTGTACTAAAATATATTTCTTGAGAGGAAAATTCCTCAATGGGTCCCTCTATATTTGGAAAGATATTTTTGCTAATATTTTCACCTCTAAAGCTTTGACTCTGAATAGGTTGAAATGTTCATGTTTCATTTTTAGGGAACACAAGGAACAAAACAAAGCCAACTACATTCAGGACTTCTCTAGTCCAGAAAGCCTGAAGGATTACAAGAAGGTTGATATTTGTCTGAATTGTGACTCTCAGGTGAGTGGACAAACCTCATGATGTGCACACCTGAACCCAGAAGAAAAAGTATAGATATAATAAGTATCTGAAAATGACATCCTCACGGAAAGCTCAGGTCCAAGTAAGGCAAAATGCAAATAAAAAAACTGCATAGGTTTACATGAGAACATGCTGGTAATGTAAGCATGATTCTGTTGTTTATAAACTAACGGTTAAAAATAACTACTGACATCAGGGTAAAATTAATAGAGTTAGGTATTGTTATCTCATGAATTACTGATATAGATAAATTGAATGAATAAAAATTGTATGGCTTCATCTTATATCCCCTATTGAATGAAAGAGAAAAATAAATGCTATAAGATTTATGAATTCAGTCAATGAGAAGGGATAACACTATGAGTAACATTGAATAGCTTGCTTCTAGTCCTTCCAATTTTCACTTTTATAGGTCTAAAACCACCTGATCCCAGGTGGCACTGCTGTAGTCTTTTAAATGGATGTCCTTCCATCTATGACTGAATACTATGGATGGTATTCAGGGTGGGACAGCTTTAATGGTGGAGTGAGGACCTCTGAAAATCCAATTCAAAAAGCAACAAAGATGCCTGTAATCCCAGTGGCTGGGGAGGCTCAGGCAGGAGGACGGAGAGTTCAAAGACAGCCACAACAATGGTGAGGCGTTAAGCAACTCAGGGAGACCCTGTCCCTAAGTAAAGTACAAAATGGGGTTGGGGATGTGGCACATTGGTCAAGTGCCCCTGAGTTCAATCCCCAGTATCAAAAAAAACCAAAAAACCAAACCAAACAAAAACAGCAAATATATAGGCAAAATTATCAAAAATCAGAAGTCTGCTATGACTTCACAGAAGATCATAGCAAAATAACTTTGTGTCTGTGCTTAAAGGTAAGGATCTTAAAGTAGAGAGATTATCCCAGATTATGAAACATAATAACCTGAGTATTTCAAAGTGGAGACCCTTTGCCTGCCCTGGTCAGAGACACATGTGAGAAAAGCAAGAAGATATGTAAGTCCTTTGCTGGGTTTGAAGACAGAAGATGGGAGCCTTGAACCAAGAAATGTGGGTCCTCCTTAAGAATCTGGGAAAATATAGACTCAGCTTGAAGGCCTCCAGAAAAGAATGCAGCCTTAAGATATGGATTCAGAAAAGAATGTAGCCTTGTTGACTCCTTAATTTTAGCCTAGTGAGACTCACATCAGACTTCTCAGCACCAGAACAGTAAGATAACAGTGAACTTCTGTGTTATGTTTAAAATGCTTTAATTTATCATAGGATCAAGAGAAATCTAATATGTTCATGGATACACCTGGGCTTCATTATCCATCTCTCACTTATAATTCAGATATCTACTATTTTTCTTTATAACACTTCCTTCAGCTATTTTTTTTTCAAGCTGAAAAGCTATGAATAGCATTGAATAGCATTAAGACCTTCATTGGTCATTTTGTATAGAGGTGCAACCACCGACTCTGCCACAGCAAACAGTTTCTAGGCTGATTATTTGCTTTATTTGTTCTTTTACACTAAATGGGTTCCGAAAATATGATGTATTCTCTTTCCTGATTTTGATTATTTGGGTCTTCACTTCCTGGAGAGCATCATTTTTATTCCCTACAACTTTACCTCCAGAACATTCTTAGTAGATGTTTACTGCATGGATGAATGCCAGCAGATACTGCTGTTTTTTTACATTATTAACAAGCCATACTTAATACATTTACTTACTTTTTTGTCAGTCTTTTCTGGGTATGAGATTCATGAATGCATAAAATTTATCTCCTTCTCAAGTAGAAATGTCTCAAAAAATAGTCTTCACTTCAAAGAACCAGGGGAAGAAACTTCTTGAAAATCCTGATACTGTCTTTATAGAGATGTAAGCATATACAACCACTGAGATACAGTTTATGGAGAATTTATAGATACCCTGAAGCTCCTTCTTAAGGGCTGCGTGGGTGTGCAGATCAGAAACAAGCACTTCCTATTTGTGAGTGTCTTTTACCACACTGAGGGTCTGGCTTCACTTTGGGGAACTTAAAAATAGAATTTGTATTACAACTTAACAATTGAAGACAGCATTAAATTAAAAATTCATGAGCCTGTGAAACTTGGAGATCTTTTTAAACATTAAAGAAATATGTGTGTTTTGACCAATCCTTTTTGCCTTATGTGAATGTTAAAACTCATGTCCATTTTTCTGTTACGGTGATTCAATTAAGCTTCTTTTTTATAAATTAAGGTTTATTTCTGTACTTCTTTTCATCTACTAGCTAAAATTTAAATGTATATTGTTATAGAAGATATATCCACTTTAAACATGATTATCGTGTAATTGTGGGACAGAATTGAGAAATAATTTGTAAAATTTTTACCATTTATCAGACAACAGAAATTAGCAGCTACAAAATTATCAGATTAAAAGATTTCAATAAGAATCCTTATGAGGGGCAGGGTTGTAGCTCTGTTGTAGAGTGCTTACTTAGCATGTGTGACGCACTGGGTTTGATTCTCAGCACCACATATAAATAAATAAAAATAAAGTTCTATCAACAACTAAAAACATTAAAAAAAATCCTTCTGAAATGCAAGTTGTCTTAGATTAACTTTCTTAGGACCAGAAATTTATATGATAAGTTAATTTATAAATAATCTTTAGTAATTTGAATGTGAAGAAATGGTAAAGATGAGATTTTTATATAATCATTTAATTTCATGACAATTAATTAAAATCATCAAAATTTCTTCACCAAACCATATTTACTAGCTATGTAATTTAAACATGACAAGAAATATAATGCATAACAAAATTACTTTTTACTGATCTCATTAAAGACATCTTAGCAGAAGATGTTTCTACCTATGTATGTGCACTGGAGTTATTACTTCTCAAACCCCTAACACTATTGGGCCACTAATTACATTGCTTTTTCTCTATCTAGCATGACACTGTGTTAGGCATTTCATGTATCTAAAGTTAATATTATTGTCCTCATTTTACAGATCAGAAAATGAGGATCATTTGGTTTCAGAAACTTGTCCAAATTTATACACCTTGAAGTGGCACAGTTGTTGCCCTTGCCTTTCTGTTTTATTGCCAGAACCTTCAGATTATCTTCGTAGACCACAGATACCGTTTTCCTCCTAGTAGATCTTGTCAGGACTTTGCCTTATGAAATGCTTTACAGTGCTTTTTCCATTGGTCTGAATTGTGCTACACCAGAATCAGACAGAGCCCCTGATGAACATGAGTTACAATGCTGGTATGATATCATACATCACAATCCAAAAACTTGATTTTTTAATTATTTTGTGCAGTCTTTTTCAGAATGAGCATATTTTTCTCAAAGTTTTTGAAATGATGAAACTTGAGAGTCCCCACTACTTTCATGACCTTCTGAGGTATAGAAACCTCAAACTTACAATACCAAACTATGGCTGGTGCTAAAACTAAGCAGTGTTGCTTTTTGTGTTCAAATTTGGAGCCAAAAAACCCCATAAAAAATAAAATCTTACATCCCGCTGTTCCAACCCTGTTGAAACCTTTCAGTAAATAAATATTTCCATTCAGTAAATATTTCTATTTTTGCCAAAAGTCCAAGCCTAAATATTAGGAATATAATAATAAGCACGTCAGATCCATATTTTCAGATTAGTTAAACACTAATATAAGTGAGAGTCTCAAATCAAATAGGATAAAATATACAATTATACTCTGTCATGTGTTATAAGAAAAGATCTCAGATAATAGACAATAGGGGACTTATGCTAGACTGCAGGTCAATGAACTCTTCCGTCAATAAAGGGTACATTTAGGATAAACTGAGTGTATGGGGTAGTCTAGGAAAGGGACTGGTAGGCTCAAGTTCTGAGGCTAGAAAGGACATTGGCATCTGAGGAAGTGTGGGAAGAACAGTAGAGCTAAAATCTAAAAGGCAAAGGGAAAATTGCCATGAGATAAAATGAGAAAGGAAAGGCCTTATAGGCTAGTTTAAAACGATTGAAATTTAGACTAAGAGCAATGCAAAGCCACAGAATTATTTTAAGTAGGAAAATAACTTGATCATTTTTGCATTTTTATGAAACTACAGTTTATTTCTCTTGAAAACCGTTTTTTTTTTTTTTTTTTTTTTTTTGCCAGGCAGATAAAAAAGAAATTTGACGAAAAACATTTGATTCAAATAACCTAGTTACATGAAGGCAAAAAAGAGTGTTGGTTCACAAATACATATCTTTCTTACCATTACTGGGTCCAAAATGAATTTCAAGTTTCAATATTCCAGAAAGTAGGGGAATAAATATGTCCTTGTAAGTTTGCATAATTACAAGCACATTCCAAGTATCAGAAAATTTCTAATTTAAGTACAATGCCTTCTATGTTTGGTACTGTACTACTGAGCAGGATGCTTTTGAATGTTTCCCATAATGAAATTCAGAGCCTTGGTTGGCATCTTGTTCTCTCATTGTTTTTAATCATGTGATGCCATCACCAAATGTTTTAAGTCATCAGACAAATATGTTGTACTGCATGAAAGGGCACCAGGGCCAGGCAGGACAGGCATGGGTCCTCTATGATACAATCATCAACTTAATTTTTCTTTAAAGCAATCCTTGTTTGATATTATATTAATGGAGTGAGAAGGAAAAAAAATAGCTCTTTCTCTTTCTCCCCTTCTTTATACCCCTCCTTATTTAGAAGGAAAGGACAAATGTAGCTACTTAGGAAAAAATTTATTCCAAAATATTTCATAGATGCTAAATTTTTGCCAGTCTGATGAATTAATTCACTACAAAGTTGAGGGATATAGTGTTCTTCAGAAAAAGGAGGCTTAAAATCATGAATTCATTGCATATTTCAAAAGAGTAAAGGTTGTAGGTCCAATGCTCCTACACTCTCTATATTTTCTATATTCAGGGATCTTTTATGTAGTACTATATACAGGTAAATACATAAGCAATTTGCCAACGTTGTATGCACTTTGATAAGGGAAGTGCTGGATATGATGAGATCTAGCACAATATAAGATAAACTAATCCAAATTTGAGAGTCAAGAATGGCTGAGATTTCTAGAACAAGATTTGAAGGATAAATAAGATTTAACAGGAAGGGGAGTTAGAGGAAGAATATACAAAGAGGCCAGAGGCTGAACACAACATTCTGTGTTCCCAGAATTGTAAGCAATTTGGAATGGCTCAAGTACATAGTGCAACCAAGTCTTCGATCCTGGTGAAGGCACTACTGTTATTT
The DNA here is from genome assembly GCF_048772815.1 of Callospermophilus lateralis. Classification (NCBI taxonomy): domain Eukaryota; kingdom Metazoa; phylum Chordata; class Mammalia; order Rodentia; family Sciuridae; genus Callospermophilus; species Callospermophilus lateralis. Next base: position 45,117,580 of record NC_135313.1, read on the forward strand.
TATTATTCCTATTAATACTAGTACTAATCTTTGGAAAAAGTTGAAGGGAAGACAAGAAAATTGAGAACAAAATGAAAATCCTCAAAGATGTTTTACATGCAATAAGTTTAAGCATTCTGTTAGGGATAGTGGTGCATGGGTGTAATCCTAGCAACTGGGGACAGGGACGCAAGAGGATTGCAAATTTGAGGCAATTAGCAAGAACCTGTCTCAAAACAAAACGTAAAAAGATCTGGAGATGTAACTCAGTGCTAGAGCACCCCTAGGTTCAATTCCAAGTACCACCAAAATGTCACTGGCATTTTAATAGGAATTGCATTAAATCTGTATAGCACTTTTGGTAGTATGGCCATTTTGATAATATTAATTCTGCCTATCCAAGAACATGGGAGATCTTTTCCATTTTCTAAGGTCTTTTTCAATTTCTTTCTTTAATATTCTGTACTTTTTCAAATTGTAGAAGCCTTTCACCAGATTGATTCCCCAAGTATTTTATTTATTTTTGTTGAGGCTATTGTGAATGAGATAGTTTTCCTAATTTCTCTTTCAGCTGATTCATCATTGTGAATAGGAACACAATTGATTTGTGGGTGTTAATTTTAGATTCTGCTTCTCTGCTTAATTTGTGTATGACTTCTAGTAGTTTTCTGGGTCTTCTAAATATAGGATCATGTCATCAGAATATAGGGATTGTTTGAGCTCTTATTTTTCTGTTTGTATCCCTTTAATTTCTTTCTTTTGCCTAATTGCTCTGACTAGAGTTTCAAGGTCTATATTGAATGGAAGTGGGGAAAGAGGGCATCCCTGTCTTGTTCCAGTTTTTAGAAGGAATGCTTTCAATTTATCTCCATTTAAAATTATGTTGGCCTTGGGTTTAGTGCACATAACTTTTACAATGTTGAGATAGAGATATGTTCCTACTATCCCCAGTTTTTCTAGTGTTTTGAACAAGAATGGATGCTGTATTTTGTCAATGCTTTTTCTGCATCTATTGAGATAATTGTGCTGATTCTTTTCTTTATGCCTATTGATGTAGTGAATTAAATTGATTTCTATATGCTGAACCACCCTTGCATCCCTGGAATAAAACCCACTTGGTGCATTCCTTTGGCTTGCATCTCTAAGCCTTCATATATCCCAATAAATCTTAAATTTGGTCTTTTCATGTTATTTCATTTTTCTTGAAAGTCTGTTCATGTTCTCTTAACATCTTTTCTTCATGGCCAACTTTCAGATTATATATTTTGTCTTAATTTCCGGAGATTGTTTTTCGAGTAATCTAGTCTGCTGGCGATGCTTTTCATTGAGTTTATTATTTGGTTAATTTATTCCTTTATTTCAAGAATTTTTGATTGATTTTTTCTTTAGCATTTATATCTCCTTATTGAAATTATCTTTCACTTTCTTGGATTTTCTGTCTGATTTCACTCCTTGCACCATTTTTAACTTGCAGATCTGCTTAACTGATATTTACTTCACTGTGATATCACTGGTTTCTGTTAATGAGGTATTTTGATTTTGGGGGGTGGTTTGTTCCCTTGATTTTTCATGTTGTTTGTATGTCTACTGATTTATCAGTAAGAGTCTGAGGTGGCAGAGCTTCTACCCTATGAATTTACAGTGTTCCTGAAGAGATATAGTACCTCACATTTTATGGGAATACAAGAACAACCACCAATGTAATCAACATTCACCATTAAGCTAAATAGTTCTTATTTAGACATTTACAATATTAATTGGCATTGTAACCTGAAATGGTGTGGTAGGCAATTGCCAACAGTAGAGATATTATGTTTATAAAAGGGCTTGTTATTTAAAAAAGGTGAAGAGGGGGAATGCAAAGGAGATGTTGGATGTAATAATTGAGAAGGAGGATTAAAGAAGTTAGTAGTAAAGAGTAAAAGGAAGGGCTGAGGATGTAGCTCAGTGGTAGTGCACTTACCTAGCATGTACAAGGCCTACAATACCCAGCACCAACAGTAAACAAATAAACAAATAAATAAAGAGATAAAGGAAGAGTGAAAGAGAGCAATAAAATTTGGCTGTTTGTGAAAGAAGAGAAAGGAATAGACTCAAAGGAAATAGGAGAAAAACCATATGAGACAACAATAATAACAACATAAAACAAAACCAAGGTATACTAATTAGAAACTTAGTCCTCAAAAACAAAGTCAAGAAAATAACTACTTTCAAGAAATGCTAAAAATACAAAGAGTGAGACAAATATGTACACATATAAATGTTCACAGAGCATCCAGAACTTAAAAGTTTAAAGAAAAAATTCTTGATGGAAGATTAAGAAATTGTATCTGTTGTGATAGTTAAAATAACAACATCCCAGTTGTTTCTCCTTCCATTTTTTCTTGAGGTATGTATTCATGCAAGAGTAGTAGTGGGGGCTATCAATTCTTTCTTGTTTTGGTGGAGGTTGTCAGGTTTCCCTTTCTCAGCAATATGAGGTGGGGGTGGTTGGAGGGTGTTGTCTACTCAGATCAGGGTTGCTGTAGAGTTATGTGAAAGGAGTTCCCAGAAGCAGGGTTAGGGACTACTTAGACCCTGTTGTTTCATAGAATGATGTTTAGTAAGGCTTTTTAAATCAGCACACCTCTGAGCTCACTTGCTTCTAATCTGCACTGGGCAGGTGTATTGCTTGAATATCTTCAGGGTTTTAGAGGAGGCAGTCTTTCACCCCTCCTCCACCTCCCTAGGATCTCTGAGTTTCTCAGTTTTCCCCGGGTGCAACACTTTCCAAGCCTGAATCTCACCAGATTTTCTAATCATACTTTAGGTCATATGGTGGGTTTAGTTCAGGTTAGGGTTTGGGACCCAGCTGGAATTATACAGGTCTGGGTGCCTGGGTTTGGACCCACATATACCCACCCCTTGCTGTTGCAGAGCTGTCGCACAGTGGAAAAAGATGGCAGCTGACCCTGCTCTCCACAGGTCACTGGGAGATATGTTTAGTCCCTCTCTTACAAAAGCAAAGTTCAGCTCACCTATTGGATCAATGTTACAATCACTGTCCTCTCTGTTTTAAGACATCCCTTGGTGCCACCCAAAATGTGCACTCTCTTTGTCTTCTTTCAACCTGCCTGAGGTGGATCGGAGCAGTCAAAAGTGCCAGAGGTGGATTTTTTCTTTCTTTTTTAAAACTTCTGTGTCCCTAGGCCATCCCAAGAGTCCAGTATTAAATCCCAGGAGGACTTCTTTTCTTTTCTTTTTTGTTACTGACCCCCAAAAGAAGCTCCTGGTCCTCTTTCCTGGTCCTGCACCATGGAGCCATTTGGAAAGTAACCTTCTCTACTCTGCCATCTTGACCCCTTCTCAAATACTCTTAATAATGCTAATAAGCTATCATATTAGCTCTATTTCTCTCCCATTTCTTCATTTTATCTCATTATATATGTGTATAAAAGAAAATTGAAGCTGCCTTTAGATGATTTATTGGAAAAAAGTGGTGCTTGACTCATGAAAGCTTTCCCCAATCACAATCTCTTTGAAAGCATCTGAAATAGGAAAATTGAAGATGAACTAATCTAATCTAATTTCATTACATATTATAAGGGGAAAACCAGTTTTTAAAGTATTGTGGGTCCTCCAGGATTTAGCTAGTCAAGTGAAAATTTTAAGGGAGAAGTTGCTAATAAAGGATCTGCTAACCCTTTGTCTAGGTTGCTCTGTAAAAAAAAGTTGGACTTTCCTTTAATGTCTACAAGTAGAAGTTGCAAGATGGGTGTTCTCATCCTTTTTTGAGGAATTTAATTTTGTTTCACTTCCGGTCTTATGAAAGCTGACCTATAGATGTCCTTAAGAGTTTTACCATTCTGTTGGGTTTCCAGCATCCTAGCTCATATTTTTGCAGTGATGAAAATAGTGATCTGTTACATTTTGTAAACCATTCAAGGTTTACCAAGTTATTTATCCAGCATGACCTTAAGAAAATGTTGTTGTCTTGGTTTTAACCAGGTCTCATGTACTCACCATGTTATTTCCTTAGTATAGAACTTCATAGGAGGAACAAGAGAAAAAATGACTATGATTCAAATAATCAGCAATTAATCAGGAATTCTTATCTTCCAAGTATTTCTTTTAAAAAATTGCATTTGATTTTTAATTATGGATATCAAAACACATAGAATATTTAATCATAAAGATGATTTTTTAAATCCCATATCTTGTCTTTCATTATGGACATCATTTTAAAGCAAACATATTAAGACAAATGCATGTTCTTTTCTGTTCATGAATAAGAGAATCTATCCTCCTTGTGTATCTGTTTAAACATTAAGCCAGAAGGTGAGACCTGTAGCATTATTTTCAAGAGGAAGCAATAAATTGTTTTGTATTTAGGTTAAAAATACTTTATGCAAGAAATTAAAGAAAGTCAATGAATTTTATAGTGGCATTTTCTTAGTGAAATGAGGATATTTCTCTGATTAATTATTTGGAAACTGTACAGGAGAAGCATATTTTTTTGAAAAATAATGGCATAGGTAAAAGCAATAACACACAAGAGCTTCATTAAAAAAGGCAAGGGGAACCGGCAGCAGAGGAAAGCTATAAGACATCCATTGTACTTGGAAATAATCTATTTAAGAAGAAGAAGTTGCTGACACATCTCTTCAAAAGAATGTATATCTAATATATTTGCAGGATGAAAGAATTTTCAGCAAAAAGTCTTATCTTGGGGCTGTATTTAAATTTCGTACAACAGCCTCACTGCTGCGAATACAATTGCAGTATCTTAAAGTATGTGTTTTTCTTCCAAATTTTTGAGATTAAATTTTTTTACTTTTAGAGTATAATGTTCTCTTTTATGTATTTTTCAAATAAATTTTGTATTTTGGAATAGTTTTTGCTTTACAGAAAATTCTGGTGTTAGTACTGAGTGTTCACAAAAACTTTACCCACTTCTCAATGTCTTAATTTTAGTATTGACAAATTAATGAAATTATTTTGATAAGTGATTATTAACTAAAATCCATACATCAGATTTCCTTTTTTTTTTTTTTAAAAAAAAGTGTTCTTTTCCTTTTCCAAAATTATATCCAAGATGCTTATTAGATTTACTTGTCATGTCTCCTTAGGAACTGCTTGGCTGTGACAATCCCATATACCCATCTGTCTACTTCCATCATTATTCATGTGAGTTAATCTCACGTCAGATTTCCCATTCTCAATATTGAATTCTTGATATCCATGTATAAGTGCTTCCCGCACTTACTCATGCTAGTAGTCTTGTAGTCCTCCATTATTTGCCCCCTCTTTGAACTGGCATCTGAAATCCCCTGGTATAGCCTTTTACTTTAATCCATCTACTTCTCTTAGTCTTCACTTACACTACACAGTTCCAGCTTCCACTGTCTTTTGGGCTGTGGCAAAATATTTTCTGTTTTCATTTTTACTCTTTTTACTGTTTTTTTTTTGTATGTAAACTTCTGCTTTCTAATTTTCCTGTGTTTTATCAATGTGCTTAGCATATAAATAATATTCTTAAAAGAGTCCTACCAAAAAACTTTTCTCATGCCACTTTTTCTCTTTACTCATTACACCATAGCTTCCTCTTCATCTTCAATTAGCCTCTACTCACTCTCTCTCTCTCTCTCTCTCTCTCTCTCTCTTTTTTTTTTTTTTTTTTTTTTGAAGCTTTTACAGATAGAGTTCTGTTTTGCTTGAATATTCTTTTGTCCACTATTTACTTGGGCAAATTCTAATCATGCTTTCTATCACAGCTTATTGCATTCTTTTGGGAAACAGTCTTCTCTGACATACAAATATAAACACCTCTCTTTCCCATTCTTCATACTTCCCTACAATTTTTATACATATATTCTTCCATACTCTCGCAAATTTGAATTTTCCTGTCCATTTACACACAAAGTACAACTGAAAAGCTACATACTTTCTTTTAAAGATTCATCTTAAACTTTGAAAAATGCAACTATTTCTCTGTTATTATAGATCCTTCTTACAGTTTTGATCAAGATTGGTAGGTGCTTCTGGGAGTAATATCCAAGGATGATTTTACGTGTTAAAAATCAAAATAAACTTTTCATTCAAGAAGTACAGTGCGCTTTGGTAGGAACTTTATATATAAAGTGTTGTGCTCTAAATACAAAGTATTGACAACTGACAGAACTGTATCATTTAAAATAAAAGGAAGTAATTATCCTCTTCAGCTTTTTGATTGACCCAGTAGGGTTTTGCAATCCCTAATAAATCTTACTCTTCTGATTTCTACTGTGAGGTTATTTCCTCTCTTAATTCTCTGTGAGAATGGCCACATCTAATGAAATAGCAAGAGGAAGCGTGAGTGACCAGAATTATCACATCCATAAATTTCAAGACTGTTCATTAATAATATCTTTGATAGCATATCTTTCACCTCACTCTCATGTTTGTGTGCAGTTATTATTATTTTTTTTAATACTGGGGATTGAACCCAGGTGCACATTACCACTGAATTACATCTCCAGTTCTTTTTATTTTTTGTTTTGAAACAGGGTCTTTCTAAGTTGTTCAGGCCCTTGCTAAGTCGCTAAGTCTAGCTTCAACTTGCCATTTTTCTGCTTCAGCTTCCTGATGTGCTGGCATCACAGGTGAGCACCACCACACCATGCTGTGTGCAGTTTTCTATAGCATTTGTTTTGTACTTTGAATCTGCTTGAGTGATCCACTGTCAACTTCAGGGATACATGAGAAGGAATTCTCCCCCAATAGTTTTCCCTGACTTTTCCTGCTTACATAACATCCTATTAACTAAACCAAAAGATGGTTTTTCACAGACAACTCAGGCAAGAACATAAAGGATTATTCAACACACTCTCTTTTGATTGGCAAACATATTTGGCTATAAATTTCTGATGCCTCTTCATATGGTTTCCCTTTGATTCCCTGCTCTTGTCATCCCCAGCAGAATTCTAGATGTCATTTCTTCTAGAATTCTGTAACCATCATTTCAGAAGACAGTCTCTGCCTTTTCAATCTACCTTTATTCTACTGTCAAAGATATTCTTGTTTGAACTATTTTTAAAATGTCACAATCACTCCTAATCCCCAGAAGTTGATCTCTGGCTTGGCTTTCCATTACACAATAAGAGTACTATGTCCTTGTTCTATAGATATAAATCCTTACTAAGTGAGATGAATGTCTTCCTGTTTGCTTTGTATCCTCAAATAATTTTTGAATGTGAAAACCTAATGTAGTAGTAATATTGCTCTACTCCCATTTTTTAATTTTTACCCCCTCCAAAGCTATGTGATGTGCCAGCGATTATTTTTCTTTAAAGACTATGCAACCCTCCTCTCTCCTCCACTCCAGATGCCTAATATTTCATCTCTTTCAGAAAATTCTTTGGATACGTAATAAAGGAGTTAATATTCTTGCTTTATTTATTACTTGCAAGGTCATTTTATGTTTTTTTAATCCATTTTCCGTTAATTTAAAATTATCTTTTATCCTTTAAAAACGTTAAATGTATTTTGTTATAAAGTACTTTTATCATTATCTTTTGATATTTTCATTTAAATTAACAATTAAGATATAAGTGAAACAGCAGAGATGTATATCAGAACTTCAGTTGTTCAACAATGATATGAATGATTAGTTTTCTTAATTGGGCAAAGTTTTTCTCTGTTAGTTAACATTTAACAGTATTATATGCACTTAAATAATAAAGTCATATTGTTATTTAAAAAAATAATATGTATACTTTGAAAATATCATTTAGCTTTAAGTATTTGCCTTACTTTCAGTGTGTGATTGATTAGAAGCTCAAAAAAACAATTTTATGTATCATATACTATCTTAATTACCTATTGCAAAGGGCAATCTGCTAAATTTTATTGGCAGAGTACATCACAACTTTTAATGAGCCACATCTTGAGGGGGAAAAAAAAGAAAGGCCAGCAAGCAAATAATTAAATCAGGTTTTCTTCACATAGACTCATTGAACTAATTAAATACTTCAGTTTAATTTGCTAAGAAAAGATAGTAATCTTTAAATGGTAATAGTTATGTTGTGCTTTTCTTTTATTTGAAGTATAGGTCTATTGGGCCAAAGAAAAAGAACTTAGCAAGTCTTTACAAAAAATAAATGAGTATTTTTGTCCTGTGAAAATTAAGTGTATATGTGTGTTTGTGCATTCTGTATTCTGAGATTACTGAATATCCAGATATTTTATTCAAACTATTATATGTATGACTGTGTTCATTAGATTCTCAGAGAGACCTTTACTAGAAAAAAACCACACAATCATATTTTTAGTTACTTATTTTATATTGGTTTCTTACCACTTAATAAAAAAATTTTAATACAGTGACAAGTCACATTGTAATTGCAAAATAATATCTTGTAATTTACATGGATATGTAAGATATATTTTTCCACAATATCATTATACACACTTATGTCCTTTAGGCTTATTTGGTCAAAGATAAAGGAAAAAGTCTATACTCTTCATTCATGTATAGACTGGATATATGTATGCATCCACTAAATATATCTTGATGAACTTACAAATTTGAATACATTCAAAAATTATATATAATATGTTAAAATGTTAGTAATTAAGTCTAAATTTAAAAGAGTATGGGTTCTGTAGGTTCTTAAATGTTAATAGAATAAAAAAGGTGGAAGAAATGCTCTTTCAGTATTCAAAAACTGTTGCCCAATTAAGAAAACTAGTTAGTCATTCATATCATTGATGAACAACTCAAGTTCCGATATATCTCTTTGATGTTTCACTTATATCATATTTTTAATTAAATGAAAATATTACCTGGTGTTCATGTTGGAACTATACTCAGAGAGCTAATTGTTAAATATCAGTAGCACATCCCTGTGTACATGTTGCAAGGTTTAATGGGTCTGGCCAAGGCAACAGAGAGAACAACTTTGTCAGATGGCCCTCTCTTTGGGGTGGTCTGCTTTGATTGATGTTCTAATCAAGCACAGCTGTTGGCTGACATGATTTCCCTTGGTCACGTAAGAAGATGATAACTCACATTCTTCATCATTACAGGAAAAAACATAACACAAAATATGTGCTTTATTAAAATGAATAACATTTCATCCTAAAAAAGTCACTAAGTTTAAATTAAACTCTGTTTCCACTTTAAGCATCTGTACATATTAAATACTCTTTATACATGTTCTATTTATGTAACTTATATATAATATGTATGTGTACATTTAAAGACATTTCATACATATAATGGCCATCTCTATGTCTATTACTCATTATTAAAAATTGTAAATTTTTTACTTATTTGATGATTGACTATCTTCTTTCATGAACTATCTTAAGCATGTTCCCTTAAGCATGTTTCCCTACTGAAACATAAACTCAAATTAAATATTATTGCTTTTATTTTCACCCTGAATCAGTTTTAGGTTTTCTAGGTAGCTATTATGAGTACAGTATGTTATGAGAATTGGGAATTCTTTACCATAATCCCCCCCCCCAAAAAAAAAAAACTGCATGCACCTATATGGAGCACACACTCCACCACACTCTGAATAGAATCTTTTCAGGGAAAGGGTTTCCAGGGATTGAGCTCAGGGATATTTAACCACTGAGCCACATCCCTAGCCCTTTTTTATTTTTATTTTGAGATAGTGTCTCACTAAGTTGATTAGGGACTTACTAAATTACTGAGACAAGTTTGAATTTGGTGATCCTCCTGCCATAAAAATTAATTAAAATCAATGCTTTTTTTTTTTTTTTTTTGAAACAGGAATTAAACCCAGAGATAATTAATCACTGAGTCAATCAGTGGTTAAGTACCTCTGGATTCTTATTGTGGATCTCTTATTTTTCCAATTGAATAGGATTTCAACTGCAATGTTTACTTAAAAATGCATAATAGGCCAGGCATGGTGGCATATGCCTTTAATCCCAGTGACTCAGGAAGCTGAGGCAGGAGGATGGTTAGTTCACAACCAGTCTCAGTTAAAGTGAGGGGCTAAGCAACTCAGTAAGACCCTGTCTCTATATAAATTACAAAATAGGGCTGGGGATATGGTTAGTGTCAAGTACCCCTGAGTTCAATCCTTGGTTACAAAAACAAAAACAAAACAAAGCAAAAACAAAAAAAAAAATAAAAAAAGAAAGAAAGAAAGAAAAGAAAAAAGAAAAACAAAACAAAACAAACAAAAATAGTCTATAGAAATTATTTTTAATTCATTCTAAATATTAAAATATTATTTAACTTTCAAAAGGTGATATACCTTTGAAATTCAAAATGTATGGTGGATATGTTTCAGTGGAAGATAATTTGGAGGAAGGAAAGTGGGAATTTTATACTTGTGGCAATGGCAGTGGAGAGATTGTTGGTGGGACAGTGAGACTGTTGGTGGGACAGTGAATGTCCAGCTGTGTGTTGGCAAAGCTCAGATGTTCTCATTGCAAGTAATGGAAGCCCTCAACACCTATCTGGAAAATGTCCAAGAGCTGTGCCATCTACCTTTTGGCTCCATTGTGACCTTGCATTCCACTGGGCTGTTGATCCTCTCTATTTCTCTTGGCACTCTCACTTTTCTGTATATGTTAACTAGGGACAAAAGATTTTGTTTGCATTTATTTTAGTGTCAAAAAAGCATTGATTAGCCTCATAGAGAGGTGCATGCCTGTAATCCCAGTGACTTGGGAGGCTGAGGCAAGAGGATTAGGAGTTCAAGGCCAACCATAGCAGCTTAACAAGACCCTAAGCAATTTATTGAGACCATCTCAAAATAAAGGGTTGGTGATTGGCTCAGTGGTTAAGTACCTCTTGGTTTAATTCCTGTTTCAAAAAAAAAAAAAAAGCATTGACTTAATTAACTTTTATGACATTTTAACATTTAAAATAACTGATACTTTGTGCTAGATGGAAATTTTATCTGGCTACTGCTGTCCTATCTATTTCTCAAGGTTCTAATCATTCTCATTGCTGTCATTTAAGAATTCATTTTTTAATCAATCAGCATGCTCTTGAACTGGCTGAGGATTCTTTGTCAGTTAGAGATAAAAGAATAGTTTTCCTCTAGACCATAAAGTAGTTTTACAATATATGGTTATCCAAAGATAAGGGAAATATTTTTTCCCAGGCACTGTAAAATATATAAGGCATATTCTAAAAGAGAGAGTAGTCAGAACCCACATGTTTATCATTAGTAGGCTTAAACAAGGCTAGTTCTTTATTAAGGTGGTTTACCTCCCCTTTGGTAAAATTGCATTTTAAAAATATCTGGCTGTTAACCCTTTCCTTCCACATTTCTAAAGATTAATGATATTGGAAACTAAGCATTTTATAAACAATATTTAAGACAAAAATATTTGAATACTATTAAATATAAAGTTTAATAACCATTTACAAGTCATCAACAATTAATACTTTGTGTTCAAGATAAAGCTATTATTTTAACTTGTAAATCCATCCTTTTATTTCAATTATCTATTTTGAACAACTGCAAGTCTTTAATAACTGTTCGTAATGGGAAGGAAATGGTATATCAGAATTTGCCTGTATTTGTTGTAGACGTTAACTCTTTGTGTAATAAAAAGCAGAGTAGACTTATGGTTTTAATGGAGGGAGATTGATCACCAGATGAAGAACTGAATTTCCATGTTTTTATCAGCAGTTTGCAAAGTAGGAAAAAATTGCAAGGTTTTGTATTAAGAACAATATAAATATGGTTTGACATTGAGGACAGTGAAAGAGAATACTTTATTTACCAAAAAGTCATAATTAAAAGTTGAGAATGTCATTTAAGTAAAGTTAATTAAGCACATGTTTGCTATGTTATCCCCAGGTGGGAAAAGCAAATAAGAATACAGATGAGAGAGAAAGTCTGGATCTTGCAGTAAAATAAAGGGGGACAATCCCAGAGGAGGAGGAATAATAGTTATTCTTTAAATGTTCAGGAACAGTGTTCAGTTGGCTCTTAAGATAGTTTTAGATTGGAGGTTTCATTTGGCCTAGGCCTCCATGGAGTTAGGTAATCATAACTAACACTTTAGCATATTAATATGGACCAGGTATTATTCTAACCAGCCTTTATTTATCTATGTCTGTATCAATATCTATCTACTAAAAATTCACAACCGTTACTTAAGTTTGCTTCTGTTAACATCCCCAGCACACAAATGAAGAAATTGTGCAATGAGAGATTAAGAAACTTGTTCAAAAACACAAAGCTAGGGAACAATTGCCCATGTAGACTGACTGCAAGACTCGACCTCCACCCCACAACCTATTCTCAGATAAACTAATTGACTCACAGCTCTGCTAAAGGGGTAAATTTTATAGGTCATGTTTCTTAACTATCAAACTGTCCTTCGCTTCCATACCTGGAGGAAGAGATCAAGAGGTGAGCTAGGGGTAAGCAAATTAGGGCTTTGTGCAAATGTTTAATTAATTGAGTTTGAATTAAGGAACATGGGGAGAATAGGGCAGCGAAGGGTAGAAGTTAAAGCTCAACTATTAGGATACAGAGAAGAATCTGAACTGCAGTGGTCACAGAGAAAAAAATAAAAATAGTGCCAGGAATCTGGTTGGCAGAGATGAATTTAGAGAATTCAACAGACCAGCAGGGAGTCAGAGACACCATGAAAGAAAACCAGAAAGAAGAGCTCATTCCATTCCAGGTGATATGAATTTTTATAATACAAGAGAAGTTGAGTATGTGTGCTTCTGTTTGGATCTCATCATGAATTATATCACTGAGAGTTTTTAAATAGAAGGATGAAATGATTGGCAGGTGATATAATAAAATAAAAAACCAAGTATGTAAACAAGATATTAGTTATAGAAATCTTTGGCTGTAGTCAAAGGAAAAGAGTGGTATCATTAAGAGTGGGTCAGGAAATAATTGTAAAGACATAGATAACTTCTTTTACTTGCCATTTTACATATTCATGCATTTGCTCATTTTTTTTTCTTCAACTCTTTGCTAACATATACTTTGTACTATGCTGGTTTATAGGACCAGCAGTATGACCAACTGAGGCTTTACCCTCAATGAGTGTGTTGCCTGCTGAAGATGTATAGTCTATTATTAAACACAGCAGATTATTCACAGTAGAATCAACAGATCCAAACTAAGAAAACCTGGGAAACAACTTAACAGATAAGACAAAGAATTAAAGTTTGGAGAAGGAGGAAGTAGAGATCTAACATTTTGAAATTTGTTGACTATGAAGCCTGTGCTTTATAGGAAAAATACAGACAATAGTAGAATACTTCATCAAGGACTATTCTAGGAATCTATGTGAAACCTTGTTGAGATGGGAAGACAGATGACTGGGAACACTAACAGCCAGCCTGTCATTTAAAAATGTATTTGAAAATGACAGATAAAAACAGCATATATTTATCATGGACAGCATGATGTCTTGAATGTTTATACATTCTGGAATGACTCCAAAAGAGAAAATGAAAGTATAGAACAAAAACTGATTGGACATGAAAACATGTCTTTTATTAGTTAACATGTGCATTTCCTAATTAATAGTAGGGAGAGCTAATTAATATATACATGTCCTCACATACTTATTATTGTGGTGAGAATACTAAAAATCTACGTAATTTTCAAAACACAATTCACTGCATCCTTAACTTGTTTCCTGTTGCCTTATGAGTCACCTGCAGGAAATGTAAGTAGGATTTGGAGGCCTAATAAATGAAGGTTCTTAGCTTGTAAAGCAAAACACCTCTGGAAGGCCTCCATTAGCTAGACAGGATCCAGTGGAGTTGGACTTCCTAAACACGGTCCTAAGTTCAAGCAGGTAAATATGACTGTTTTGGCATTGAATCTACTCATCCTTCCCTCTGGGAAAAGCAAATCCAGTAGACAGAAAACAAGCAAGTGAACATGAAGACTAGAAAAAAAGCCAGAAATTTGCTACAAGAGTTATTCTTGACAAGCCTTCTCAGATCAAGCGAGCAAACACGTGAGCCCAAAGGGAATAAAAATGGAGACCAGAGAGAAAAGAACAGACAATAGAGAAGTATGATATGACATTTTTAACTAATATAGGCAAGACTCTCAAATAAGTAAAAAGGAAAGAGACTGGATTTTACCTTAGCACAAAGCAATATTGTTTATCTCTCTTTCACCTTAATCTCCTCTCAAAAGAATCTGACTATTTGGTTATCAGAATGATACACATCTTAAAAGTAATAATTTTTAAATGAGTTTGGAAAAAATTACACTCCTCATCAAGATCCCTGCACATTTTGACAAATAAAAAACCTTTAAAAGGTGACAGGGTAAAGGAAACATTATTTTTCAAAACTTATTTTATAATGAACATCATTTATATGTAACCCGTTAGCATATTACAGAAAACCCTTTGGGGAATAATGACGGAAAGGAAGAAATCATAAAACCTTTCCATTCTAAAATAGCATGTATTATTCACACTTATGCACTTCTAAGGGAAATATGAGTTCCCCAAGCATATATTTAGTCTTCAATAAATTTGGGGTGATTAAAAATATTTTTCTCTGTGATGGACATTTCTTCCCCTCTGTATTGTCAATGGAATTAGGTAATAATGTGGTATCGCCAAATGAATGCTCCATAGTGGCTATTCCTTTTAGGTGAAAACAAACAACTTAGTTTCATTGTTTGAAAGGGATCCCCACTGTAGCCAGGGTCAAGATGATCTACAAAAGCTGAAGCTTTATTATTTTACTTTTAACCTGTAGGAATAACGTTATCCTATTTATATGCAGGTCACTTCTTTTAAATCTAGATGCTGTCTTTATTGATCCCTTCCCTAATACCAATAGTTCAGTCTCTCAGGAAATGTTGCTTATTCTATCCAAATGTATTTGAAATCCATCAACTAATTGTCATTTTGCCAATATTACACCAGTCCCAGTCATAATCACCTCTCTCCTGGCCTCCAGCAATGGCCTTGTATTGGTCTATCTATCAAAAAATCATCTCTAAAAAGCAGTCACTTTCTAAACATAAATTAGATTATGGTGCTTATGGTGCGTCCTTGCTTCAAGTTCTTAAAATAGTTCCCTTTTGCTCTCAGAGTATTATCCAAATTACTTTGACCTATAAGTCCCTGTGTGGTTTATTTCTATTATCCTAAGATCTAATGTAGCTGACTTTCCACAGAAGGAACATGGGTCTGTATTTTTGAACAAGATTCTTTTTCTTTCTTTTTTGCGGGGAGGAGTGTGGGGATGGGTATCAAGGATTGAACTCAAGGGCATTGGACCACTGAGTCACATTCCCAGCTCTATTTTGTATTATATTTAGAGACAATGTCTCACCGCGTTGCTTAGTGCCTCATGGTTGCTGAGGCTGGATTTGAACTCGCAACCCTCCTGTCTCAGTCTCCCAAGCTGCTGGGATTAAAAGGGTGCGCCACTGCACCCAGCTTGGAAAAGATTCTGATGGTCAGTCATGACTGAGAAATTATCCCCTTCCTCAGTGTTGGTGTTCATCAATTCCGTCACTTCTCACTTTTTCAGCAATGGGTTCTAGTGGCTTAAAAATATTTTCATTGGGGGCAGAGATAGCTTAGGCAATAGAAAACTCTGTATCATCATTTCTGTTGAAGACTCGTCTCTGCTATATCTTTTGACTTCCAACCCTGAGCCTTCTCTGAGGTTCTTCTGGGGTCTTCCTGCTGCTGCTGTTGCTTCTTTGCTCCTGATTCCATAGCTATTATTGCCACATGGTCTGTGTTGCCAGAATACTTGGCACAGCAGTTCTGACTTTTCCATTGTCACTGATTTCCAGAATTGGCAGATAGATGCATTTAGATCTTGGCAGAAAGGACATCTTCACGCACATTACCACATTTGGGAGCTAAGTATCAGACTACGAAATCATTACTTTTAACCTGCATGCCATGATTCATTCTTGCAGAAATGCTGGGTTGTTTGATGGTGATAATGGTTTTAGTTCTGAAGTATTCTCATCTGTGGTGTTCTACTACCCTACTTAGACACACGAGTATATGCACTCACCAGTGTGTATCTGTACGTTTGTTTAAATATACAAACTTTAGCAAGACGCTATGGTGCATGCCTATAATCCCAGCAGCTCAAGAGGCTGAAATAGAAAGATCTTAGTTCAAAGCCAGCCTCAACCATTTAGTAAGACCCTAAGCAACTCAGTGAGACCCTGTCTCTAAATAAATGTGTGTGTGTGTGTGTGTGTGTGTGTGTGTGTGTGTGTATCACACACACACTCCAAAAAAGATTGAAGGAACTCTTAATCTGATATGTAGGCAATAGTGACTATTTTGAGTAGTAAATGCAGACTCTGTTCTCTGGAAATGGTTGATAGTAAAGATCCCCTATTTCGTAAGTAATGTGGGAAATAATGAATTTGTGAGAGTCTATTTTACTGTAGCTGTGGTGCTAACCTACATGTCCCGATTAAAGTAAACTCTCCAAACCAAAACCTCATTCATATGGGTAATGGGGAGGGGCAAAAAAACAAGGTGTCACAGGGGGTGAATTTCAGTAAGAAAATAGAACAGTCAGAATTATGGAGCTGTCTAAAGTTCATTTGCTTCTATTTTTTAAGAGTCTGCCTCAGTGTTGACAAAGGGTCAAAGTGGTGGTCCCAGACTGTGAAAGATGACCAAAAGAAATGGGAATTAGATTTAATAAGTCCTATGTATTTAAAAAGTTGAAATAAAAAATATCCTAATTTTAGGATCATGGTTATCTGACATAAGATATTTGTAGCAAATGAAAATGTCAGAAATGTAAGGCTATATAATATTCTTTAACAAACTACAAAAATTTATCTTTGATCAAGATAATCTCATCTAATATATATAATTTTGTTTCATAAGTATTAATATGAATACATTTTAATGTTTGATTTATATCCTCTGAAAGTCATATGGATAGTTTCTTTTTAAAGGTCATCCTTTGAAATTTTAAAGACTTAAAATTTTTAATATCGCTTTAGGTTTTTCCTCCATATTTGTCACCTAAATCTTACCTGCACATCCATTCAGAATTCCCTTGCACATGCATTTGTCATTTATAAATACATATTCATGACATAAATGTGATTAATGATCCTTTCCTTCTTATTCTTACAGTTTAATAGACAGAACGGATGTTGACAGGGCCCTGGAGCTTGGAATAATACATGTTAAATATGTTGTTTTAAGGTCAAAGATACATTTTTCATCATAGAACTTTTAAATATCTTAATGTCTATATTTTTAATGCTTAATTCTTCACATCTTTCCAGCAGAAATTCTAATGTAAAAACAATAATTGCTGCAGTTGTTTTCTGTTGATTCAGACTCAGACATTGAATCTATTTATGCCCAACCTCTTAGAATGCAACCTGGACATTTATTATCAAATAAACACAGTTATTACTTGAAAAGACAAATGATATGTAGTTAGACTGTGTGGTTTTTTCCCTCATTTTTAAATTTAATTCTTTGAAGAAACCATATTCATTTTTGCTAGTCTTCGACAAAGCTGATTATAAGTCAGTCTTGAAGAACTTTAAATTTGAATAGAGTGTTCAATAGCTTATTAGCTACTCAAAAACCTAAGAGTTTATTTTCTTCACAGAAACCTTATGAGGTTAGTATAATTGTCTGTCATTTTATGGTAAGCCTATTAGAAATTTTTCTCCATCTACCTGCTAGGGTAGCGCTGTTATTCTAATATTCATTTTGATAGTAACAGCAGAGACTGTGTTCAATATTATATCATCAAGCACGCTGTACTTAATACATCTTATTACCTGCAGCACTTTTCATTTAATTTCCATAATAATACAAATGGAAAATAATAAAGACTGAGAGAAATAAATGAGCTTCAAGATTAAGTATGAGTTCATATGGGAAGTAGGAAATAGAGGTGTAAAATATGATCAAAATTATTCACATGTAGTTAAGTCATTGAACTCATTTTATGTTGCCTCAGCATATATGGAACACTAGTTATTAAAATCTGTATTCCATAAGGCAGTATGGATAATATTATGAAAGGCACACTGAAAACCATTTTCTTATTTGGTAAGTTTTCAGGTGCCTGCTTGCTATTTTCATATAATTATCTAATACTGGCAGGAATACATGGTTTAGCTTCCTATTTTTGTTTCTTTCAAGAGTCATTCACTAAAAAAAGTTATCATGTATATTTCACATAGATACCCATATGCACATATAATAGATTTCAAAGGTACATCCATTTTTTGCTTCAACAATTTTATAATCTCAGAAAGGGAACATTTGTATCAAATTACCAAGATGTTATTTTTCATCAGTGCTTTGGGTGGGTAAATGGCTAAATCCCGCTGGATGCTGTAATTGATTTATAAACTTTGGGGAGAGGTACACTTAGACTTTACCTCTCTCAAATTGTAGTTTTGAGACTCCAGTAAGGTAATGTATGCTCAAGTGTGTTGAATGAAAAGTATAGTATAACATTCTTTTAATAACCTCTGGATCCAGTGGCAGTGCCTATCTATACGTAAATTAATCAAGGGAATTGCTTCCAAGTCTGTGATAATACTGTGAAGAGAAGGGAGAAGTATGGTTAATAAAAGCATAGAATATATATTTTATGAAAAATATTAAAAAAATAATTAAAAAACCATTGTTAAGTAGGAGCAGACTTACTGCCTTAAAACATAATTTAAGTCTATGTTTTAAAGGAAATTGAGTTCATTTAAATTGATCATAAGATGAGAGTATTTTAAAAATGAAAATTTTGTATCTGATTTTGGTAATAAGAGAAAATCAAAAATGTGCATCCTGGTTTAAAATAAAAGTTGACATGGTCAAACTAGTCATTTTATTTTAACTAAGTAAAACACTATTGACTTTTAAATTGATATATAAAAAGAGGAATTTTACCTTCATATATTTTACCTTCATTTTTCAGTATGAAAAAGTCTTGCTTCCTCACAAAAAAAGTAAAATAACCTTGATAAAATTAATTGATCAACATAGATTCATTAGTCACTTATTTTGGGTCATTCTCATCATCCACCTTTTTCTAACCCCTTAGTTTTCTGCTAACAAACCTGTTTAAAATAAAGCATAAGATACATTTTTTTCCTCAGTCTCAAATTTGAATTTTAAGCATATTCAGAACTCAAAGAACCAATTCAAGACATGCTAACAATGGCACAGTATATTGTTGGTTTTTTGCTCATTTTCATTTGCAGACCCCAAAGCAAAGATAGATTAAAAAGACACAAACACATTCAAAACCTGCACCAAGAACAAAAATGATAGATTTCGCTGTGAGCCAGTAATATAATCAGAAATGTGAAGAAATTAGTGAGGTTGAAGGCATAGGACTGAAGTGCTCTGGGTTTGGAAGCCACAGAAGCATTAATATTCTGGGCCACCTGTATGGTAATGGGTGAAAACAGGAGGATTGTTGATGATCAGAACCAGGCCTGTGGTTTGCAGTTTATATATAGAGTGACTTACAGTATTCTGCTTGTAAAACAAGACTCCAAAAACATGCTGGCCACTTCTGTCTGGGAAACTACTACCTGGAGAGGCAGGGTTGGGAAAAAAAGTGGAAGGAGGAATTCAAATTCCCTAAACTGAAACAAGTGACACACTGCATTCTGAATATTCAGTGTCCCCAATATCACCATGGGGCAGGAACTCAGAAAACAGAATCTTTAGGTTCTTGAGGAAATCTTTTAAAGTTCTTGAGGATTACTAGAGACAGTTGAGAAACTATCCATGATACAAAAAAAAAAAAAAAAAAAAAAAAAAGAGAGTTGGGTTGGGAAAAACAAAATACATTCCAAATCTCTAAAATACATAGTAGATCCCAAACTGAAAATAATCTGAAGAGCCTAGATTTTGAAACATATAAAGAAACTATTTATTTATTTATTTATTTACACTGGCATTGAACCTAGGGGTCTCTATCGCTGAACTATATCTCTCGCCCTTTATATTTATTTATTTATTTATTTTCACAAATAGGACTGTTTATTAGTCACTATTAAAAATTTGAATTTTAAACAGATTCTTGAATTTGTGATTCATATCCATCAGCTCATTCAACTTTAGCACCTGTCTCATCTCCTGTAGCTTTTCCAGAACTACTACCTTCACCGTGAAGCTCCATGAGTTTTCCCAAACTTGGGCTTCTTCAGCATTTTTACTTTTCTAACAAAGACATCATGAAGAAGATAAATCAATTGGCAAGCCTTCTCTATGTCTTTCCCAATGCTGTCTGGAATCAGTTTATTGACCACTTCTTTCAAGTCATTTGTCTGCACTTCTCGGGTCATGATTTCCACCATCTTCTTCTGGGTTTGGCGGACCTCTGGTGCTGAGCTTAGGAAGTCTTCTGTATCTGATTGTTGAGGGTTTTAGTAAAACCAATACAGAATAGATGCAGCAAATATCCATCGGTAGTCTTGACATCAACATGAGCCTCGATCATTGTCTGCCATTTTTTGACCATGAAACACATTTTGTCACAGGTAAGATCCATACCATGGAAGTTGGTCAGGCAGTTTTTTCCCTGAATGCCCTCAGTAATTAGCTTGAACTTCCTAAACACAACTTCATCATTCTGCAGATCAGCAAGACTCACTTCAAACACCTGACCCTTGAGGCCATCAGATGCAATTTTGGTTTCCTGGATCCTGGTAACTAATGTTTTTCCAATATTTCTTATATAGAACATTGCCGGTGCTTTCACATCATACCAGTCTTTCTTAGAAAATGTATCAACCACTTTCTTCTTGGCTTCCTTCTTGCCGCCTTTTGTAAGGTGCTTGTTCTTGCCTACCGCCATGGTACTGCTCAGAAAGCCAAAAGGTCCTTTTTATTTTTTGAGACAGGACCTTGCTAAATTGCTGAAGCCCATCTCTAACTTGTGATCTTCCTGTCTCAGCTTCCCAAGTGGCTGGGATTATGGGCATACACCACCAGCAAAAATCTTTACTATGAGTGAGGATTCTAAGAAACATAAACCAGCAGGGTATGCAATAATTTCAGAGGAAATTAGTCTTACGAAATACTATGGCAGCAAATTTAATATGTTTGTTTAGAATGTTTTGAGCCAGTCTAAAAGGAACAATCTAAAAGGAACAAAATGTTATAAGATAAAAATAGGCAGAAATAAAATAAAAATTTGGGTCATAAACAAGAAAGTAAAGAATACAAGAAAAGAAAAAAAAATGTTGTTTCTGAGATTTAAAAGAGTAGATAACATAAACACTTATTTAGACATGTGTGAAGGAATGATAGTGAATTGGAATGAATTACTGATAGATGCACCCAGAATGTAGTTCAACAAATAAAAAACTATTAAATATCATGTATGTTCCATGATAAATCTTCAGGGTATACCTACGAGGAGTGCCAGAGAAAGAGATGGAAAAGCAATGATGGAGATGCAATCTTTGAAGAAACAACAGCTACAAATTTCCCCAAGTTGAAGAAAACTATGAAATTTTGATAAATGTAGTTTGAATATTTAAAAACTTTAAAGTCGATATCTAGACACATAGTTAACCTATATAATTTTATTACAAAGATTAAAATACAACAGACACTAGTATGGCAGTATGTATAAATGTGGATGTGTAACCAATGTGATCCGGCAATCTGTACACATGGTAAAAATGGGAGTTCATAACCCACTTGAATCAAATGTATGAAATATGATATGACACGATCATTGTAATGTTTTGAGCAACCAATAAAAAAGAGATAAAAAAGATTAAAATGTCAAAGAAATAGCAGGAAAAAAGATATGGATTATAATCAAAGACATTAAAATAAAATGCATATAGAATCTGCCTACATAATAAGAAGTTCCAGAAAAGAGTACAGGCAAGCTTTCAAATTGGTGAGCAAAAAGCTATGATACATCTAAGGAACCAGCCATTCAAGTATAAAGGTAACATTTTCAGAAATAGAAAGGTAAAGAGTATTTTACCCAAAGACTTCATTAAAAAAGAAAGAATTAATTCAAAGAAATCTGTGGAATAATAAAACAATAGTGAGGTTAGAAATTTAAAATAGCTTTTAGTAAATTCAGTTAAATTTTGACTGAAAATACAATTAAATTTTTATGTTAATCAAAATACAATTAAAACTAGATGAGAAAGCACTATTTTAGGGTTACACAATGATTAATTAAAATATGCCAAGCTCCTTGTATTGTTCGGGAAGGAAATAAAAATAATGGTTCAGACACTAATATAAAAACTTACTTTTTGAAAATGTATGTAAAAAAATCTAAAAGTAATCATTGAAAGAATGGGTTACAAACAGCTCAAGGGGCACAGGAATACACAGAAAAATTTTATCAATTCAATGACAGACAAGAAAGTAACAAAAATAGAGGAAGAGAAAAATAAATAACAAAGTATAAAATCAGGTGAGAAAGCTAAGCCAACATATATTAATAATCACATGTGCATAAATGCATTTAACTTAACTATTAAGTCGGAGATAAATGGATTAAAAAATTAAAATGTATGTTGCTTATGAGACACACATGTAAAATAAGATCACACAGAAAATATAAACATAACAGTTGTCTAATAACCAAAACAAAGGAACAAACACCTGGTGATTGAATACGGAGTCTGAAAACAGATGCACACATATAAGTTAATTTGATTTGTAATGTTAATATAAAGGTAATAATGATGATAATAGTGGCCATTGTTATTGTGTGCATATCATGTGCCAGTCTTTATAAATGCATTAATTGCATCAGCTGATTTAACACTCAAGAAAATCATAAGGACCTTAAAAGCCATATTAAATTACTATGGTATTTCAATTCATCTGAATGGGCAACCCTGCCTTTAGATTTTTAGTATTTAAATTATGAGAAGGATCTCTTTCAACAAATTCAGACTGACAGTCTGATAGAAAACTAAGTTATGTATATAAACAGGAAATATACAAATAAGAAGAAATTTAAGAAGCTGCTAAATCTAAGAAAAAGTATTCATTTCTCTACTAATTAAAATGGGAATTTAGTGCTTCAATCTCATAAGTTTGACAAAAAAAGTTTGAAGTCTGAAAATAAGACAGTTGGCAAGACTTCAAAGAAACATGTAGTTTCATACAATGTGGTAAAAGAATGAATTGGTATAGCCACTCTGGAGTGGGTACAGAGTCATTTTACTTTATCCACTATAAAATATTGTCATTTGTAGAAATAAACGCTAGAGAGATGTTTGTACACTTATAACAGAGGATGTATATATAAGATTGCCTACGAAATGAACATTTTTATTAGAAAATTATTGAAATTAATTTGATGTGAATAGATCTCAAATGTATGATGTTGACATGTAAGATGGATAAAGAAGTAATGATAAAGTAGGATGCTGTTTACAAAAGTATACAAATCGACATTGTGTATTTTCAGTGATGATAGATATTAAAAATATAAAATCATGAATGGCAAATATGAAACAAATTTAGGGGAGTAGTTACATCTTGGGAGAGAATTCAAGAAAGTGATATAGAAACTTCAATTTTATTTGTAATTCTTTATTTTTAAAAATAATGTGAAACATACACATGAAATGTTAAATTATGTTGAAGCTGAATAATGACTGTAGATATTTGTTAAACCATTCTTTATAAGGTACAGCATATTTGAAGCACTTTATAATACCTTATAATATATAATATATTCTTTGGGAAGCCATCTGTGAATTACTTGAGGATCCTCTCTCTGTATGGTAGCCAAGGAGATTTAGACTGGGCATTTTGAACTATTTGTGGCTCTTCCAATAGATTGGAATAATAACAGTAGATTTCCCAATGCACATGACCTTTATTTCTGCTCTGCTGGAAGATACCTCTTAGTAGCTCCAGAGATGGGCATAACCCCTTGGGAACCAGATAGCCCACCTTTAACCTTTTTTGGTGAAGAACATTCCATGGAAAGCCTTTGATGTTTCCCAATATAAATAAAGCAGGAGCGGGCTCCATTTTACCCTTAGTCTAGAAGCTCAATCTGTCTGATCGGCTTGCCTGTCCTGCCTCAACTTTTGAAATTATTTTCTGTGTCCTGTGGTTTTTTCGTCATTCTATTTTTCCTAGCTTCTACTTCTCAGCCAACCCATTCCACCAAGAGGGAACCCCATTCCGCCACCTGCTTCTCAACTGTCTTACTATGATTTGTGATTAGCATAATAGCTGGCATATAGTTGGAGTTAAATAAATGTTTGCTGAATAAAGGGATGACTTACTGAATATTAAAATTCCTCTACATATGGGTATATAGATAATAAACAAGAAAACTGCAGTATATAAAAAGAAACACAAAAAATAGAAATTATAGAATTTACTGTTAAGAAATTGTACAGGAAAGATTGTTATCCTTCTTAGAAGTAGTGTATTAATATTCTTAGAATAGATTTTTCACATATTTCAAAACAAGTATGATAGACTTTTTAGATTGAATTTGATATAATCAATGTGAATAAAATTATTTTCAAAATGTTGGAGAGTAATACATGCACATTTTTGAAGTTATATCAATAATCTAGATCTTCTGTAATAAATTATAAACAAATGAGAAAAAATTGAATTCCATCTATTAAGGGAATTCATTAGGAATTAACAATCTAAACAGATGCTGTTTGTAAACAAGACTAAAATGTGTAAGAACACAATTCAACTAAAGGGAAATTTAAATCATATTAATCATGCAATATAAATAATATTACAATTTTAAGATATTAAAATTAGAGCATTTTCATATTATGATAGTACCCAGGAAGAACATCTAAATAACATAAATTCCAAATATTTCTGTGATTTGTATATAATAACTCTTTTTTTCCTCCTTTCTCATACTAGCTGGAGACAATCTATTTTCTCTGGGTTCATAATTAACTTTTGTCATTATTCTTCTCTGACTTACAGATAGCCTGAATCTGGAGTAGGAATTTTATTTTGAACAAAAGGAACAGATACAATAAAGGAGAACACTGTTGTTTTCATTAAAGAGTCAATTTAAGTAACAGAGCCAGAAGTGCTACTTTCATTTAGGCACTGGTGGATGGCATGACAATGGTGGTGGTGGCTGAGAGTAACTATGAGGACCGAAGCATGATATCATATAAAAGAATTGGAAAAGGATATCTAATATAACATTTAGCATTTGCAGGAAAACGTAATTAGATTAGTTTTGAAATGGATTTAAAATGTCTCACAATATTAAATTGTCTAAATGACAAGAAGCTGACAAGATTGCAAACTTGCAAGTTTGTAGCATTTCTCTTCAAATCAAAGCTAAAGCTCCCCCAGAACAAGGAATAAACATACCAATCTGAGAAACACAAAATTGCAGAAAACTCCTGGGGATATGGAAGGTGTTCTGCACTCATGTGGCATCAAAGGAAGCTCAGGGAAAGGGGATCCTGGGTATCATAAGCAGGTTGGAGAAAACATTTTAAGTATGTTCTTTTCTGTCCACTATATGGTTCTGGAGAACTTGTAACCTTTCAATAAATACTATGAGATATATATTTATATACTTATATATAGATAAGTGTAAATATATAAATATACACAAATAAATGCATATAAAACAAAACAAAACTTGTATAGTGATAATCCAAAACCACCACATGAGCTAAAAGGTTACTACTAATATTTAAAATAAGGAAGATAAATATCCTCAAAAATAATAATTATATTGATAATACTGAGCAGGCAAAAAAAGGACATTTTAAAATGAGTTATAGAGAAATTTCCAAAATGTAAAATAGTTAAATCATTGAAAAGTGAAATTTGGTATTTGAGTTTCATTAATTCTGTAAAATCATAAATTGTTTCATTTATTTGTACTAAGGTTGGTTTCTAAATTTTGGTAACAAATAGTCAATAGTTTCATTTTCTTTTTTATACTGAGTCTTGGTTTCTGGTAATAAAACTGGACCACCAACATGCAACACTTGTGTTTTCTACTTGCTATAGGATATTAATAGTTGGTAAGTTATTTAAATTTTTTTAAAAAGAAGTGGGGCTAACTCATGTACTATGCCATATCATGGGGAAATTTTTTTTAATTTATTTTTATTTTTTATTTTGATACTGGGGATCGAACTCAGGGGCACTCAACCACTGAGCCACATCCCAAAATTTTGTATTTTACTTAGAGACATGATCTCGCTGAATTGCTTAGCACCTTGCTTCTGCTGAGTCTGGCTTTGAACTCGAGATCCTCCTGTCTCAGCCTCCCGAGCTGCTGGGATTACAGGTGGCACCACTACACTAGGCCATGAGGGAATTTTATCTGTCAGAAACTTCTTCTGAGTCTGCATATTAAAGGAATGTTATATGGTACAAGCTTTGTTGATGATACAAGCTTCATTAATAACATAACATCTGTATATCAAGACTGCATGTGTGGCAACAGAGTGAGAATCTATTTATGGAACCATGACAAGATCATGAATCTAGCAAAGAGCTTATTCTATCATTAGCCATTTTCTTGATGAGATGAGAAAGAGATTTGACCCAGTGGTGGTGTGGTTGTGTCTAAAATCTGCTTGCTTCTCATGAAGATATGGAGTGGTTCATTCTTATAATCTATTAAGAAAAAAAAAAGCTTAAATATAAATATTGAGGTGGTATTCAACCTATGAGAGTTTTCATAACCTGGGAAGATAAGGATTTCTTTTCTATGTTCAGACTGTTTTAAAAGCAGCTAAAATAGTTTTAAAATGACTGGGATTCATCTTGCAGGGAAGATAAAAAAAAAAAGTCTGAAGCCAAGAGTTTCCTGATTTGACTATTTTCAGTTCAAGGAAATTATGCATTTTATAGTACATGGAATTATTGGAATTCAAAGATACAAAATAATTCATAGAGCTTCCAAAAACCATCAATATAAATGAAGTACCTAACCTAATCAACAGTACAGCAGTTTTCATTGTGAGACAAGTGTTTCCAAATTGAACACTGGCTTTGGAGACTGAATAAAAGATTCCCTTGGAAACTTATATAATAGAATTAATTTCAATTAGCTTGCATTGCTTTTGGAGATCTAAACAATTAGTTTTTTAAACCTCTTATTCAGTTTTCATAATTCTTTTCTCTTCTTCCTGATATTTAGACCTTGCTTCATGGAGATTTAAGGGGGATGGAACTTATGAACATATGGACACTCTGGGAAATTAATTGTGTTGTGTAGAAGTAACTGATTCAA
Source organism: Callospermophilus lateralis (assembly GCF_048772815.1). Lineage (NCBI taxonomy): Eukaryota > Metazoa > Chordata > Mammalia > Rodentia > Sciuridae > Callospermophilus > Callospermophilus lateralis. The sequence goes on from NC_135313.1 coordinate 45,144,758, forward strand.
CACTATTCTAGGTCAGTTTCATTTACCAAAGTTTGTTGACTCTTCCAGAATGAAAGAAGAATCAATGCCCAGGTAAAATTAATATATTGTACACTTACTTTCCAGATCTTCCTTTGAGTTAGCTATTCTCAGAGGACTCATGATGTATGACGAAGTTTTACCTTGTTGGGAGAGAGGATATGTGAGAAGAATTCATTAATTTTATCAAGGCACTTAGCACATTTCAACTACACCTGCAGCAAATGGTGGGGTCTTCAAAGTAACTTCTGGTTTAGGCAAAGATGATCCTAAAAATATTTCATACAATGTCCTTTGGAGTCTGAAAGCTCATACTGAACTAAGAGTTAGCAGATGGTGCTCTGGGTAAAGTAGGTGTCTAATGTCCTGCAACGTGACACTGGTTTGCTTTTTTGCATCAACTATCGAAAGCTTACAACAGATACATTTTCAAGAAATCATTCTAAGAGATTACATATCAGTTCACTTCATGAATCTTACTGTGTACTCTAATAGACCCCAGGTTATACAAGAGATGATTGGGACATTTAGGGTAATCTGTGCACTCCGTTGGAAGCATTATTTTGCCAATGAAAAACTTGAGCATGTTCACCATTTTTTCACCATAGACACCGATGCTATCTATACTCTGCTTTGGCTATTGATGTAGAAAATTTTAATAACACATTACTACCACTAAAGAGAGCTCAGGGGATTTCTGTGTACTCAATTTCTGATGGGAGTCAAGGATAAAACTGAGCTGGGTTTCTAGAGTCCCCATGTCTTGTAACTTCTGCAATAAATAACTATTCTTTAAGAGAGGGGAACTCTAAATCCTCTAACTTCTACCTTACCCCTTTCACTGGAATATATGAAAATTAAGGTGGGGCCTAAATGTAGCAGATACTGGAGCAAATTGTTTCACCAGCCTCTAATCTGCAGGGATAGAACTCCTCATTCTTGTGTTGTCTTTCTCATTTCAACACACTTTCTAGAGCCTAAGTGTTGTGCTGGTTTATCTGAATGTGAAGAAGAAGGCATAAGGGTCATGACTAAAATTTATTTTAAGACATTGAAGAAAAACTCTATTTTCCCTTTCTTTCCTATTCTCCCCTCCCCCACCCCAGATAGTTGATATTATTCTTTGTCCTCATAAGGTACAGGGCCTTTTAATTTTAATATCAAAATTTTGTTTATGAAATAACTGGTTACTGTCATAGGGAAGGCACTTTATTACTATATCCTCTGATTCATCTACTTATTGCTATGACATTGATTGATGTTTATAAAATCCCTCAGCTTCTACTGGCAACTGTGGTTATTAACTTAGAACATGCAATCCAAGAAGTGTGGGTGAAATTAAGTAGGAAGAAAAAAAAAATTCTTCATGTGAAACAAAATTGTGTGAATAATGACAACTATAAATTTAAGGGAAACATTTGAGCAAATAGAATCTCTTATCTAAAGTTTTTGAATCAAAAGTTTGTCTTGCTTAATTTTTGTTAGTGTTTGCTGTTTTGACAATTGACTCCATGGATCCATTGTTTAGCATCCATTGTTTTTAGCTCAGTAGTAGATTACCGTTTGAATGATTCTTATTATCATTCCTCATGGCAATAGCAGTAAGATGATAGTCGGTATTAAAGATCTGCTTCTTTCACATTTTAGAAATTCTGAGAAAAAACATTGAGATGCCAACTAAATTCAACCACTTAAAAAATTGATAGTCAAATTAATGGTAATCATAGAGATTATTTGTTTAAAGATAAACTTGTGATCATGTGCTTCTTGATGTCAAAAACAGATAAATATATTGACAAAGAAATTCCAATAGTTATATGTACTGTTCTTATAAACTAAATTCTGCTCTCAGATCATTTGTTTTCCTGTTTAATCATTCCAGAATCTGAAGCCAAGTGCTAAATAACATTGCAACACAGCCATATAATTAGAGTCAACAGTAACATTCCTTAAAAATTCAGTAAAAATGTATTTGTGATAAATTGCAGTGAAATATAATTGTATTCAATTTTAAACAAATAGAATATAAACTTAAAGGTTTCTATTCCTTTTACAATTGGTGTTATAACAAATGGGTTGTAGTATCAATCTTCTGGGGAGGAGGAACTCAAAGTTCTGGTTTCTTGCTAGGATCTCCTTGCCAGTTAAGCCTGAGTCATGCTCTGGTTGCAAACTCCCTCCCTTTCCAGGCCCATTTAAGAATGTTGGGTTAACTCAAGAGAAGTCCTGTGGAGAGCTGGGCAAAGCTATGAACTGTGTTCTCTACCTACTGCCGATGTTCCAGATTACTTCAAGATGGTTAGAATCTTCTGCTCTTTAGCCAGAAAAATGACTAGCTTTCTTTAAATAACAATCCCTTCATGACTATTCCTCCATATCATCTCTACCATTTTCTTTTTTATTCCAATGACTGAAGTTAGCTTTGAAATGGAGAGGGAGGACCATTTTAAATTATTACTCTCAGGACTTCTCTGGGTAGTTTATACTCACATGGTAAATTCCAAGCCCCATAGATCAAGCCCTACAATTATATGTAGCTCTCTGTGTTTTATGCAGGATGCCAATGGTGTGTGCTTCCGAATACTGTGGTGCATTTCATTTCCTCACACAGCCAGAGATGGAATTCTGGCATGGCCACTACTAGTTGATTAACCCCATAAGAGTCTTGAATAGCTTCCTATAGAAACTTAAGATAATTTTTTCTTTCTCTGTGAAATGGATTGAATGATAATGTGTGCCTCCTAGGGGAATTACAAGTGTTAAATGAATTGTTAATCAGACATAGTACTAAGAATTGTGCCTGCCTCACTGTAAGTTTCCTGATAAGTGATGGCTAGCATTAATGATTATTATTTTTGGAAATAGTTCCACATTTCAGGGAAAATGGTATCTACTCATTGGTATATCATGAACTGATATTACAAAATATTTTTAATTATGTAATATTTTTTCAAAAATTATGCTTTGCTTATTCTCCATAATAGTACAAGTGGTTATAATTAAACATATTTGATGATTCATTCAAAAATACTTATTAATTCTTGAGAGATCTGTTATGCCAAATGGGGAAAAACTTTTTTAAAAATGAGTAAATAACAATGCTCAAGAAAATGTTTTCTTACAAATTAAGAACTAATCATTATTTTTTCAAACAAAAACTATTTTTGATAATGGAAAATGTTCTATAAAATAAATATAGGGAAGCTTTTTATAGATAACATTATAGAAAGTTTCATGACTAGAAGGGTATATTTTTGAACATATATGAATTTTTCCAATTTATTTTGCCCTAAAATACTTAAGAAACGTAAAGATTTGCATTTTTCCCATTTCTAGGGATAACTTAGCAATGAGCTGTACACATTAAGGAAAGATCTGAGTTTACCCATAAGGGTAAGTAAAAGCTTAAAAAATAAATAATAAAAAAATAAAGGCACGAGATATTGTGATTATTTAGTTGTAGGAATGCAGACTACAGAATAAGTTAAGAAGTAGACAAAGATTTCATCTACATAGGTGACAGCCAGTCATTGTGAATTCACTGAAATTTCAATAAGAAGTTCAGCCTTGTATTCCTAGAAGTCTGAATATGACAGAAGTCTACTAAGTATAATATACTCAATGACAGTGACAGTGACTGGAGACATATCTCTGAGAGTGGTTTCTTTTAAATGTAACAATAAATTACTGAGGAAAATAGAAACTACTTTCAGTTCAGACCTTAAAAAATTATTATCAGGTAGAATGCTTTCAGCTAGAAGTAACTAAAAAATCAATTTTAATTTGCCTAAATAGTTTGCTGGCTCAAGTAATTCTTAAGGAGATCATACAAGGCCTGAACTAGTGAATCAATACTCTCACTAAGGTCCAACTTCTATTTCCAAGATTTACCTTAAAAGATGTGGGCTTCACTTCTCCCTGGTCAAGAACAAGAACGATTAACAAGAAGTCTTCTATGAAGTAAACGGAGAGATATTTTATTTCAGATAATATGAAGTTGGAAAAGTAAGTTTTATGATGCAAAGGGTGTATTTAAGTTAAGCTAGTTCCCAGAGTGGATACCAATGCTTCTGGAGCTACATTTTTCTTCAGACATACTCAGGATGGAAAAAACAGTGAATTTCTCCATTATTCACAGTAAATCCTTTGTTTTCATTCTGATTGGATCACCTTACGTTACATGTCCTCAAACTGAACCCATCACTAGAAAAGAAGTGCTGCTTGGCTTCACCTAGGTAACCTGCTTTAAAAATGGGGCCAAGAAGATTTAGTTTCTCCAGGAGAACACCCTGGAATAGAAATAGGAACCTGGAGCTGTTGGGAAGAGTTAGAATACATGCCAAGGAAGTATAAGAGCATAAATACCATCCAGACACTCTAATGCAGAAATGGATTTGAATTTCTCTTTGGTCATTTTAGTATAACTATATATTAATTTATAAAAAAGAGACTGGAGAAACTTTTATTCTTGTAACAAAAGTATATTAATGTACTCCATGATTGTACTCTATGCTTGTGACAAGACAGAGGGTATAGGGTGAAGAACTCTAGAGATGTTGTCAGGAGACCTGCGTCCAGCTCTGTCTCTATTACTTAAATATCAGTTAAAATTCAGCAGGTCACCTATATTTCTAATGGTTGGTTTTATTCCAAAATGGGTATCATGTTTTGCATTTTCGCCTTAGCAAACTGGTATAAACCAAAGGAGATGATACTCTGTAAAATAAATATTATTGTACTAACCATTAGAATTTTATCTTGTCTCATCTAAGAATTGGCTTGAAATAAATACCCTTTAGGAGTCTGTTGCATTAATATTTAGAACTTGTTGAGGTTTTGTTGCTTTGAGTTCTTGGAGATATTCACTGCCATAAATGGACCCAATATGTAGCTTACTAAATTTATTATGTTGTTGTTAGTCTTATTTAATAAATTTATAATTATTATTGAAAACTACACTTTATATCTTTTGTTCTTTCACATTTTCTTCTTTGTCTTTTCCATTAAGTTTAAAATATAGTACAATGGGAAAGGATAGAGTTAGGGCTCTTGTTTAATAAAGGTTTTTCTATAACTCAATTCAAGAAATGAAATCAGTGCCATTGTCTACCAGGTCAAAACCACATAAATCACAGAAGGTAATGAGCCATTTTTTATGTTATTCAAATGCAAATGATCTGGTTTTATCTGTATCATTTGTATTAAAATCATAAGATACTTCTATTATTTCAAGCATTAGTCTTGAAAAAAGATCCTTTCTTTTTTTGTCATTCTGGAAACTACATTGTACATTAATTTAAAAATTATTCTCAGAACTGTTGTTGACATTTTTTGATAATGGTTTAAGTCTAAGCTTATATATGTATTTGCTCATATATTCATTGCTTCGTTATCTTATTCTTACTAATTCAGGTGAAGATAAAGGCATAAGTCTTTCATATTCTTCAATATTTTAAAATATTACAAATTATTATAATGGGTTTCCATTTGACATTTACCACACTATGTTAGCTCATTTCAAAGAGACTAATGCTAGAGTTCATTCATTCATTATGTATTTAACCTCTATTATGTATAAGGTATTGCACCAAATGAGTGTAGATATCAAATTTCTTAAGAAATAATTCCTGCCTTTTTGGTTTTAGACTCAGTATAGAAATAGGACATACAATCTCTTTGAAGCAATGTGGTATGAGTGGTAGAAAACATAAAAGAAGTGTTTGGCAGACACTGAGGAAACAGGCATTTATCTTCAATTTCAACACCCAAGAAAGAGCTCATGCTGTCAGTAGTTAGTTGGGCAGATTTTCCATGTAGTCACCTGAGTGCAAAGTATGTTCTCAGCCTGGGAAGGTTATGAGAAAATCTGCAGAGGCAGGCACACATGATGAGGGTTGGTGTGGACTCACCAACTGGCAACCAGCTGGCTTAATTTGGCCTGCAGACATGGCTTGTTTATCCTGCATCATAATTAAAATTCTTTAGAATTGTAGCCAACATTGAAAAGCAAAGAAATTCTGGGTTTCCAGTTTTTCATGAAAAAGTAAAGATTTATTTACATGCCACAAAAAAATATTCCAACAGTCCCACACACAGCAACTTATTTGAAGCTGGATTTCACAGAGAGTGAAATATCTTTCTTTCTCCATTTAACCAAATTCTTCATTCATTTAGGCTGTTCACTTCATTCCTATAATTGAGTTAGTAGTCCATAGCCAGATTTACAAACTTAATTTGGGGTGTTGTTGATTTTTGTCTGTTTTAGAATATATTGAAACTTGCAGATTCAAGACGGCAGATTACAGACACCCGGTCTCACCTATTTTCCCCACATAACAGAATCAAAACACATGTGTAGGTGCATGTTGAGGTGGGGTTCATAGGAGAGCACTGGAGTCAACACTACAGAGTCAGTTACAAGATCAAACTCAGAAATTTTGTATCTTAGAGTAATAAAAGGAACAGAAGGCCCTAGGACTTGGCAGCTTGGTAGGGGGGCTAGCACACTCCCTCTGTGGGGGAACAGGTGAAAGAGAGTCCTAGCAGTCTCCTCAAGCACAGAACATGGCAAACTGTCTAAACAGATAAGCGACCTGCAATCTCCTTGGCAAGCTGGCATTGGGGGAAGTTCTCTGCATTTCCCAATGTATTCATTCCTAACATTTCCCAATGTTGCCCCAAAAGAGAGTCATTTTAGAAGGTTACTATTAAATGTTACTGTTAGAGATTATTGTTAGGGGCTGAGACCCAACAGTCTGTTCTTTGCACTGGCTTAGGAGGTGGTCACCCAGAGAGACAGTGTTGTCCTGGGAGAGTAGCTCTGACACAAATCTGCTGGTAATTTTGCACAGTGGGAAGCATGGATTGTGATTCAGAAGGAAATAGAAGGCACTTCCCTTTAAAATCGGCAGTTTAAAAGATCTGCTATCAGAACCCAGGAGAGAGAACAGTCATGTGTGATTTCTCATGGATCAAGTTCGGGAGTTCTAGGATCATGGGTGGCAGATAGCATAGACTCGATTCCCAGGATAGATCTTCGCCACCTCCTGTAACATTCTCAGGGACATCATTTGACCTGCCCTCAGAGCATGGAGCTCAGGAAACACTGGAAAGAAATTTTGCTTACTGAATTCAGCAATCTGCACTGGATTGTTAACAGGCTACAGCACTAGCATTGGTTCCACCTCGAGAGTATGCAGCCCAGAAAGCCCCAAGAGAGAGTCTTAGCTAAGATACACATTCTGAGCTGGCTCATTAATGCTCTGCAGGGCAGCCATTGGCACTGCCCTAGGAGTTCTCAGCGGAAAGGACTATAAAGACAATCTTTGCCTAGGGAGTTCTACATCCTGCTAGCTCATTTCAATGTGCAAAGCAGTTAAGAGGAACTCCAAAACTTCAGTCACGAATCTCTTCCACCAGTTACCTGGTAAGCACAATGGAAATTACTGGGGGGCTGAATAACATCTAGTCTTTGCTCTATTCTTTTTCTTTTTTGCTTCTCCTCTTTTCAATTGAAAATTTATTTCTCTTTCTTTTTTCCACCTTTGAAATTTTTGTCCTGTTTTCTGTATCCTTTTAATGAATTTTACTTTCTTTTATTCACCTATATGGCCTTAATTTTAATTCACCTATATGGCCATATAATTTTATCCTATATGGCCTTACTCTTTTTTTCATGGTTTTGTTTCTGCTTCTGCTATATTCATTCATTCATTCATTTGTAGTGCTGGTGATCAAGTCCATACCTTGGACAGGTGCTCTATCAGAGAATTTCATTCCCAGTTTAGCTAAAAAGAATCCACCATGAACCTTTGTGAATTCTTGCACTTAAAGAAGAAGTGGGGTAAAGCCCCCAGCTGATGATACATTCAGATATGAGCACAGATAGGGAGGGCTCATGTCCCACTCTGGCACAGTCATCTCCCATAGTAACTATAGAGAGAAATAAGACAAATTTTGTGGACATAAGGGTTCTCAGCATCAGTTGCTTCCAAACTCTCTTGGATTGCATATTGCTGAAAAAGCTGGATGGGAGTGTCAAAGAAGGAAAGTTCTGTTCCTGGTAATTTCCTCTCCATGTGAGATATCAGGGACTGTAGAAGTGTCTAAATAGAGAATAAAGGCTTCGAGTTTTTTTAACCACAATTGGAATAGCCAATATCAAAATTGTTTTCAGTTATCAGAGCAAATGTAAGCAGTGCTTGTGGAAACCCCCAGTACCTAATAGGAGTTTCTATTCCCACTGTAGAAGTAAGCACAGAGGGTGCACTCCTCATACTCTTCTGTCTATACCACATGCAAAGAAGTTGGACAGAGTGGGTTCCTCAGGCTGCCATATAGTACACATTGTGTCAAAACCTACTATTTGCAGTTAAAGAAGCGAAAAGGAAGTTGCACTACAAGATGTAACTGGAATTTAATTCAATATTACATTACAAATATCTCAAGACACATTGTTAAGAGAAAGCAACTTCTTAAGAAGGTCCTCCATAAAAGTGGAAGAGATAGGCTCTCCAACAGATGGGCAAATCTCAATATAGAAACACAAGAAGAATGAATAAACAAGGCACTATGACATTGTAAATTCATAATTTGATGTAGTAGATTCCAAAGGTACCAAAATAGATAAAATGCTGGTTAAAAAAAAAAATCAAAAAAATGTTCTGCAAAAGCTTGATGAACTCAAAGAAAATATTTCAAAATGGAATGGATTAAGGAAAATAATGTAGGATATGAATGAGAGGTTCAAGAAAGAGAGATTTTGAAAAAGAACCAAACATAAATCTTGGAAATGGAAAGCTCAATGAGTCAGATAAAAGAAATCATTTGGAAGCCTCAATAACAGACAAGGTGAGGCAGAAGTTAGAATAGTAAATCTTGAATACAAGTCCAGTACAATAAATTATCATATTCAGACAATACTAAAGAAAATATAAGAATTAATGAACAGAACATACATCTCTGGGACATCATTAAAGGACTAAGCATAGACATAATTGTAATAAACAAAGGAGAAGAGGCTTAGGCTGAAGGTATAGAAAAACAATTTGATGTAATAATAGCAGAAAATGTCCAAAATCTTGGGAAAGAGATTTCTATCCAGGAGGCATTTAAAATTCCAAATAGACATGACAAAAATGATCTTGTCCATGAAATATTATAGGTAAATTGCCAAAAGTGGAAGGCAAAGAAAGAATATTAAAATCTGAGAGAAACATCAAGTTGCATTGGAAGGCAAATCAATTATACTAACAGGAGTCTCTCCGAAGAAACCCATAAGGCCAGGAGGACATGAAACATTGCATTGTTTATTTCCTGATGATAGGAATCAATACACAGAAAATCCAAAAGACTTCACCAAAAGATTTTTACAACACATAAACTTATTCAATAAGTAGTTAGACACCAAATAAACATTCAAAAAATCAGTAAGTTTTCCAAATTCCAAAAGTGAAAAATTTTAGAAAGAAATCAGAAAGAAGTTCTCTTCACAATAGCCATACACATGCAATAAAATAAAATAAAGGAATAAATCTAATTTAGGATGTGAATAATCTCTACAGTGAAAATTACAAGACATTGAAGAAAGAAAAATTAGAATGTGGAAGAACAGTCTATGTTCATGTACTGGGAAAATCAATATTATTAAAATGGCCATAATACCCTAAGTGATCTACAAATTCAATGAATTTGGCATTAATCACAGAACTAGAAAAAAATCTCAAAGTTCATATGCAAACACAAAAGATCCAAAATAACTAAAGCAAACTTCAGCAAAAAGAGCAATGCTGGAGGTCTCACACACACAAAAACAAAATAATATGATATGGAATAAAAATAAATAAATAGATCAGAGAAACAGAACAGAGGACCAAGAAACAAATCCACATATCTTCAGCCACCTGATATCAGAAAAAATAGCAAAATGATGCACTGCAGAAAGGACAGATCCCACAAATGGTGCGGGGAAAATTGGATATCCAGATGTAGAAGATTGAAGCTAGTCCACTCTCACCCCTCTCAACCTATGGGGACAAAAGGATAAAAGACCTTAATGTAAGACTTCAAACTTTGAAACTACTTGGAGAAGATAATGTTGGAGAAACACTTCAAGATAATGGCAGAGGAAGGACTCCAATAGCTCAGGACACAAAAATAAGAATCGACAAAATTCAAAATCCTTTGCACAGCTACAGAAACAACCAACAGAATGGTAAAAAATCCTTATCATCTATTTATCTAGTAGAAGATTAATATTCAAAGTGTACAAAATACTCAACATAATAAAATAAGAACAATAAATAGAAATACAATAAAAATTGGACAAATGACCTGAATATACACTCTCCAAAGGATAATAATCAATATATGAAGTGAGTTCAACATCCTTAATCATAAGGGAAACAAAAATCAAAACTACATGGAATTTCATCTTATCTAAGTTCGAATGGCTATTATCAGAATAAACAAACAAAAATGACAATGCTGGCTAGATTGTGAAGAAAAAGGACTCCTTATAACCTCTTGGGGAAATATAATTTAGTACAACCACTATGGAAAATAGTATGGATAGTTCTCAAAAACCTAAAAGTAGATATAAATAATCTCCCCCCATTAATTTTAGCGACACTAAATTTTTAAAAGAACTGTTAGAAGCCAAACAGTTATTTAACTGGATTAAGTCTCCCTTTTCAAGTTCAATTGATTATTGTTAATCCTTCTATAAAGTCACCATGAACACTGAATTAGCAAATACTGAACTATTGCTCTTAAAGAAAAAACAAGGTTATTGTCAACCAAAACAGTATTAATATTATATAGATTCATTTGCCAAAATTTTTGTAAAACAAGCCAGTCTTACAGCATTAAAAACAAAACAAAATGAATAACAATGACAACAACAACAACAACAAAAACCCTGCTTTCTGGTCAGGGTTTTATGTCCATATCATGTCTATACCATATGATCTAGCTGTATCACTCCTGGGTACACATCCTAAGGATATGAAGTTAACATTCAAAAGAGATATCTGTACACCCATGTTTATTCCAATACTATCCACAATAGCCAGATATGGAATCAGCTTAGAGTGCCTATAAACAAATGGATGGTGTTTTAGTCAACTTTTTCACTGGTTTGACTAAGGACCTGACCAGAACAAGTATAGAGGAAGAAAAGTTTATTTGAGGGCTCATGATTACAGAGATCTTAGTCTATAGAAGGCCATCTCTATTCCTCAGGGCGCCAGGTGAGGCATAACATCATGATAGAAGGGTGTGGCAGAGGGAAGAAGCTCACATGATGATCAGAAAGCAGAGACAAAGGTCTCCACTTGCCAGATAAAAAATATATACCCGAAAGCCATGCTCCCAATTCCCACCTCTTCCAGCCATACCCAACTACTTCAATTATCACTCAGTAAATCCGTATTAGGAGAGTAATTCACTGATTGGGTTAAGGCTTTCACAACCCAATAATTTCTTCTCTGAACCCTCCTGTGTTGTCCCATATATTGAGTTTTTGGGGGACACCTCACATCCAAACCATAACAAATAGATAAAGAAAATATATGTATAAACAATGGATTACATCATGTTGGCTTAGGAACCAACTTCCTCAATAAGACTCCTGAAGCACAAGAAGTGAAATCAAGAATCAATAAATGGAATAGTATCAAACTACAAATCTTCACAGCAAAGGAAGCAATCAAGAACATGAAGAAAGAGGCTACAGAATGGGAGAAGATCTTTGCCATTGGCAACCTTGCAACCTTAGAGCATTAATCTTCAGGATATACAAAGAACTAAAAAAAATAGATTATATATATATATATATATATATATATATATATATATATATATATATATATATATCCCCCCAAAACAAATAACCCAATCAATAAATGGGCAAAGGAACTGAACAGGTACTTCACAGAAGAAGAAACATGAATGGTCAATAAATATATGAACAAATGTTCAACATCTCTAGCAATTGCAGAAATGCAAATTAAAACTACACTGAGATTTCATCTCACTCAATTAGGAATGGCAATTATCAAGAATACAAGCAACAATAAGTGTTGGCAAGGAAATGCAGAAAAAGATACATTCATATATTGCTGGTGGTATTGCAAATTGGTGCAATCACTATGGAAAACACTATGAAGATTCCTCAGAAAACTTGGAATGGAACACCATTTGATCCAGTTATCCTGTTCCTTGGTACATACCTAGAGAACTTAAAATCAGCATACAACAGTGACACAGCTACACCAATGTTTATAGCGGTTCAATTCACAATAGCAGTGCTATGGAATCAACCCAGGTGCCTCTCCACAAATGAATGGATAAAGAAAATGTGGTACATATATACAATGGAATATTACTCAACCTTAAAGAAGAATGAAACTATGACATTTTCCAGTAAATGAAAGGAACTAGAGACTGTCATGCTAAGTAAAATAAGCCAATTCCCCCAAACCAAAGGTTAAATGTTCTCTCTGATATGTGAATATTAATACACAATAAGGGGGACAGGAAGAATAGAAGTTCAGTAGATTAGACAAAGGTAGTGAAGGGAAGGGATGAGGAATGGGAATAGAAAAGACAGTACAATGAATTGGATGTAGCTTTCCTATATTCATATATGAATACATGAACAGTAAAACTACACATCATGTACAATGGCAAGGATAGAATTCTAATTAGAATATGTTATATTCTGTGGATGTATAATATGTCAAAATGCACTCTACAAATTTCATGTATATCTAAAAAAAGAAATTTAAAGAGGAAAATATATAAATAAAATGCATTTAAAAAATTAAGCAAATAAAATCCTATACCTGGAGTGAGACCTAGTAGCTCAGCATCCACTTTGGGTTTCCCAATTGTATAAGATGCTATAATCTTTGATTCATTTCTGAGCAAATACAATGAAGCATTTCATTTTTCAAAATTCAAAGTGATTTAATAAAATATACAGTTGGCCCCTCTAATACAAAATTTATTTCTTATCTGCCATTAATTTTCTTCATTTTTGGGGTCAGTTTTGCAGATGGTTTTAGACTTCAATAAATCATAACTTAGCTGGTGTTCAGTCTTAGTCCCCAAAGTTAATTAAAGGCTTTTCTCCAGGTGAGGGGTAGAATATGTTAGTGGTTATGCTAATGAATTACCCAGATTTCAAAGAACTACCAGTTTTGCCATGATTCAAATCTTAAGATTGATTTTGGCTGTTTTTTCTCAAACCAAAGCTCACTGAAAAAAAAGTATAATGTTATTTGCTTTACTATAATAGTTATGCCTAATTAAATCAGTATTTAATGCAAAAAATAAACAATGGGTACAATTCAGCCATAAAAATAATTAAATCCTGTCATTTACAGAAAAATAGATGAAAATTAGAGGTTTTCATTTTGAGAGAAATAAAAGACATAAAAGGCAAATATTACATGTTTTCTCTCATATGCAGAAACTAAAAAAATAGATGACCTGAAAATAGAAGAGGACTAGATTACTGGTCTAATTTCTAGTCTTTGATCCACTTAGAGTAAATTTTTGTGCAGGTTGAGAGATAGGGGTTAACTTTTATTCTATTACATACGAATTTCCAGTTTTTCCAGCACCATTTGTTGAAGAGATTATTTTTTTCGCCAGTGTGTATTTTTGGTGCCTTTGTCCAGTATGGGGTAACTGTATTTATATGGGTTTGTCTTGGTGTCTTCTATTCTGTTACGTTTGTCTTCTTGCCTATTTTGGTTCCAATACCATGTTGTTTTGTTACTATAGCTCTGTAATATCATTTAAGGTCAGGTATTGTGGTGACTCCTGCTTTGTTTTTCTTGCTAAGGATTTCTTTATTCTGGACTTCTTAGTCCTAACACTTCAGCATGTTGGCACAAAAATAGTTTTCCTGAAAAAGCCTTCTAAAGCACAAGAAATCATTTTTTTTAATCAATAAATGGAATAACACTAAATTAAAAATCTTCTTCATAGCAAAAGAAACAAGAGCGTGAAAGTAAATCTGAAACCCAATAAAGGTGGGGAAGGGAAACAAGAGAAGTTCAGTTCATTAGACAAAGGGGAAGGAAAGAAAGGGAGTGGGGATAGGAATAGGAAAGACAGTAGAATAAATCTAACATAATTTTCCTATGTGCATATATAAAAATACCTTAGTGAATCCCACCAGTGTGTCCATACACAAGAATGGGGTCATAATTAGATAGAATAAGATGTATTCCATGCTTATACGATTTTATCAAAATGAATTCTGCTGTCATGTGTAACTAAGAAGAACCAAGAGAGAGAGAGAGGGATTATTAGGGACTAGGAAAGGATTCAGAGGGAGGGAGAAGAAAGAAGTGGGTCAGGGAGGATAGAGATAATCAATGCATGATATATACATGTATAAAAATGTCAAAATGGAATATTTATATAATTAATACTTGTTAATAAAAATTACAACTAGATCCCTTACTCTCCAAAAAGTGTCTTCAGAATTGACGAAAGACCTAGGAATCAGATAGAAAAACTTTGCAACTGCTAGAAGAAAGTATAGGGTCAACAGTCCAACATAAAGGCATTTGTAATGTTTTCTTAAAAGTATTCCTTAAACTGAGGAAATAGTAACAAGAGCTATTAAATGGCATCATATCAAATTAAAAGGCTCTGTACAGCAAAAGAACAATTAAGAACATAAATAATGAACCTTATAGAATGGGAGAAAATCTTTGTTTGCTACTCTTCCAATAGAGGATTGATATCTAGAATATATAAAGAACTCAAAAAAATTAACAGTAAAACAAACAAAAAATATAAATAACCGAATCCATAAATGAGCAAACGAATTAAATAAACACTTTTAAAAAGAGGAAACACAAATAGCCAACTAATATATAAAAAAAGTTCAACATCTTTAGCCATCAGAGAAATTCATATAAAAACCACAGTTAGATTTCATCTCACTTCAGTTAGAATGGCAGTCATCAAGAATTCAAATAATAAAAAATGCTGAAGAGGATGTGGGGGAAAAGGAACACTTTTACACCGTTGGTGGGATGTTGATGTAGTACAACCACTATAGAAATCAATATGTAGTTTCCTAAAAAGATTAGGAATGGAACCATCATATAACCCAGTAATAACCACTCCTAAGTGTTTATGCTGAAGAATTAAAGTCATCATACTACAGCGATACATGCATACTCATGTTTATAGCATCACAATTCACAATAGCCAAATTATGGAACAAGCCTAGGTGTCTGTCAGCAAATAAACGCATGAAGAAAATCTGGTGTATACACACAAATGAGTTTTATTCAACTATAAAAAAATAAAATTTTGTCTTTTACAGGAAAATTAATGAAACCTGAGAGTGTTATTTTAAGTGAAATAAGCCAAACTCAGTAAATTAAGGATTGTACATTTTCTCTAATATATGGAAACTAGTGAGAAAAAAATAGAAAAAAAATGGTGGCAGGGGAAGGACCTCATGAAAACAGAAGGAAGATCAGTAGAATACAGAAAAGGGACCAGGGGGAGGTGGGGTGGGGGAAAAAAGAGGTACTGGAGAACGGAACTAACCCAATTACCTTGTTAAGTTATGTGCATGTACAAATATGTAACAATGAATTCCACTAAGTACAATTATAATGAATCAATAAAAAGAATAAAACAAAAAATTTAAAACTGCTAAATATTTTGAAAATAATATATATGTTCCATTAAAAAATGAATCATTTTGCAGGTAGATTAAAAATAGTTTTCTTCAGATTTAATGAAATTTGTATTTTTAATTTATATTATGCTTATTAACAGTAATAACTGGAATGGAGTATTGTTAACCTGTTGTTTTAAAACTACTTTTCCACATTTTTTATTGATGCATTATAGCTGTACATATTGATGGGATTTGTTGTTACATATTCATACATGCACACAATAGGATTTGGCCAATGTCCCTCCTTAGCACTTCCTCCCTCCTGCCTCCTGCCTCTTGCTCCTTCTTGTCTACTGATCTCCCTTTGAGTTTTAGGAAAGCAACACCCAAACTATGTTTTCCATTTTCTTCTCTATCTTCTGCATATGTTTAATCTCTATTTTTAAAGGCCAATAGTCAGGAAACATTTTCCAAAATGTCAACAGTTTCAGATTCAAAACTATACCTAATCAAATTGGTACAGTTGAATACTATTGATTAATTGACTGGTTGACTTAATGTATGTTTAAGGATAATAGGTAAGCTATGAGTTTATAATACAAAATTTGAATCTCATAAAATGAAATTTGGGAGTATTATAGGTATATTTTCAAAATTGTTTTATGCAAAAAAATACTATTTTTCTCCTATTTTTCAGCATCAGAAGATCAGTAAGAAATTTTGGCACAGTTAATAATTTCCAAGATTAAAAAAGATTGTACTGTATTTGGTCAGTTTTGTGCTGTGGATAGACTCAGAGGAAGTTACTTTGCCTGTCATTTCTTAAAATCTGTACAAAGAAGGACAGTGCAGAGTTCAGTCTGAATTAAATCAGATGAATTGGTCTAAATGATAATTCCAAAGAAATGATTCATAAATACTTAATAGGTGTAAATAATGTAATTGCATATAGTCATATCTTGAAGTCAATAAATTCAACTGCTGCTTTAGAGGTTAAAATAGAGCTTAGGTATAAATATTTTAGAACTTGG
The DNA here is from genome assembly GCF_048772815.1 of Callospermophilus lateralis. Taxonomy (NCBI): domain Eukaryota; kingdom Metazoa; phylum Chordata; class Mammalia; order Rodentia; family Sciuridae; genus Callospermophilus; species Callospermophilus lateralis. The sequence goes on from NC_135313.1 coordinate 45,161,468, forward strand.
TATTTCACTTTCCTTTCCTTCTTCTTTCCTTTTAAGTATCTCTACAAAATCCGATTTTTTTTCTGTAATTAAAAATCATCATAGTTAATTTAACATAGTCTTTTATGTACTAGTCTTATAAAACTAAATCGCTTTCATTGGAAACTGAAACTTTTATCTTATATAGAATTAAATCCTTGTGAAGTTCAAATTTTCACACATTATATATAACATGCAATCAAAGGAAAAACTATTTAGAATATACTGTGGGTTATTAATATCAGTAAAATGTAATAATTAGTACATATAAGATAGTAAAATGTAATGCATAATATAATATTCATTCCTGTATAATTCATAATAAGCTTTAACATGCAATGATAACTGTCCCTTTGGACACTGGAAAAAGTAGGCATTCAAGTTTAATAAATAAGACCTCTTTTTCCATCATGTGAAACTTAATGTTATACAAATGTCACCACTTTCTCTTAAGTTGTTCCATTATTTCATAAAATTACATATTTAATTGGTTAACCACACATTATTGGAATATTCCATACGCTTAATGAAGAATATTAACTTCCTTCATTCTGTTTTAACATCAAAAAGTTATTATTTGTGTGTTTGATCTTCAGCACCACATCAAAATAAATAAATAATGATATTTTTAAAAGCTATTATTTGTTTAATATTTTCTATTTGTCCACCATTTTTCTAAGTATTTGATATAAGCTAACTTTTAACTCACCACAACACTCTTATGATGAAACCTTTATTAATGACTCTACTACATAGATGGGATAATTGAATCATGGAGAAATTAACTGATTTGATTGGGACACATAATGAGTAGTGAAACAGAGTTTAATTTCAGCCAGTCCCCACACTCATCCCCTCTTAACTCTGGTGGTACAGACTAGAATGATCTTACCCTTATGCCAGTCCATATTAGATTGAGTTAATCCACCTTTCTCAGAAATACTAAAAATCCTAGTTCTATGCTGAGCTTCCTCTGCAAAACAGTTTCTAAAGGTCTTTTTATCAGGGATCTGACTCATCACACACCTCTTTTCTAATGTGCCTCTGTTGAGGGCATGGTTGAAAATAAGAGTGAAGTGTTCCTTGGTTTTTAATAATGCCTAATGCTAGAAGTGAGGCACACAGAGGACAAGTCACCTGTCCATTGCCAGAGAAGTAATAACTGTTTGGACCACTGGAATTAATTAAAATTATTGGTTTCCTGTAATTTAGGGAAGACTCTGGAAGGTAGATGAGCCTGGGCTATGTTTGATAAGAACTTCTACAGTCACTATAGTAGCTTGATAAAGTAGTTCAAGAGGCCTCCCACATAGTTTCAGACATCTGAAGTTGTACAGAATATAATAGCAACCTGCCTTAAATATATTGCTTGATAAAAGCAACACCTTGGAGTAGCACTAACCAATACACTTCATCACTCCAGCAGGCTCAGCTGGCAGAGCAGTCACTCTAATTCAACCACACAGGGCATTTTCACAGATAGATCTTGACCCATGTTGATTGACTCATTTTCCTCTCAAAATGGCACAAGTGATTTTTGTGAATTTAAGTGTAGGACCAGGAAGCAGATTAAAGAATGAAATCATGAGAAGAGAAAAGACCTAGGATTAAAACTAGATCATCATGGAAATTCTAAATTTCTTCATAGACTAAAATAATTTTTAACCTAACTACATTTGTTTAATAGAACTAAGTTTGCTCATTGCCAGGGAATAAGCTATTTAGAGCCAATCAGAATAAAGTGAGCTTCATCTTTGCGTACGTTGGATTGGTAGTGACTGGGACTCACTGTTTCATTTGCATGTGCACATAGGAGGAAACTCTATGTCTGCATGTCATATCTATCTATTTACCTATCAATCAATTAATCATGTATATCTCTCTCCATCCATTCACCTGACTGCCTATTAACCTATACATCTATCATTCTAAATATCTGTCTTAAGGAACTTGGATAGACCTGAACTATCTGAGGAATAGTTATCTACCATGCTATACTATGCTTTGAATGTCAAAAATAGGGTAGATAAACTTCATATATACTAATGCTCAATAAATAACTTATGGCCATCTATATTTCTATTTTAATTGATCTTATTTCTGAATTTTATATTCTGAATCATCACGATTATCATCTTAAACCTAGGTTCTTGAATTTGTCTGTGATAGAACATAATTATTTCAGAAATGATAGCCACTTTGATCATTTCAATTGTCTGGGTACTTTTTGATTCCTATTGGAATAATTGATATAGTCTTTTAAAATGTTATTCACTAAATCAAAAGTATTTTTATGAAAATGTGTAGCATGATATATTTATCTTTTTTCTACAGCACAAATGCTTTCTCATTCCTGCACTTTTTCTTGAGCCTTTACTCTCACTGAGGTTGCTTCACTAGGTTTGATTCTATGCAATGAGATATAATTATATGAAATTAGCTTTATATATTCATTTTTACCTATAAAATGCCATATGGTTTCATACAGTTCAGGAAAATACCTACTAACAGTTTGTCCACAGTTTTCAATCCACTTGATTGTCACAGTTTATGTGAACTTGTTCCTGATTACCTTGACATAAACATAATTGTATAACAGAGGGAAGTGCCAAACTACCAAGGATTTTGAAACCTAAGAATCCAGATAAACACTAGGCCCAGTGATGTAAGTGGTTATCTGAAAACATGGTTGTTCTTTCTGACTAGTTGGGCTAGACATGATAATTCACAGAAGGATGACTTTAGAAATTAGTTCATTTACTAAGATGAAGTTAAATTGATAAGTATCTCCATAATCAACCAAGACAAAAAATGTAAAGTAACCTCAAAATAATTTAATTTGTTATAAGGATCACAAATATTGATTCTTAAAAATCAATATGAAACAATAAACTAATTTCCCTTAAGCTTTAGTCTGTACAGGCAAGTGCCTTTTCTCTCATATAAACAAATACTATATGGAATTCTAAGAGTGTTGTATGTCTAATTTAATGCTAGAAGATTTAGAGGGAAGATTTTATTATCATTAAATCCAGTGACACTATAAATCTTTCTGGATTTATTTCTTAATAGAATTCAAATTTAATAGTATATCCTACAGAATTTCCCTTAAGGATATACAGGTGTTTGAAATAAAAGCCTGAAAATGATTTGCATAAAATTGTCAGATTGAAAGGGCATATGGTAAAATAGAGTTTAGAGCCTGCTCTTTGCAGCATTTTAAATGATCAGTGCTTCCTCTCTTTCTCCCCCTACCCAACACATATACAATTACTAAAAGTCATTGATTACTTATATCAAAGGAAAATGGAGAAAGGAAAAGTAAAGTCAATAATTATTGCCGTGTAACAAACTTCCCCAAAACATAATGGCTAAAAACAATAATTATTTTGTTCATAACTGCTCAACTTGAGCAGGGTTCTTCAGGAATGGCCCATTGCTGCTTCACTAAGTGTTGTTTGAGGCAGTTTTTTTCTTTCTTTTTTTTTTTTTTTTTAAAGAGAGAGTGAGAGAGGAGAGAGAGATATTTTTTTTTTTTAATATTTATTTTTTGGTTTTCGGCGGACACAACATCTTTGTTTGTATGTGGTGCTGAGGATCGAACCCGGGCCGCACGCACGCCAGGCGAGCACGCTACCACTTGAGCCACATCCCCAGCCTGCTTGAGGCAGTTTGAAAACTAGGGAATAGTCATCTGGGGTCCCATTTACTCATGGAGCTATCCAGATGCAGTATCATCCTTCTAATCAGGCCTTGAAAGACACAAAGCTATAGATATTGAACATTTTATGTGTTAGAATCAATTAATTAAGCTCAATTGGTAATACAGGGTTGAGAATTTAATTTCCAATTTGATGGGAGAAGAATAAAACATTTATGGCCTTTATCATTTATTTATTCACGTACTTATTTATTTACTTTTCAGCATTCTTGAAATACAACATTAAATGAAATGCAAACATTGAAAGTGTAATTTATAGATCTTTACATGTGTGTTAAGAAATCATCACTACAATAAAGGGGTGGAGATAATACCATGCATTTTATCTGATCATAATGGAATGAAACTGGAAATCAATGATAAAAGAAGGATGGGAAAATCCTATATCACATGGAAAATGAACAATATGTTACTGAATGATCAATGGGTTAGAGAAGACATAAAGGAGGAAATAAAAAAATTCTTAGAGATAAATGAAAATACAGACACAACTTATCGGAATCTATGGGACACAATGAAAGCAGTTTTAAGAGGGAAATTCATCGCCTGGAGGTCATTCCTCAAAAAAAAGAAAAACCAACAAATAAATGAGCTCACACTTCATCTCAAAGCCCTAGAAAAGGAAGAACAAAACAACAGCAAATGCAGCAGAAGGCAAGAAATAATTAAAATCAGAGCGGAAATCAACGAAATTGAAACAAAAGAAACTATTGAAAAAATCAACAAAACTAAAAGTTGGTTCTTCGAAAAAATAAACAAGATTGACAGACCCTTAGCCATGCTAACGAAGAGAAGAAGAGAGAGAACTCAAATTACTAACATACGGGATGAAAAAGGCAATATCACAACAGATGCTACAGAAATACAGAAAACAATTAGAAATTATTTTGAAAACCTATATTCCAATAAAATAGAAGATAGTGAAGACATCCATAAATTTCTTAAGACATGATTTGCCCAGACTGAGTCAGGAGGATACACACAATTTGAACAGACCAATATCAATGGAGGAAATTGAAGAAGCAATCAAGAGACTACCAACCAAGAAAAGCCCAGGACCGGATGGGTATACAGCGGAGTTTTACAAAACTTTTAAAGAAGAATTAATACCAATACTTTTCAAGTTATTTCAGGAAATAGAAAAAGAGAGAGCTCTTCCAAATTCATTCTATGAGGCCAACAGCACGTTGATTCCGAAACCAGACAAAGACACCTCAAAGAAAGAAAACTACAGACCAATATCCCTGATGAACCTAGATGCAAAAATCCTCAATAAAATTCTGGCGAATCGGATACAAAGGCACATCAAAAAAATTGTGCACCATGATCAAGTAGGATTCATCCCTGGGATGCAAGGATGGTTCAATATACGGAAATCAATAAATGTTATTCACCACATCAATAGACTTAAAGATAAGAACCATATGATCATCTCGATAGACGCAGAAAAAGCATTCGACAAAATACAGCATCCCTTTATGTTCAAAACATTAGAAAAACTAGGGATAACAGGAAATTACCTTGACATTGTAAAAGCTATCTATGCTAAGCCTCAGGCTAGCATCATTCTGAATGGAGAAAAATTGAAGGCATTCCCTCTAAAATCTGGAACAAGACAGGGATGCCCTCTATCACCACTTCTATTCAATATAGTTCTCGAAACACTGGCCAGAGCAATTAGACAGACAAAAGAAATTAAAGGCATAAAAATTGGAAAAGAAGAACTTAAATTATCATTATTTGCGGATGACATGATTTTATACCTAGAAGACCCAAAAGGGTCTACAAAAAAACTACTAGAACTAATAAATGAATTCAGCAAAGTAGCAGGATATAAAATCAACACGCATAAATCAAAGGCATTCCTGTATATCAGCAACAAAACTTCTGAAATGGAAATGAGGAAAACCACTCCATTCACAATATCTTCAAAAAAAATAAAATACTTGGGAATCAACCTAACAAAAGAGGTGAAAGATTTATACAATGAAAACTACAGAACCCTAAAGAGAGAAGTAGAAGAAGATCTTAGAAGATGGAAAAATATACCCTGTTCATGGATAGGCAGAACTAACATCATCAAAATGGCGATATTACCAAAAATTCTATATAGGTTTAATGCAATGCCAATCAAAATCCCAAAGGCATTGCTTGTAGAAATAGATAAAGCAATCATGAAATTCATATGGAAAAATAAAAGACCCAGAATAGCAAAAGCAATTCTAAGCAGGAAGTGCGAATCAGGCGGTATAGCGATACCAGATTTCAAACTATATTACAGAGCAATAGTAACAAAGACAGCATGGTACTGGTACCAAAACAGGCGGGTGGACCAATGGTACAGAATAGAGGACACAGAGACCAATCCACAAAGTTACAACTATCTTATATTTGATAAAGGGGCTAAAAACATGCAATGGAGGAAGGATAGCATCTTCAACAAATGGTGTTGGGAAAACTGGAAATCCATATGCAACAAAATGAAACTGAACCCCCTCCTCTCACCATGCACAAAAGTTAACTCAAAATGGATCAAATCCTTGATATCAAATCAGAGACTCTGCGTCTGATAGAAGAAAGAGTTGGCTACGATCTACATATAGTGGGGTCGGGCTCCAAATTCCTTAATAGGACACCCATAGCACAAGAGTTAATAGCAAGAATCAACAAATGGGACTTACTTAAACTAAAAAGTTTTTTCACAGCAAGAGAAACAATAAGAGAAGTAAATAGGGAGCCTACATCATGGGAACAAATATTTACTCCTCACACATCAGATAGAGCCCTAATATCCAGAGTATACAAAGAACTCAAAAAATTAGACAATAAGATAACAAATAACCCAATCAACAAATGGGCCAAGGACCTGAACAGAAACTTCTCAGAGGAGGACATACAATCAATCAACAAGTACATGAAAAAATGCTCATCATCTCTAGCAGTCAGAGAAATGCAAATCAAAACCACCCTAAGATATCATCTCACTCCAGTAAGATTGGCAGCCATTATGAAATCAAACAACAACAAGTGCTGGCGAGGATGTGGGGAAAAGGGTTCTCTTGTACATTGCTGGTGGGGCTGCAAATTGGTGCGGCCAATATGGAAAGCAGTATGGAGATTCCTGGGAAAGCTGGGAATGGAACCACCATTTGACCCAGCTATTGCCCTTCTCGGACTATTCCCTGAAGACCTTAAAAGAGCGTATTACAGGGATACTGCCACATCGATGTTCATAGCAGCACAATTTACAATAGCTAGATTGTGGAACCAACCCAGATGCCCTTCAATGGATGAATGGATTAAAAAAATGTGGCATCTATACACCATGGAGTATTACGCAGCACTAAAAAATGACAAAATCTTGGAATTTGCAGGGAAATGGATGGCACTAGAGCAGATTATGCTTAGTGAAGCTAGCCAATCCCTAAAAAAACAAATACCAAATGTCATCTTTGATATAATGAGAGCAACTAAGAATAAAGCAGGGAGGAAGAGCAGGAAGAAAAGATTAACATTAAACAGAGACATGAGGTGGGAGGGAAAGGGAGAGAAAAGGGGAATTGCATGGAAACGGAGGGAGACCCTCATTGTTATACTAAATTACATATAAGAGGTTGTAAGTGGAATGGGAAAATAAACAAGGTGAGAAATGAATTACAGTAGAAGGGGTAGAGAGAGAAGATGGGAGGGGAGGGGAGGGGGGATAGTAGAGGATAGGAAAGGTAGCAGAATACAACAGTTACTATTATGGTATTATGTAAAAATGTGGATGTGTAACCCATGTGATTCTGCAATCTGTACTTGGGGTAAAAAAGGGAGTTCATAACTCACTTGAAGCTAATGTATGCTAATGTATGAAATATAATATGTCAAGAGCTTTGTAGGGTTTTGAACACCCCATTAAAAAAAAATAAAGAAAATCCTTAGAGATATTGCAGAAGAATGAATGTCTGTACAAGTAAATAGTTGAATGGGTTTAAAAAATCTGGAAAGCATTTAGAGAATATCCAAATTAAGTAAGGTTATTATTTGCAAAGAAAGGTATCAGGATAATCAAATTGTGTTTAAATAATACTCCAACATAAAATATGATAAAAAGGAGCTTTCTATTTTATGAAATCCAGTTTTTAAAATCATAAACTAATCTAAAAGTTGTTCATTAAAAAAATTACCTTAATAAGTCCTATCAAGATGAAAGTAAAGGTAAAAATTCAGTAGATTAAGTAAATACTTTTACATGTGAAATGCACTATTACATCAAATGGAGAAATGGTATTAGAGCATAATATAGTGCTTACATACTCTGGTTGACCTACTGTTTGTATTTTCACAAACAGAAAATGAGAACTTTTCTTTGTTTTCTTTACTCAGCCCCTTTCCTATTTTATTTTCTCAATCTATTTCTTATAATTAAAAAAAAAATCTTCTCAGCTGTTTCTTCTCAGGATGTTGTAACACAGAGATAAACATATTTAAATTTGAAAAAAAAAAAAAAAAAGAAATCATCACTACAATAAAGATCGAATTAACCATTACTCCCAATTCCTATATCTTTTTTATTTCCTCCCACCTAGCTCTCTTATCCCATTAACAGGTAGGCATTAATATGTTATCTGTTTTCTATCAACATATGTTAGGTTGCATTTTCTCAAATATCATGCAGTAGGTATTTTTGTTTTGTTTTATTGTCTAACTTCTTGTACTTAGAATAATTATTTTGAAATTGATCCACAGAATTATATGTGCCAATACTTTATTTACTTTACATTTATTTTTTACTTTTACTGTCTAGGAAATCCTCAACAACTTCCACTGGTAGAATTGCTTAGTACTCAACTAGTGGTTTTGATGAATTGAGGGAGGCTGATTGCAGACTTGGAAAACTCCTGAAAGTGGCTATTAGAAGAGATTCTAACACAGAATCCCTCCAGGATGCCCACCAGGTTCTCATAGTGAAGGTCTGAGAAAAACCTTTGCTGACCCTGATAGGAGGAAGGGAATAGCCATTTGGAAACCACCTAGAGCCTTCTTTCTACGGGGAAGGGGGGCGGGGGGGGTTGTTGATGAACAACTTGTGTAGATTGATACAGCAGGAGTGGAGTGGAAGCCGTTTATTGTAGGACAGGAGCGGTATTTATACATTCCACACAGCTTATCTAATTAGCATAAACTCCATACAGCAGTCAACCAATAAGGAATCTCCACACTTAATGGCTCGCTGGTGTTACTTTACAGACCACTCCCTCTGGCATTTTACCAGGCGCCATCCAGACTTGTTTACAGACTCTAACATTTCTCTGGCAAAATGCCAGGCGCCATCCTGACTTGTTTACAGACTTTAACAGTCTTATTTATTCTAGTATTTAATGTATGTCCAGCTTTCAAAAAAAAAAAAAAATGTTTAGGATAAGGTGAAAAGTGAGAAAATCTAGTCAGAGTAGGACTCAGCTATGAAGGTGTCAGCTATTATGAGACAAGTTATTTAAAATAACTACAATTAATATGTTAGGACTCTGACAGAAAAAGTAGAACATATTCAAGATTGTAGGAACCTCAGAAGAAAAATGGAAACCATAAGAAAGATACAAAGGATATAACAAAATAAAAATCATGGGTAATGGAAATGAAGAGTTTTCAGTAGAGTTGATGTAATCAAGGAAAGAATGAATTTGAGATGTATCAGTAGATACTGTCTAATCTGAAATACAAAGGTAAATAAAATAAAATAGTGCAAACAAAAGAGAACATACAAGAACTTTGGAGAAATTTTTTAAAAAGTTAAAATGTGTATAACAATTGGAATGCCAGAAGAGGAAAGTAAGAAAAGAATAACAGGAAAGAAAGAAAAGAAGGGTATCTGAGAAATTTTCAAAATTAATAGCAAGCACAAAAACAGAGCTAGAAAGTTTAAAAATTCCGAAGCTAAATACCCCCAAACAAAACAAAAACAAATCAAACCCTAAAGGACATTACATTCAAACTGCAAAAGGTAAAGGGTAAGAGAAAATCTTAAAGAGTTTTACTTTACACATAGAGGAACAGATAAGAACTATGGAGGACTTAGAATCCATGCATATAAAAAAGTGGAATAAAATAAAAAATAATAAAATCTTTACAAACACCGAAAGGAACAAAGAAAACTCTGCCAAAATATAATTCTATATCCAGTCAAAGTGGATCAATATTCTTGAAAAATGAGTGTGAAATAAACACTTTCTTCTAAAAACAAAACAAAACAAAACAAAACAAACAAACAAAAAAAACGAAAGGGTTGGCTCACTAGCAGATAGTCCATGAAAGAAATCTTAAAAGAAAGTCTTCAGGCAGAAGAAATATGTAGTAGATCAAAAACTTTGATCTCAAAGAAAGGAAGAGAATCAGGGGGCAAAAAAAGAGAGAGGGAGAGAGAGAAAATAAATTGGCTTTTCCCCTTTATTCTTTATTGTTCTAAAGGACAGCTATTTGAAACAATAAGAGGAGCAATGTGCTGGCAATTTAGAGTCTGGATAAGTGAAATAAAAATGACTGTAATGTTAGAGGGATGACATAGAGGACTAGGATACTAGGATCCTATGTTACACAAAAAATGGTAGAATATTTGAAGGTGGACTCAGATTATTTAAAAATCATTGTAAAGCACTGGGTAACTACTAGAGATAATTGAAAAAAAAAAGGTCAATGAATTGTAGGGAAATTAGTTGAGCATTTTACAGAATGCTCCACTAAACTACATAACACAGAAAAAGAGGAGAAAAAAAAAGAAAGAAAGCAATTGTATGTACCCTTTACATTCCTATCAATCTAATCGGAGAGTCCCAGTTTTGCTATAACTTTGCCAACACTAAGGATTAGTGTTTTGAAGTTGAGATATTCTAATAGAAAAGTGGCTCATTGTGTTTTAATTTCCATTTCTCTAAGGTGTAATGATATTTTATGATTCAAATATCAGGTTAACTGTATCTCTCTCTTCAAGCAATTATGAATTCTTTATAGTGAAAGCATTCGAAATTCTTTTTTTCTACTTTTCTGAGGCATACAATACATTATCTATAGTCACCCTACTGTGCAATTGCACACCAGAAACATTTACTGCTATCTACCTAGAATTTAGTACCAATTGATTAGCTGCTCCCCATTCTTCTCTTCTCTGTATTCTCCCTGACTTCTGATAACTGCCATTCCACTTTAAGTTTCTATGAGATCAACTGTCTTATATTCCACATATGAGTGGGATCATGATACTTCTCCTTCTGTGCATGGCTTATATTTTTGAACATAAGAATCTGTACTTTTATCTAGGATTTTATTCCTTTTTATGTCTAAATAGTCTTACACTGTATACCACATTTTTTCTATTACTTTTTGAAACTGAAAAGTTTTATCTTAATATTTAATTTTTAAAAATTTATCTTTGTTATAATAAAAACATAAAAATTATAGATATTAATAGGTTACCATATAATGCTTTGATATATATACACACACACACACACATATATATAGTATAAAGTTTAATCCTAGCTAAATAGATATTATCTCCTCAAACATTTATCATATCTTTATGTTGAAAACTTTTAAAATCCTTTTCTTCTATGTTTTGAAATAAAGAGTACATTAATATTGTCTACAGTTGATATATAATGTGATAGTGTATCATGGCTTCTTATTCCTATAAATCTATAACTAAGTAGTTATCAATCAATATTTCCCTATTTTCCAACTCCCACAACCTCCCCCACCTCTGGAAACCACTATTCTACTCTCAACGTCTATGACAAGAACTTTTATAGATTCTACACATGAGGCAGATCATGTGGTATTTGTCTTTCGATGCCTGGCTTATTTCACTTAACATAATGATCTCTAGTCCATCATGTTGCTACAAGTGACAGGATTTCATTCTATTTCATGGCTGAATAATATGCAGTTGTGGATCTGTACCACATTTTCTTTATCCATTCCTCAGTTGATGCTTTCTTAAGCTGTTATCATTTATTGGCTATTATGCATAGTGTTGCAATAAACATGAGTGTGCAGATTTTTCTGTGACACATGATTTTATTTCCTTTGGATATACTATACCTAATAGTGGTAGTACTAGATCATATGGAAATCTTTTTTTTTTCCTTTTTTTTAATTGGTTGTTCAAAACATTACAAAGCTCTTGACATATCATATTTCATACCTTAGATATGGAAATCTTTTCAATTTTTTGAGAAATCTCTTTACTGTTTTCCATAATGGATATATTAATTTACATTCTCTTCCACAGTGTAGAAAATTTCCCCTTTTCTCCAAATCCTTGCCAGCACTTTTTATCTTTTGTCATTTTGCAAATAGCTATTCTCACTGAGTGAGGTGATATCTCATTTTGGTTTTAATTTGTATTTATGTGATGCTTATTGGTGTTGAGCACTTTTTCACAGATCTGTTGAGCATTTGTATGTATTTTTTTTTTTTTTGGTTGCATAGATCTATCCATTTGTTGGTAAATATATTAAAGTCATTCTTAATGGCTGAGTAAATACTCCATTGTATATGTACACCACATTTTCTTTACCCATTCATTCCACCTCACTTCAGTAAGAATGGCTTACATATTCTTAATATTAACTTCTTGTCAGAAGTATACACTACGAATATTTTTTTTCTGTTCTGCAGATTGTCTTTCGCTTTATTTATTATTTCCTTTGCTGGGCAAAATATTTTTTTAGATTGATGTAATCCCATTTTTCCATTTTTGCTTCTATTTTCCTGTGCTTTAGAAGATTTCATAAAAAAAATTCAACCTTTGTCTTTTTAGGACTGGTTTATGTTTTCTCTGATATGTGGAAGCTAATTCAAAATAAGGGGTTAGGGGTTGAGGGGAAGAATAGAAGTTCAGTAGATAATGGGGAATGGAAGGAAGGAATGGGAGATAGAAAAAGGAAAATCAGTGGAATGAATATAACATAATTTTCCTATGTACATATATGAAAACAATACAGTGAACCCTGCTGTCATGTGTATTCATAAGAATGGGGTCCTAACTAGCATAAGATATAGTCCATGCTTGTATAATTATAGCAAACTGGATTCTGCTGTCATGGTAACTAAAAAGAACCAATAATTTTTTAAAAATTAAAGAATATACAAACAACTCCAAAAACCCAATATCATAAAAGCAATTAACCTAATTTAAAAATATGCAAAAGATCTACACAAACAAAAAATCCACTAACCCATATATGTTATGTTTCTTAATATAAAAATATGACTATAGTCAGATTTTCTTAGGAGGGTAGAAATATTAAATGAGACTGAACTATGACATCTAGGAGACACTCCATAGACATAATTCAGTGCACTTACCTTTTCATTTTATCCTACTTTTAAAAGTTTGATTATTTCTTTCAGTTGCAATCTAATAAACCACAGTAAAAAATGCAATAATAATCCCTCTCTTTTTAAATCACTCACAATTTTTATATTGAATGCCAATTCCTTTATTTTTAAAATTATTTTAAAATCTGAGCAACATTTATCCTAGGATTCCTCTGAGGGAAATTTATCCCATGATCAATCAAATTCTTTCCTGTTCTATGGTTAATAATACTGAAGTAGCTGTGTTTAATCAACATTTTCCCATTACTGAATAGGAAACAATTAATGGTTAAAGATATATCAGTGTGTTCAGAATTTCTGGGTGGGGATATAGGGAGATATTGTCTCATAAATGGCATAAAGTTCCTCAAAATAAATGTTCAACCAAAAGTTTTCCCTTACTTCAGTTATTTTGGTATCATGCAATTATAGCTTCTCTTAAAAATTTATTTGTTGATGCTACTATACAATTAAGGGGCTTATGCATGGAATGTGAACTGGAATAATATTTATATTCTTCATAGTAAAGCTTATAAACAGTATTAAAATTTGATTAAATTGAAATTTTATTTCATCCAACTTTATTGAACTAGAAGTGAATATATTTCTTTTTATTTTATGCCTAATCCATTTTAGATGAAAATATAAATTCCTTGGGAAAATATTATAAAGTAGGTGATGTTATTGAAATAGAAAGTAAATAAAATAAAGTACTTGGAGAGTTACAACTAATTCTTTAATAAAATATTGCAGATACCATGATAAAATATTTTGAATTTTTTTTTGCTAAGATATGTATAAACAAGAATGACAAAAATATCAAGTTCTTGAAATTTTATATGGTTGGATGAGAAATACCATCTTTTTGTCAACCTGTTCTAGGGCATAGAATAAAATTGCTAGAAACTCTATATTAATGAAAGGATTGACATTTATGATTTTGAAACTTGAAAGTTTCAAAAATGGTAAACATATTAGCCTTTCTCATTTATAAATGTCAAAGTAGGAAATGCTAGATTTGTTCTCATATTCAAGTTTCATATTGGTAAATTAGAAGATGGTAGTAATTTTTATTTTATAGGCAATCAGCATGTTGCTTATATTATTATTCATGGGAATAATAGGTCAGTATTAAAAATATTTTAAATATTGAAATTGGCTTTGCTTCTGAGGCAACATTTGTTTGAATTATAACAGCATTTCACGTGGCTATTTTATTTTGGCCTTGTTTGAGGAGAAAAACATATTTTTGAGTATGAAAAATAAAATGACCATAGATTTGGATGAGAAAAAGCAGTTAAGAAAGCTAAGAGAAACTAGAAAAAATATCATCATGTTCCAAGGATTAGAAAATATTCCAACAATTTATCACAAAACATAATACTGCCCACAGCTCTTAACTTATAGTGTGACACTTGGTCAGTGTATCTTTCATATCTATAAGCTCGTGTGTATGGTTTGGGTCTTAGCAGTCCCCCAAAGATCATGTGTTAAAGTTTGGTCCCCAATTCAGCAGTGTCAGGAGTGATGTTAAGCTTTTATGATGTGATTGGATCATGAGTATTCTGACCTCAAGAACTGATTAACCCACTTATGGATTCATAACTTAATGGGCGGTTGAGAGGGGGTGAAAACTTCAGAAGGTGGTGCCTGGTTAGGAAGTACTTTATTCAGGGCATGCCTGTGATGAGAATATTTTGTCCCTGGGCCTCTTCCTCTCAATCTCTGCTTCCTGACTGCCATGAGGTGAGCCATTTTCCTTTGTCATATCCTTCTGCTATGGTTTATTGCCTTGCTACAGGCCTAAAAGCCACTAGGTCAAGCAATCATTGAAAACATGAGGCAAAACAAATCTTTGCTCCTTTAATTTTCTCAGGTATTTTGTCAGAGCAATGAAAAACTGACTAGCACAGCAAGACAACATTCTTATTGCCAATGCTGCTATCAACATTATTTCAGTATAGCACTATTTTTAAACAATTAGGTTTTGCCCTTGTCTCAGTATAAGTTACCATCAGGAAGAGCTGAGATATTTTCTTTCCTATAACTTTGGTCACAGGAATAAAGGTAATATGACCACACCAATATCATAAATCCACCTTGAATATCTATATTATCTAGAATAATGGCTATGGAGAGCTTGAAAACAAGACAATTTTCTTTTTAAAATACAAAATACTTCAACATATAAGCTATAATTTTAAAATCTTAAACATGAGAATTTTTGACTAAATCCATGGCTAGGTTCTTAATTTTACTAGTTTATATACCATATTCTAATTTAAGTTGCATAACATTGTTTACAGCTCTGTCTTATATGATCTTCTAAACCAGAAGTTCTAATTTAGAAGTACAATATCTAAAGTAGTTCAACCGTTTGATAATAAAATATAGTTCTAGATTGTACAGAAGTAGCAAAACTTCAGTTATACCTGATCTGTTTTTCATATGCCTTAATCTCCCCTTAAAAGAGAATAACAAATATAGAACATATTATCTTCATTTTAATTTTTGTTGAGAAAATATGGAACAAGGTCAATATACATGGCTCCAAGTGTTTTTTGGAAAGTGTAAGATTACAAATATGGTTGCCAGATAAAATACAGGGTGTCTGGTTAAATTTAAATTTGAAATAAACAATGAATATTTTTGTTAGTCTAACCATTTTCCAAATATTGCACTTTCACTTTATCCAAAAATCCAAATTTATGTGAGACTCTTGTATTTTGTTGGGAATTCTGTATGCAGGATGAACCATTTTTTTTTTCCTCTGATGGAGTTTATCCATTGATTTCTGTTTAGGACCAGTTGCGATATTTTAAACTTCTTAGAACCTTCAAGTCCCTACAATTAGGTACTCTACTTCTCTTCAGCTATATATTTCACAGGGACTTTCTAAAGTGGTGTGGTTTTGAAAAGTAAGGCTGGTGCCTAAGCTTTATTAAGGGACCATGACCTCTTACAGAGATGTATGGGCATATGCAGTAGATTGTAGAAGGGAGAGGATGGGAAATTTTGGTACCTGGGAAGCTCTCAGCCTTCTTGGTTTGTGTTACAATTAAGAAAGGTGTTTTTAGGAGTTGTTGAGGAGCTTGTCAGTGGTTGTTGATAAACATAAACAAGTGAAGTACTTGTGTAAATCTGTAAACTAAAGGAAATGATTGGGGGCAAGGAGACATTCTGGACTGCTTTTTATATATTTATATATTTATTTTGGTGAAAGGACATAAAACACAACAAAATATACTGAGCACTTAGTTTCAGGAACTACTGATTTGATTTTTTGGGGAAGCCAAAATTGATTTATTTCAATAAACATGTCTTTTCATTTACTGAAATGCTTTCTTTGCTTTCATTCTCTGAGTCACTTAATATTTGACTTGGAACACATAAATTATTCACTTTACTCCATTTTTTCCATTATAGATCCAACTCTGCATGTTAACATCTAAGAAAATTATCTCAGTCTTATTACTGCTTCTGATTAAATCCTGGACTCTGAATACTTTTCCAGGAATGCAATTAAATTGATGTATATTTGCAATGTTTGATTAAATAAAATAGGAGTTTTAAGATTTTTGGATTTCATAGGTTTTAAGAGTGTTTCCACAAAAATTATTACTCCCATTAGTTTTTCCATCTGTTTGCATAAGAATAGCAATCCTGCCTGGCAGCACAGATTTTTCATGTTTTTTTCTTCAGTGAAAGTATCTGGGTCCTGCTTCAATTCCACTTATGTGGAAATACCAGTTTCAGAATTTATTAATTAAATTGCTATTTATGAAGGTAAGCAAGAATAAAAATTGAAGTCACTTTAAACAAAATATGTATTTTATCTTTGAGAATATTAGTTAAAATTAGCCCTTCTTGTTTGATTTGTTTATTGTTTTACTTTTATATCTCACACTAAAAAAAAAAAAAAAATCTGCACTGACTATACAACTTGTCTGTTTCATTCTTTGTATCTTTTTCCTCTGTCTTTACTTCTCAAATATCCAAATGACTATTCAACCTGTCCACTTGGAGAGGTCTGGTAGTCATCTCAAATTCTGCACAGTGTTAAACTGAGTTATTGATGCCCACTCCATCCCACAACCCACCTAACAAACTTGTTTCTATCTCAAGGTTCTCATATTTTAGTTAACAGCACTATATTTACTTACATGGTAAAGCAAAAATCCTTGAAAATAATATTTGACTTATCTTTATCTTCATATTCATATCCCATACAACAAGTTTTGGTGGCTACAACTTCAAAATACATACTTGAAAAAATTCCTTGTCATTAAGCCCATTACCCTCATCACATCTGCATAGATAGGATTAGCCTTCTCCCTGGTTTCCCTGTTTGCAATCTTGGTGACCCTTTGCACCCTATAATATTTAAAATATTCCGAGGACTTTGTAAGCATGCACTGCAACAATATGCTAATTAATTCATTTTTATATTCTCAACTTACTAGCTATGAAGATATCTGCTAAAGTTTCCACCAAATGCTTAATTTCTATACTTGAGGTTCAGTGGTTTCAGATGGATTTTGAAAAAGAAAAGAGCTAAATGTCTGTATTTTTGTTTTTTAGAAAATTTCAAAACCTTGTCTAAAATGAAGAAATTTAACAAAATAGAATTCTGATCACTGAAATATATTATTCAGGGTGTACTGAAGTATTTGGTATAATTTTAATACTTAAAGTACTTAACACTTCCAAATTCACCTCCTACAATCCTCAGCTGGATACCTGTGAGGTTCCATCCTATTATAAGCCAAGTTTTAAACATAGAGTTGGAATATTGTACATATAAATGATAGGAAAAGTCCCAAATGATACCTATGCATTCTCCCAAAATCTATTGCAAGGGCCACTTATCAGCTTATTTTGCTTGTTTAGCTGCTTGTCAGCTACTAACCATGTCTTTTTCACTCCAAGATGGATACATTTCCATTTTTCTGAAGTATGCTCTTAAAAAGTAAATTTAACATTCATGTGTTGGTGAATTCTTCCCATTTGTGATTATTTGAAAATGTGTTTATTTTACTCTTGTTCTTGAAAGATACTTATTTTTAGTATTCAGTTTTAGATTGTCAATTATATCTCCTCAATACATCAAAGACAGTATTCTCTTTCTTCTGGCTTTTATTTTTCCTATTGAGAATCTGCATGTTGCCATTGTTTTGCAGGTGATCAGAAGTTTTGCTTTGCAATTACACTGCAATGTGTCTATGTGTGGATTTCTTTATCTATCCTGTTTTATTCATATAATGCCTCCTCTCTATGTGGACTTATATCATTTACCATGATTGAACAGTTCTCAGCTATTATTTAGTCAAAGTTCAAGTTGTTATTCTCTCTCTAGTTTTATGTCCAGGACTTGTTTTAGGCATATATTGGACAATCTCATTCTTTCTACTCTATCTTTTGAAATCTCATTTGTACTTTTATAAATCCTTGCCTGTCTTTTGAGCAATGTTTTAGGTATAATTTCTAGTCAGTCTTTTAAATAGTTTCAAGTGTTTGTTTCAGCTCACTTTAGGTCAGTCTAATCAGTTTGTTCTCCTTTAGTTTTTTTCATTTCAAAGAAAAAATATTTTACAATCTGGTCATTTCTCATTGTCCTGTTATTTTTTTTCTTATTCATTGTTTTATAAATGCATTTCTTATTTCTTTAAAAATTTGCTTATATGAGATTGTATTTTTGGTGTCCTCAAACATTTTATGCATACATAATTAATGGTAAATTTTTCCATATTTTGCTGATTCTCCCTCAAAATGATTATTTTCTTATGAATTTAATTGTCTTTACTTAAAATCATATTTGGTTGATGTCAACATGTAGTAAGAACTGACAAATATTATTGAAAATGCTTTCATTTAGGGAAGATTTTTTTTCTTTTCTTTCAAGGATAATTACCTAACTGAAACACCAAACTTATATCTCCTTTAGTTTTCCTGGTTTACCCTGATAAATTATGGTTTGTCTCCTTTCTCTTTGCTAAGACAACCATGATGTTGTACTTTTACCTACTTTTTATTATTTTCATTACTCCAGGCTCAGATTTCAACCCTTTTTTTTTCTTCTTCTTTTAATTAGTCTCTTGGAATTTTCCTCTATTCCATCTCTCCAACTCAGTCTTTTTTTTTTGAATAAACAAAATTCATTTATCCAAGGTCTATCCATTTTTCTGTATTGATAAAGTTGTCAGCATACATGTTGCAGAGAAAGTGAAAATCAATTTCCCTTATTTATCTGAACAATTCTTTCAGTACATAACAGTTTGTATTAATTAGTATTATGTTTATAGAATTCCAACATAAAGTGAGTTAAATCTTAAAAAAAAAATGATTCATAACTGTTTCCAAGTCTCATAAAGCCCCCAGGAATGGTAAAGAATGTCTCCCAGAAATAGTTGTAAAATCTTTCTGACTGCTGTTTCTGCTTTTGCTCTACAATTTATTGCCATTTTGAATTGCTAATATTTTTTTTCTGAAATGCTGATCTTGTTTCTAATGTTGCCAAGGAGAGTCTCACTCAGCCAATATTTACAAATATTTCATTTTGCTCCACAAAAGGCTAGTTGTCCTTTTAGAATTTTTATGACCTTCCTTTATCCACTTAATAATGTGGAACAATTTCCCTTAACTTGGCCAAAGGACCATTGAGTTGTAATTCTTCAGTCTTAGCATCTCGGCATGGAGCACATATCTTTTGACAACCTGGTATGAATTTAATGGTTTGTCTTAATCTTAGCATCCTGATACTAAAGTCTTTTTCACTATTTAATAAGAGAATTCTGTGACATTATTATGCAAACTAAACTCTAGCCTGTCTGCTTTGAAATCACGCTTTAACAAAAATTGAGTTTATTTTGTTTATAATTTGATAAATATCATAAAAGGTAAAAATTGTTACACGGGTGCATATTCAATCTAATTTTGAAATGAAGAATGATCAGGGAAAGTTTCTCTAGCTCCTCCAGACTGAAGTCAAATAAGAAATAATTAGGTGGGCAGAAAAAAGAAATGAAAAAAAGAAGTATTCTAGGCAGAGCAGGAAATATGTGTAAAGACCTTGAAGAGGAACAAGGAAAAAGCAGTTAAAGAAACAGAAAGTACAAATAACTTTGGGAGAAGCAAAAGATTTTAACATTAGGTAGAAGATGCTAAGAGAGTTTGACTTTAAATCTGGAAAGAATGTGAAATATTTAAGATAATTGGCTATAAAAATGAAAACTCAAATTTGAAATTTGGGGAAAAAAATAACCATAGTAGGAAAAAAGAGGTTTGGGTGACAGTGAGGCAAGAGTAGATCTCCAGAGACCTGAGTGGAGCTGTTGCAGTGATCTCACTGAGACATAATGTTAAGTGGGACTACAGAAGTTATGATGGAAATGGAAAGAAGTTAGACTTAAACAGTATTGAAGCAGAGAACCTACAGGATATGGTGACTGATAAAAAGAATGATGTAGAGTCTGAAAACTTAAGATCAGTTTTCAGTCAAAAGGCAATCTTTTCATCTTTAATGGCTGAAAAAAAAATATCACAATGTTCAATCAGGTACTTCCTTTTCTCCCTTTTCAACAGAGCTCCCATATTACCCCCAATCTTTCCCCTAAATAACCTTTATCAATTCTCTGTCAAAGATAAATGATTTTTTTTTCTTTTCTGGTATGAGATACAACATGTTTATTTTATTAACCACCAATGCCCTTTCTACTTTGTCTATTTGTTTTTGCCTTTAGAAAATCAACAAATAAGTGTGTGTGTGTGTGTGTGTGTGTGTGTGTGTGTGTTGCTATGGATCAAACCCAGGGCTTTGTACATGCTAGGCAAGTGCCCTACCACTGAGCTAAATCCCCAGTCTAAGAGATCTTATTATTAGATATTGCCCACATCTGGCGCGGATGATGGAGTCAGGGTCACTTAGCGTGAATTGGGCTGGCAAATAAAAGACCACACAAACACAGAAATATTTTTTTCCGGGATCAGGGATGGCTCTGAGATCTCAGCTCCCACGCTAGAGGGCAAGGGGAGCAAAGGAGGCAAGAGGCAAGAGAGAGAACGCCCCCTGAACCCCTGTTTTTATTTAGGGAAAGACATTCCATAGAAAATTCCACTCAAATAAGGCAACAGATTGTGTTACAGCAAACAGGAGGGTGTAGCTCAGTCCCATTGGGTGACTGCCACTCCCAAACCTGCATTTCCTTGCCCAGGGAGTAAAGGTGAGGCCCACCTGCCTTGCACTGCATTTGATGCCAGTTCCAGGTCCCCATTATTCAAGGCTAAGAGGGTGGACTCAGCTCCTGTTGGGGATGGTCCTGGCAATTAGAACTGTTCATATCTCACTGTGTATAGGAGAGGAAGATTGAAATGGTTTATTTATGTATTTTCAATTCTGTTTTCTTGATATGATATACTTTCTTTAGCCCAAAATATACTTGGTATAATTACTATAGAGTTACAAATTCCATATTAGAAAATGATCTCCAGTTTAACTGTGCAGTCTTAAATTGGTAGGAAAATTTCTTCTCTGTGAACCTGCAGGCTGATGACATATTCTGATTGCTAAAAATGACTTATTGAGATCTAAACTGGCTTTCCAGTTGACTTTATCAGTGCTTCCACAATGGCATGTATTTACATAGCTTACATTCTACCTTCTGCTATTAGTTTGGAGTTTCATTCAAAATTTAAATCTTGCATTGGAATCATTTTCATATAAAAACAACATATTATTAAACAAAAATAAGAACAACTTATTGCATTTTATTTTGTCAAATTAAAAAATACTCTGGATAATTAAGAGCTAAATCCCCAGCAATTTTATCCAGTCAAGCCATAGGAAGAGCATCCTGAATCTGAAGATCAGAGTGTTTTGGCAGGGTGATTTTGCCATAGACTTATTTAGGTAGTAGTAGACAATTTACAGGTCAGGTTAATTAGAGTTGTAATTATTTTTACAGTCAGGGAAGTCCCAGACAGGAAGCTGTCCAGGAAATGTTTATCTCTGCATCTAGCTGGTTTCAAGGAGAGAAACCTTTCCAACCTCATTAAATAGTTATTGATACAAGAATTTGAAGGGTCTGAGTTTGGTCTTGTCACAGATATTAAAGGGAGTTATGAACAAGTTTTAAAAAGAGTCAATAAAAGAGCAGATAGCAAGTCTCATCCATGTTTATGAGGCAATGAGTTTCTTTAGGGCAAAATTCTGGGGAGATTTCTGAAAACAAAATTATGAAGGTAAATTTTTAATCATCACTGTTTTCTAGGGAAATAGAACCAGGTAAGTTTCAACTTGTTAGTATTTTATGTGTGAGTTCCAAATCTTTGACATGGATTTGAAGTCATCAAATTACTATATCTTCAGCATTTCTTCCCACATACTACTTGTTCACAAATAGTCACAATTTTAATTTTCAGAATTTTTTAATATAAAGAAGAGTTTAATGAATTTAACTTGATGGAAACAAATCTAGTTTTGCATGGAATTTGTAGGAATATAAAACCATCTGCTTTATGTTCATGGCAGAAGGAAACATCAATTTAGTAAATCTGGCCTTTTTTGTCTTTTGTTTGTTTAATTTATATAGCAGGAACTCAGAGTTTTACTAATCATCATTTGAATACACTCCCACCAAATAAAATCAGTTCTGTTGAAAAAGACTAGTAGTGGGCTTAGAGAATTATTTCACAGTGCTGGCTTAAATCTGACCTGTTAATATGATGTTGGTTAAATGTGAATCAAATGCTTTACAGTATTATTGTTTTAATACTATCCTTGGAAGCTTGACAAAAATTCTTTTATATTAGTTCAGCAAAATTACATACAGTTTTATATTCTGTCAAACTAG
This sequence comes from Callospermophilus lateralis, assembly GCF_048772815.1. Taxonomy (NCBI): domain Eukaryota; kingdom Metazoa; phylum Chordata; class Mammalia; order Rodentia; family Sciuridae; genus Callospermophilus; species Callospermophilus lateralis. The sequence continues at coordinate 45,184,418 of NC_135313.1, forward strand.
GCACACTACCATCCTATGTTGATGAACATCTTTCCATTTCAGGGGAAATTTCAAATAAAAACTGTACTTGAGCTTTTTTTTCTTTTTCCTCAGTAACTGCTTGTCCATAACCCTGGGCTGGTTGCCAAGCAATAATGTGATTGCTTTATAGTCAGCGGGAAGTAATTCAGTGGCACTTTTCCATTTGTAATGCTTCTCAATGAGAAATGAGGTTGTTAGGCGACAGATAACATAGGGTAGGAACAGGAAAAAGACTTCTGAGTTAAACATTCATAGCAAATAACACTCTAAGTCATTTTTTTAAACTTATGCTTTGAAATAATTTTAGATTCAAATAAAAGTTGTAGAGAATAGTGCAGAGAGTTCTTGTATACCTTTCACCCAGTTTCTCCTAATGGTAACATCTCATAAAAACCATAGCACAATTGCCAAAATCAGGAAATTGATACAGTGTTATCAACTGAACTACAGACTATTCATGTTTCACCAATTTACATGTACTTGTTTTTCTTTTTTTGTGTGTTTGTTGATTTTTTGTTGCAAAGGTCTATAAAATTTTATCACATATATAGATTGGTATAACCCTCATCAAATTTCCCATGTTACCCTCCCTCACCCCACCCTGACTTCTGGAAACAACTGGTCTGTTCTCCATCACTGACATTGTTTGTATAAAAATAAATTCCATAAATAAAATAAAGAATTATATAACTGCCACAGTCCAGCTGCTGCAAAATAACGGGGGAGTGACAAATAACTTGTATAGATGCATACAGCAGGAGTAGGAGCCATTTATTGTAGGACCCGATGGATATTTATACATTCCACACAGCTTATCTTAATTAGCATAAACTAGATACAGCAGTCAACCAATAAGGAATCTCCACACTTAATGGCTCGCTTTTGTTATTTCACAAACTACTCCCTCTGGCATTTTGCCAGGCACTATCCAGACTTGTTTACAGACTCTAACATATAACCTCTGGATATTGTCTTTATTAAAATTTACTTTGAAGTTGCATTAACTAATACAGAGAGTTTGCACATACCCTTCACACATCTTTCCCAAATATTGACATTATACATAACCATAGTACATTATAAAATATTGGGAAATTGACATTGGTACAGTGCTATCAAGTAAACTATGGATTCTGATCCCACATTTTTACATAAACTGTTTTAAAGGTGTAATTCTACATCATAAATACGTATTCATACAGTTACCACCACAATTGGAATAGAAAACTGTTCTACAATCTCAAGAAACGATTTGTTTTATACATTCCAATCACACCTTCCCCACCAAACCTAAGCCCTGGCAACCATGAATCTTTAGTAGGCTTTCCTAGAACTTAATATAAATAAAGCACACAGTATGTGTTCATTTTTGGTCTTGTTACTTTTCACTTAACAATATAGTGAGATGCATTCAACTAATTGCATATATCAATAGTTTTTTTCCTCAGTGTTTTCTACTGCATCAATATATAACAACATATTGGATCCCATGTACTTGTTGAAAGACATTCAAGTTGCTTCTAGTTTTTCACTATTATAGGGAGAACTGCTATGGATATTCATGGACACATTTTTACATGACATATGTTTTTATTTCTATAGTATAAATACCCAGGATTACTTGGTAAGTATATATTTAAATTTAGAAGAAATTTTCAAACTCTATTCCAGAGTGGCAGACAATTATTTTTTATTCTCATTAAGAATGGGTAAAAGTGAGTTGGTCTGTATTCTTTTCAGGCTTCAGTATTGTCATTATTTATTAATTTAGCCATTTTAATGAGTATATGGTGGTATTTCATAATAGTTATAATTTTCCTTTCCTTAAAGTCTAATATTTTTATGCATTTGTTTTTGTGGGTTTATTTATTTATTTTTGCTATTGACATATCATTTTGGTGAAGTATGTATTCAAGACTTTTGCCTATTCTATAATTGAATTCTTTATTTTTACGGTTCCACTTAAAAAACTACCTTACACATTCCAGACATAAGACCTTTGTAACATAAGCAACTTGTACATATTTTCCCCAATGTTTGGTTTGTCTTTTCAGCTTCTTGACAGTATTTTTCACACAGCAAATGTTTCTTTTTTAACTTTTGTGAAATTTTGTCAATCAGTATTTTGTGAAAGATGTAGCTGGTATCATAAACTGTTGACTAACCCAAAGTTACAAAGTATTTCTCCTGTGTTACCTTCTAAAACTTTCAATTTAAGGTTAATTGTATCTAAAACTCCATTTCTGAGGTAATTTTCATATTACCTCAAAATTTAAATTTAAACTGTGGCTTATTTTTTACCAAGGGATGTCCAGTTTCCCTATTTGTAAGAAAATTATCCTTTTGTCATTGAATAATTTTTGCATCTTTATCAAAAGTCAGTTACAAGTACTCTTTGTGTGTCTACTAATGGGGCCTCTATTCTGGTCCATTGATATTTGTGTCTGTTTTTCTATCCACATTACTGTTGTACTTAATAGAAATGTGATTGTATAATCTGTATTCATAGTACACATTTTATCAACTTTTCTGCATCATTTGATATGATCATGCTTTTTCTTTTTATAGTCAATTCTCAGTTTCTGTGGTTTCTACTTCTGCTGATTCAATCAACCTCAGGTCAAAAATATCTGAAAAATGCATTTTCATATATACTGAAAAGTACAAAGGTAAAATATATAGTTTTAAAATCTGCTAATGTGATTTCTTCAACTTTGTTTTATACATTTTTAAGTCACTTTAGCTATTTTGTTGTCCCATTGTTCTTTTGTGTAAATTTTAGAAATATCTTGTACATTAAGTCTTAAAAGCTATTCTTTTAAGACTTTGACAAAAATAGAACTTTATAAATAACTTTGAGAGAATTGAGTTATGCCGCATCTTCCAATCAATAGTCATGGTGTAGCTCTCCATTAACTTAGGGCATTATTGAATTCTTTCATCAGTACATTATAGTTTGAGGCACACATATACTGTAGAAGTTTTTGAAAAATGTTTTTATACTGAAAAATGAAGTGCTTAACTCTGAGGAGGTGTCGTAATGGGAATTTTTAAGTTTACTTTCCAATTATTCATTATTGCTATGTGGGAATATATTTAATTTTTCTGCCATGATCTTGTATTCTCTGACCTTGCTAAGTTTACTTGATAGTTCTAGGAGTTTTAAAAAAATAGATTATTTGAAATTTTCTGACATCTCATGACATCTATGGGATGGACAGTAAACATTTTTTCTTGTTTGCTTTTTGATTCCTTTTCTAGCCTTATTTCACTGACTAGAACTTCCAGTACTGTGGTGAGTAAGAGTGCTAAGAATCAATTTCTTTGCTTTGCTCCCAACTTTAGGGGGAAAACAGTTTTTCATCAGCAAGTATTATGGTAAGTATGTATTTTTGATAGATGGTCTTAATCAGATTGAAGTTTTTTTCTGTTAGTTTGCTAAGCAGTTTTGTATGAATGGGCATGACATTTTGGCAAACATCTTTTCTGAATTATTTGAAATAATCATGCTTTCTCTTCTTTATAAAGTCAACATTTTGTATCTATGGTTTATACATCCACTGATTCAACCAACTTCCAACCAAGAACATTTGAAAAATATGAATACCTTGGTACTGAATGTGAACAAATGTTTTTCTTGTTATTATTCCTTAAACAATTCAATGAATATTTTCATAATATTTAGATTACATTTGATAATAGAAACAACCTAGAGATAACTTAAGAGTTTTTGGAAGATGTGCATATGCAGAGACTTGAGCATACACAGACCTCCCTATCTGTGAGGGGTCCTAGAACCAATCACCTATGGATACTGAGGGACAACTGTATTGTAAATATAGTTTGTTACATTGTTTGGTTTTCAAATACTAAGCCAGCTTTGCATTCCTTTGATAAACTGTCTTTCTCACAGTGCATGATTATTTTTATTTCTGGTTTCAATTTGCCAGTCTTTTTTTGAAGATTTTATATGGTTCATGAGAGATACTGGTTTTATATGATAAGACTATTTTCTACTTTTTCTTACTATACAGACAATATTCCTTGCTATGCATGCATTGTTCAGAATCCATGTCTGGCTTACTTTTGCGAACTATTATTTAAATGTCAATTTCAAAACCTTTATGGTGCCATTGTGATCTGCATTATTTATATGTTTTTCAATAAAGTACCAGTTCTGAAATCCTATCATTGCTTCCATGCTCAAGCCATTTTGGAGTTTACTTAGAGCTTTCTATGAAAATCTTATCCTGCAGTTCCCTTCCCTTCCTATACCTGCTCTCTATTTTTGAATTGTGTAGAAGCTTTAGCTTTGTCATTTAGTTAGTGCAAGATTAGGATAGTAAACAGGATTCTACCTCATAGTCTCTAAAGACAATGGTGAAGAGAGGAAGGGATAATGCTCTTTTGCTGATTTGTAGTCAGCACTGGGATGAAATGATTCACACAGCTATTTTATTGCAGAATCACAACAGTGATCACTGTGGCTGAGAGGGGATGCAGCCCTTTTTAAGTGTGTGTAGCATGAGAATGGTTATTAGGACTCCAACACACAGTCGTGACAATGAATGGTGGTTTGATGCCTCCTTGGAGCAGGGCAGGGATGAAAGATGGGGTTTTGTTTGCAGTCTCTGGAAAGGCAGCACCCAGTGGGGAAAGAAGTAGGCACAGCTTTTCTCTTGCTATTCACTGGAGGAGACTAGACATAGTCTGAAGGGTTACATCTTTCATTGCCATCTTTTTCTCAATCTCTTTTTAGAGAAACCATGCTTCCTTGGGGTTTTTTTATATTTTGTCTGCCTCTATTGGCATTTCTGTTTTATGGACTTCTCTAGTACCCAGGCAGGAATATGGAAGCAAAGCAAACCATCAAAGCACAGAAAATTCACTTCTTTGTCACTTATAAAAATCTTTCGCTTGTTTGTGTTTTTCTCTCTTCTTTCAGAGCCTTCTGATATTTTCTTATTTTTTTCTGGGATTTTTAGTTGTAATTAGTAGGAAGAATAACGGACAATGCACTGAATCCTGTTCTAAAGGGAAAGACTGGTACAATTTTGAGGCCAGATTTTTAGTTCTGGCTTAAATTTCAGTATTTCCTAAACATGTTCTACATGTTTTCCCTGACAGTTATACAGGAAGTAAAAGATTTAGTTCTAGCCTCCAATTCTGTTATGGTCAAATTCAGCTAAAATGTATTGATTGAAAACCTTGTATGTGCCAGACACAGTTCTGAAGTGAAACAAAGTATCATAGTGTTTTTGAGGAACAGAACACATGAACCAATTATAATGGGAAAGTGCTGTATTATAAAATGTTTTAAAACATTGCTAAAGTAATAAATACATTTTTATATGTATGTACCTTTAGGAAAAGTAAGGCAACTGTGACAATTGAGCTGATTTTTCAGACTTTTGTAGCAATTTGACAGACTATTTGGGAAATGAAACACGAAGTAAAAATTATAATTTTCATATATGTATAAAAATTCCTATAACCAATAAAAACTATACAGAAAATAATTAGATGTGTCTGAAGAAGTAAAGGTTAAGGAAAGGTAGAAATAATGGAAATGTATAATGTTGTTTTCCCCTTGAGCATTTTTTTAGGTCACATCAGTCAAGGAAAGGTAAACTATGAAATTCAGGCCATTAGATATATGTGGGGAAAGGCCATATGATTTTCTTATTATGGAGATTATCAAGTAACAGTTGACCCTGAACAACACAAGTCTGAACTACTTGGTTCCACTTAATCATAGATTTTCACTGAAGATTTGTGACAAATTGAAGAAGACTCACAGACAAACTGTGTAGCCTAGGAATACCAAAACAAGGGAAAAATTGGGAGGTATGTCATAATGCACAAAATATATGCAGATAGTAGTTTATCATGTGCTACCATAAAATACACACAAGTCTCTTATTAGAAGTTCAAATTTATTAAAACTCTGCACACAAACACTTGCAGACTGTACATGGCATTGCTATTCAAAGACAAAGGTAAATAAGAGAGAATAAGCAATATTAAATCATAAATGCATACAATTAACTACCGTAATACTGTACTGCTATAATAATTGTGTGGCCATCTCCTTTTTTCTTGTGGTGAACTCAAGGGTTGTGAGCAGAGGATGATATTCACCTCCAAATGAGCATCTTGTCTCTCTAGTAGATGGCCTACCCCAGTAAAAAAGTGATCTCTTACCATTCTCAAATATTTTATAGTATATGTAATAACATAACACACACAATATGAGATAATTGACTGCTTATCAGTAAGGCATTCACTTAGCAGCAGGTTATTAGTAGTTAAGATTTCAGGAGTCAAAGCTATATAAAGATTTTCCACTGCAGTGGGGGTGAGGTTTATGCGTCTGACCTCTACATTGTTCAAAAATCAATTGTACTGCTAATTTGGAATGGCAATGAGTAAGGAACTCAATATCAACCATTTTAATTTTATATAAATGGGAAATATGGAGGCCTTAAAACCAAATATCAGTAAATACCTACATAATGTCATAATCACTAATGTATATGAAATATTGGAAAGGAAAGAGAAATAAAAATTAAAGTAATCCAGGAAGGTACTGAGAGACAATGTCAGATTCACTCTGACAGAATGACTCAGAGGTGACATGGCCATTGTTAAAAAGAACATGATGGAGGAAAAATCATCACTATTATTTCTTGTGGAATATTGTTCCTTTAAATTATAGACTAAGAAGGGCTGGGCACTGTGTCCAAAGCCTGTAATCCCAGAGTCTTGGGAGGGGAGGCAACTTAGCGAGGCCCTCAGCAACTTAGCAAGACCTTGTCTCTATATAAAAATATATACTTTTAAAAAGGGCTGGGTATGTGGTTTATTGGTGAAACAGTCTTTATTTAATCATAAATGACTTAGAAACTATTTCAAAAAAAGTTATACTTTATTTCTAAAGGTATGGTGCTGTTTAGACTCTAATCATATTTGATATTAGATCAATTATAATAGGTAGAAGTCCAAAATCAACTTTTAAGTTTTGATTTTCATAAGGCATTGACTTATTCAATAAAATTAATTTTAAAATAGTTGAGCTGTCTGATTTTAAATAAGCCAAGGTATTAAGATTAAAGATGTGGAAAATTGAAATTTCTCCATGGTGTGATGGAATGGCTTACAATCTCTTCATTATATAATAGCAATCAAATAAATCCATTTAAATCATTCATTGACTCCTGAATATTTCACTAACTGATGGCATATCATGAACATTAATTTAAGAAAGGTAATATGTGCCACTCCAAAGGAGGGGAAATGAAACTAGCACCAGCTAGACATAATTGACATACTTCTCTTTGACACCTAAAAATATTCAGAGAAAAATGTGAGTGCTAGGGCTTCTCTTGGAGTTTTGTAGGAACATGTGCTAATGGTAAAGATGTTATGGATAAAAAGGTAGAAGGATCTCCTGTGGTTTGAATATTTGTTCCTTCCAAAATTTATATTGAAACTTAATCGCTGTTGTGGTGGTTTTATAAGTAGGGCCTTTTTGGAGGAAGTGATTATGTCCTGGGGCTCTGCTCTCATGAAGGGATTACTGCCTGGAAAGGCCCTCACTAGACATTGAACCTGCTAGTACCTTGGTCTGGAACTTCTGAGATCCATACTGTGAGAAATAAATTCGTTCTTTATGGATTACTCAGTATTAGGTATTTTGATAAAGCAGGAAAAATGGGCTTAAGGTCGGACCCATGTAGCTTCATAAATCTGGCCCTTGTTCATATGCTGTGAATGTTTGGGTTTAAACTTTGAAGATTTTTCATTTGACATAATAAGCCTGAGTATAGTCTGTCCAGTGCTGGTCCTACTAACAAAAAGGTAGGATCAAGGCTCAGTCTTCTAACTTCCTGTATCACCATGCTTAACAGTTTACTGCCATTCTCTTAGTGTGAAATAGTCACTGTGCCTTTTGTTGTTGTTGTTCTAATTAGTTATATACAACAGCAGAATGCATTTCGACTCATTATACACAAACAGAGCACCACTTTTCTTTTTTCTGATTGTACACCATGCAGAGTCAACACCATTCATACAATCATACACATACATAGGGTAATAATGTCCATCTCATTCCACTATCTTTCCCACCCCTATAACTCCTCCTCTCCACTCTTCTCACTCCACTCTGTCCAATTCAAAGTTCCTCCATTCTTACCTTGTCCCTGCCCCCACTATAGATCAGCATCCACTTATCAAAGAAAACATTTGACGAGGATGTGGGAGAAATGGTACACTCATTTGTTACTGGTAGGATTGCAAATTGGTGCAACCACCGTGGAAAGTATGGAGATTCCTTAGAAAACTTGGAATGGAAACCACCATTCGCTCTAGCTATCCCACTCCTTGATCTATAACCAGAGGACTTAAAATCAGCATACTACACTGAGGCAGCAGCGACATCAATGTTTATAGCAGCTCAATTCACAATAGCTGAACTGTGGAACCAACCTAGATGCCCTTCAATAAATGATTGGATAAAGAAAGTATGGTATATATACACAATGGAATATTACTCAGCCTTAAAGAAAGATTAAATTATGGCATTTGCAGGTAAATGGATGGAGTTGGAGAATATCATTGTGTTTTTAATCATTGTGTCCTTTCTGAAGGCATTAAAGGGGGAATAATAAAAGAGAGAAAGGTGAGCAGCTGAAAGGCACACACACCAAAGATGTGCCTACTAAAAAGGCTTGCTAAGTAAAGTAAGCCAATTCTCAAAAACCAAATTTTGAATGTTTTCTCTGATATGAGAATGCTGATCCATAATGGGGATGGGGTGAGGAAGAGCATGGGAGGAGACTTTAGATAGGACAAAGGAGAGGGAGGGAAAGAAAGGGGGCAGTGGAATGAGATGGACATCATTACCCTAAGTACATGTATGAAGACACATATGGTCTGACTTTGCTTTGTGTACAAATAGACATGAAAAATGGTGCTCTATATGTGTACTATGAATTGAAATGCATTCTGTTGTCCTATGTAACAAATTAGAATTTTTTTTAAAAGGCTTTCCCAGAATTCCCTTGGTAAGCTCTGCTTCTGTGTAGTTGTCCCTATAGGATATGTGGTCCCACATGGTATACCTCCAGGGATGGAGACTTGATGTCGCCACGTGGTCTACACAGAGTGAATTCATCTTCAGAACGGTGAGCTTGACCTTAGGGCCCTTAAGTATACACTGTGGCTTGAATAACAAGAATATAGAAGATCCTCATTTTCCTGGAGCTGTCTTTGAGTCCAACAACTACTTCATCTATTCTGTTTTCCTTTGGTTTCTTATTTCTAATTCCTTGTATTTCCTTCTCTCCTCTTGTTTTTACTGTATGACTTTGGCTACTCCTGAAATTTGCTTTCTTTCTATCTAGGGGGATTTTAAATCTAGCGTCTGACCTCAAACCCTCTCAAGTTTTGCAGTATCTTCTCTGTCTCTCTGTGTTTGTTGCAAGCTGGAATTATGGCCACCAGGGTCTCCCAGGTTCATCTCCTTTCAGCTTTATCATCACAAAGGAAAGGATTCTAGGTTTTTCATTCCATATTTGAAATAGTGTAGACAAAGATTTTTCTAACATCGTCTGGCTTGTGTGCCTCGCTCAGGAAATGAGTGATGTGCTTACTTCCACAGTGAACTGTGCCTAAGTGCATATGTAACATTTCCCTAAAAAAAGATAAGGGACTTCTCAGCAGCATTTGGGGAAAGAACCAATAGAGTGAAATACAATGATACATACTACACTACAAGGTTCTATTTATTTTCTCTCTCTGTGCTCATAAAGGGTTACCAAATAACGTTTTGTCGTTGGTGAGGAGACATGGCTTGAAACTATTTTCTAAAAGTTTTGCATTACCTCTCAATTAACAACTAAGCATTTTACAAATGATTACAAATTTCCCAAGGAAATCCTCTTTTCTGTTAAATAACATTTCAGATTGTTATGAGTTTACTTTTGTTTAAAAATGATAATGGAAATAAAAAGATGATAATGCGAACAAATCTAATGTTATTCTGCATAAAGAGAAATCAAGGACGGTGAGCAACGTGTTGAATAGGTCCTGACATATAGTGAATATAGTAGGAATAGGTCTGGTTCCCAACAATTTGCCAGTGAAAAAAGAGATTAAACATATTTTACATTTAAAATAATTGTGAAGCAAAATATTGCCTTGCATCTACTAGGGATTGAATTTGAATGTGAGGTTAGAATATCCTACATTTGTCATTACATTCCACAGACATATCTCCATTTTATCCTTCACCTTGAAGGTTGTAATTATGATTTAGCAAAAAGTCTTTCCATTTAGATTCAGTTCAATGTCATTATCTCTGAGAATTGAGTGTTATTGCGGTTTGATTGAGCGAATGGTATTTGGTAGTTTTCATCCTAGATGGGCAGTATCACAGTGTAAACCAATACAGTGATTCACTGTTGAAAGTGTAAATGAAAGATGTTACCAGATGCTGGAGAGCAATAACACTTTTCATCTGAGATCAATAGCACCTTAATTTTTGTGTAAAACACTGGTTAGCAAACCGCTTCTATCCATATTATATCATTTAATTCTTAGAGTATGTCTGTGAGGTAGAAAATAATTTCTTCATTTAAAAAAAATATTACCAGAGATATTTACATGACATATTTTTGACTCCAGCTAATACAGCCTACAAACTCAAACCTAAATATTTTGATTCTAGTTCAGTCCTATTTTTATATCACACCTGTTCCTTTGAACACAAGAAGAAATATTTTCTGTTCACTTTATGACAATGATAAAAAGGAACTTGGAATAAAGGTGAAATGTATTTATCTTCTGACAAAATCATAGAATGGCATATCATTCATTTAATACTACTACAAGCCTTATCCTTAATACTCAAAAGAATGTCTGACACATTTAGCAGACTACATACATGAAGATGTAAGATTAATAGATGAATGAGTGCTAAGTCAAGCAAGGATCATGCGCCATTCTTGACACCATCAAGAGTTGAAAATCCTGCTCTCAAGAAACTTACTATTTAAGAGGAAATATTCACATCTCAATAATGAAATGTTATACAAAGTAAAAAGTGCTGAAGTAAAAAATATGCCAGATGTTTCAAGAGCTGGCATGTGATATTTGAGTCCCACCTTTAAAGACTAGTCAGATCTTGCATCACAGAGAGGGTGCATCAATGCACAAAAGTGCAATAGAAAAGAATATGAGCAGTTCCATGTAAGGCTGGGGTTCTAGTAGCATGGGGGAACTCGGGAGAGCGAAGCGTGACTGTGGATCATTACAGGCTTCTTGTTGAGGACATGGCTTTGTATTCCAAGGTAATAAGCAGATTTACACCATAGATCATTAAACTTGGTGGCAGCAGGGAGAAATGACGGGAGTAAGGAGAGCTGTGAGCCAGACATTTTGTTTGGTGTCTAATTTGAATGTGAGCAAATGAACTTCTGAGTCAGTGTGGAGGATGAGAGTGAGGAGACAGATTTTTAGGAATGACTAGATAAACTGAGTTTTGTGATATTTGAAGATTATTCAAACGTTAGGCTCTGAGAAGAAGTGTTTAAAATTACAAATGCAGAATTAGCTGAAAAAGCAAATATCTGTAATGAAGAAATAATAAAATGTTATTAATTTTAAAGGCTAACAAATACTACAAATTTCAGATAATATATAAAACTATATTCTTGATACATCAAAATATATAATTGATATATAAATTATATTGATATATACTATTTAATATCTTCATATGACAATGATTTTGTAATTGCATTTTCTATAAAAAAATGAAGACTTTTTCTATTGATCAAATTTTTATTGATTATTTGAATGCCAAAAAAAATTGTGGCTTTATATATAGTCTTATATGCTGCTTGTAATACTGCTACAGGTTGTGTCCTCCAAAAACAGACATTTTATAGAATTCCTTTAAAGATTATTCATCTAAAAAGGAAGAAAAAGTATGGCAAATTTCTAAGTATACATGCTGCATTACAAATCATATTTATGCTTCAAAATAACTTTTGTATTGACTGAACCCTTATGTGAACCAACTATTTTTTTTAAATTATGCATTTTTGATAATGGAAGAATTTTCCACATATTAGCTGCTGGTTCTGCAAAGGTTCTATTAGTTCCAGTGATAGAGGCTGGAGAATACCTTCTGATCAATACTCACCTCTTCACCTTCTTGCAATGATGGAGGGTGAGTCAGCATTATGAGAGTAAGAGTATTTCTGGAAGCTATTCCTACAACAGGAATGCTAGCAATTATGGAACCACTCAGAGAAGTGACTGAAAACCACATCAATATAGTCTAATAAACATAAACTGAAATACTTCCAACTCAGTTACCCCTTTACTGGATTCCAAACATGCCTTGTGGTCACCCTAACACTACTCAATGTGAGGGAAGTGTAATGGAGGGGAAATCACTGTGGAGACAGATATTTTAGCTGATAGTGGTTCTTTTTTTGAGAACTTAAGAAAAACATAATAAAGATAAACACATCAGCAGAGCCTTACTCAGATGTAGGAAAGGATTCTTTGTATGCAAAAGGCCTCACAGTTTGCACTAGAAGAGCTTACAACAAGCTTGTCCCTGGGAGATAAAAACCATCTCTGTAGACTTGTTGGATATGAAGGATGGATGAGATAGGAATATGGAAGTATGATCAATTTTTCTAGCTTTTATTACTTGTTTTATGATAACATGATAAAAGTAGGGTGAATAATTTTCTAGGTTTTATGGTTCGATTTTTAGCACTAAAACTCCTACACCTCCTACAATCCTACCACCTCCCCTGTAATACAAACATATCAATTTTCAGATATGTAAAGGTGGAGGGAAAAGGCAGCCCCAAAAGTAGAGAATGAAGGAAAAAATTTATTTAGTGTGAAAAGAGTGCAGCATAGATTATCTGCCTTTCATAGATGCTGTTGTTTTGATCTCTGATCACTGATGTTGGCAGTTAAGATTTGTAGCTCTCAAAAATACATTGTGCTTGTTTGGATCACTCTGACTAATGCAATTTGAGTGCAAAACTTTAGTGCATTATAATCCTGAGCATTAAAAATCTGTGTTTGACTTTGCCTATAAATTAACCATGGTGATTTGTATTGGGGTACGACTTGTAGAAAAAACGAAAACAACTCAAATGAAAAGAGAAGCTATTTATTCAGAGCTTGCTAGAGCAGAATTAGCCTCCGCTACTTGCATTTGGCAGAGATTCAAAGGCAGACAGGTGAACGGGAAAAAAAGGTTTATAGTAAAACAAAGAGAAAACTTCCAGTATACCTTGTTTGTAAGGTACTGGCATAGGGATCTGAGAGTAGGCAAATTAGAAGCAGGGCATCCTGTATAATTGGTTTGGAGAATATAATTTCTTTCTCCAGGCAAACACAAAGAAAATTGGCAATTATTCAACAAATTGTGATCATTCTGTGCTGACTGCTGCAGAAACTTTGGATTAGAGTTCTATCATCATATATAGTCTGACCCTTTTCTATTTTTATATCTAGTCTCTCACATCAGTTTTATTTCAACATGGCGAAAATTATAACCATTTTTTCTAAGAATACAGATAATGAAAATAAGCACACTTTAACACCAACATCAGCATGACCCAGACATTACCATAAAAAGAAGGATCAAAACTTCATAATTTTGGGTGTTTTCAAGATGGCAGAATAGTCCTCTATAGTCACTTTCCTGGCAGCTCCTTGATATGAAACCAAGAAAGCAGAGAGGTATCTTCTCCACAAGGTGGGTGAACAGAAGAAAAAAATTGGGGTGGTGGTGGTTACTGAAATATAAAACTGCACATTCAAACCAGATCAGGGAATCAGGAGATTAGATATAATAAAATGAGGAAGAAATTCCCAGCAGCACCAGCAGCACAGCTATTGCCACAGCCAGGCCGAAGCCAGAGTGAGCCCTCCAGAAGCAAAGTGTAGAAATAGAGAATTAAACAAACACAAAATTTTGGGAAGCCCAAGGCATTTCCAGTATGGAGCATTTAGAGATCAAGGACATTGCTCAGCAAACCTGAAAGGTGCACTGCAGGATATCTTTGTGTGGGAAAGCAGCAGCCCTCACTCCAGACTGCAATCGAAGGACAAAGGAAGGATTTTTATTTTTAATTTATATGTGACATCGGAATGCATTACAAATCTTACTATAAAGAGAGAGCACAATTTTCCATATCTCTGGTTGTATATAAAGTAAGTTGACACCAACTCGTGTCTTCATACATGCACTTTGGATGTTAATAATCCTCACATCCCACCAACATTAATAACCCCATGCCCTCCCTTCTCCTCCAGCCCCTCTGCCCTATCTAGAGTTGACTGTTCCTCCTATGCTCCCTCTCCCTATTCCACTATGAATCAGTCTCCTTATATCAAAGAAAACATTTGGCATTTGGTTTTTGGGGATTGGCTAACTTCACTTAGCATTATCTTCTCTAACTCTATCCATTTACCTGCATAAAAAAATATATGGCATATATATATACAATGGAATATTACTCAGCAATAAAAGAGAATAATATCATTGCATTTGCAGGAAGGAAAAATTTTGCAGCTGCAGCACAGGGGTCAGCAACCTAGAGAGCAGATTCCTAGCAAACCCAAGTCTGGCCCCAAATATAGGCCCAGTAAACACATACCACATGACATAGAGTATGCTTAAGTAACCAGGAGAAAAATCAAATGTGGAGAGAGGTTTACACAGGGACAACTAGTCATGGAACACACCCAGTCCCTGTTCCCCCTCCAATCTGGCTGCTTTCAAGACGGGCTGGTAGATATAAGAATGGCTAGGAACTCAGAGGAGTGGGGATAGGAGAGATTGTTTGGATACTGAATTGCAGAACAGGAAACATGGGGTATGAAGTTGACAAAGGAGACTCAAAATTGGCTCCTTCCCAATGTTATATTTCAAAGCCCTAGAAAAAGAAGAAATCAACACCAAAAGCAGTCAAACACAGGAAATAATTAAAATCTGAGTTGATATCAATAAAATTGAAACAAAAAAAATTTAAATAATTGACAAAAAGAAAAGTTGGTTCTTTGAAAAAAAATCAATAAAATTGATAAACCCTTAGCCAAGCTGATGAAGAGAAAGTGAGGGAAACCTCAATTACTAAAATTTGTGATGAGTAAGGATACATCACAATGGACACTATTGAAATAGAGACAATAATCAGAACCTATTTTGAATATTAAAACTCTAATAAAATAGAAATCTTGAAGACATCAACAAATTTGTAGACATGTATGGCCTATCCAAATTAAATCAGGAAGTCATAGAAGATCTAAAAACATCTTGAATTTCATTAATGATGCTGTCAAAAGTCCACCAAGATAGAAAAGCCCTGAACCAGACAGACTTTCAGCTGTTTTACCAGACCTTCAAAAAAGAACTAGCAACAATTGTTCTCAAATTATCTCACAAGTATAAAAGGAAGAAACCCTTCCAAACTCATTCTATGAGGCTAGTATCACTAGATACCAAAATCAAAGAAAGACACATCATGTAAAGAAAATTTTAGAACAATATCCCTGATGAACATAGATGCAAAAATTCTTAATAAAATACTGGAAAGTTGCATATAAAACCACATTAAAATGATAGTATAGCATGATTAAGGGGGGTTCTTCCCAGGGATGCAAGTTTGGTTCAACATACAGAAATCAATAAACATAGTTCATCACATCAGTAAAGTTAAAAACGAGAATTATATGATTATCTAAATAGATGCATAAAAAGCATTTCAAAAAATACAGCATCCATTCATGTTCAAAATACTGGAAAAACTAGGGATAGTAGAAACATACCCCAACATTGTAAAAGCTATCTATGCTAACCCCAAGGCCAACATCATTCTAAAATCTGTGAAAAAAAAAAAATTGAAAGCATTCCCTCTAAAAACTGGAACAAGACAGGGATGCCCTCTTTCACCACTTCTATTCAACATAGTCCTGGAAATTCTAGCCAGAGAAATTGGACAGAAGAAGGAATTAAAGAGATGCAAACAGGAAAAGAAGAGCTCAAACTATCCCTATTTGCTGATAACCCAAAAATATCCACCAGAAAACTTCTTGAATTTCTAAGAAATTCATCAAAGTATTGGGATACAAAATTAACACCAATAAATCAATTGCATTCCTATATGTGATTGATGAACCAACTAAAAAAGAAATTAGATAAACTGGTCCTTTCACATTAGCCTCAAAAAAAAAAAAATATTTGGGAGTCAATCTAATGAAAGAGGCAAAGACCTCTACAATGGAAACTACAGAACATTGAAGAAAGAAATTGAAGAAGACCTTGGAAGATGGAAAGATCTCCCTTGTTCTTGGATAAATAGAATTAATATTATTAAAATGGCCATACTACCAAAAGCAAAATAGAGATACAATGCAATTTCTATTAAGATTCTGATGACATTCTTCACAGAAATAGAAAAAACAATCATGATTTCTTTCTTTCTTTTTTTTTTTTTTTTTTAGAAATATAAGAGGCCCAGAATAGCCAAAGCAATCCTCAGGAAGAGTGAAGCAGGAGGCATCACAATACCAGATCTTAAACTATACACAGAGCTGTAGTAACACAAATGTCATGATGTTGGCACCAAATAAACATGAAGATCAATGGTACAGAATAGAAGACACAGAGACAAACCCACAAAAGTACAGTTATCTCGTACTAGACAGAGGTGCCATAAACATACATTGGAGAAAAGATAGCCTCTTCAACAAAGTGCTGGGAAAACTGGAAATCTTTATGTAATAAAACAAAATTAGACCTCTATTTCTCACCCTTCATGAAAATTAACTCCATGTGGATAAAGGACCTATGCATTAGGACAGAGACCCGTGCCTCCTAGAAGAAAAACAAAGACCCAATCCTCCTTCGTGTCAGCTTACAAACAAAATTCCTCAACAAGAATCCTGAAGTGCAAGAATTAAAATCAAGAACCAATATATGTGATTTTACCAAATTAGAAAGCTTCTTCACAGTAAATAAAACAATCAAGAACATGAAGAGAGCCTACAGAATTGGAGAAAATCTTTGCCCCCTGCATTTCAGATAGAGCATTAATGTCCAGGATATATAATTAACTCAAAAACCTTAACACTAATAATAACACTAATAATAATAATAATAAGAAGAAGAAGAAGAAGAAGAAGAAGAAGAATGCAGTCAATAAATGGGCAAAGGAACTGAACAGGTACCACAGAAGAAGAAATGCAAATGGTCAACAGATATGAAAAAATTTTAAAATCTCTAACAATTAGAAAAATGCAAGTCAAAACTACTTTGAAATTTCATCTCACTCCAATCAGAATGACAATTATCAAGAATACAAGTAACAATAAATATTGGATGTTTGGAAAAAGTTCACTCATACATTGCTGGTGGGACTGAAAATCTGTGCAACCACTCTGGAAAGCAGTGTGGAGATTCCTCAGAAAACTTGGAATGGAACCACCATTTGACTCAGCTAATCCTTTGTTTATACCCAAAGGACTTAAAATCAGCATACTATAGTGGCTCACCCATATCAATATTCATAGCAGCTCAATAAATAATAGCTAAGCTATGAAACCAACCTTGTTGCCTTCAACAGATGAATGTATAAAGAAAATGTGGTACATATACACAATGGAATATCACTCAGCCTTAAAGAAGAATGAAATTATGGCATTTCCTGAAAATGGATACAACTGGAGACTATCATGCTAAGTGAAATAAACCAGCCCACAAAAAGCAAAGGACAATGTTCTATCTGATATGTGGATACTGACTCACAATGGACAGGAAAAGGGAGGAATGGAGGTTCAAATTGGACGATGGGGAATAGAGG
This sequence comes from Callospermophilus lateralis, assembly GCF_048772815.1. Lineage (NCBI taxonomy): Eukaryota > Metazoa > Chordata > Mammalia > Rodentia > Sciuridae > Callospermophilus > Callospermophilus lateralis. The sequence continues at coordinate 45,202,345 of NC_135313.1, forward strand.
GATGGGAAGGTGGATAGGAATGGAAAGACAGTAGAATGAATTGGACATACCTTTGCTATGTTCATAGTGAATATAATCATTGTAATTCTACACCATGTATAATCATAAGAACTGGAAGTTATTTTCCATGTATATATGATAGGTCAAAATACATTCTAGTGTCATGTATAACTAAAAAGAACAAATAAAAAACTTCATAATTTTAGGACATAAATAAGTAAATACACAATTGCATTAGAGAGACAAATGACCCAAAGAAATTATTTGCCAAAATATACAGAAATGAATTGAAGATTGGTCATGGTAGAGAAAGGCATAGAAAAACATAAATGGAGATTGAATCTCACAAGACTATTTTGAGAGATGTAATTATTTCCAAAACAACGTAAGGACTTTTTTTTTTTTTTTTAATCTACCACAAAGACCAATAATAAGTTAAAAATGGTGACCACTGGATCATTCTGAGTAAGTATATTGCAAAAATGAGCATGCATTATCATGCCATTCCCTACATGGTTCTGTGAAAATATGTAATATATTAATTGATTCAGGAGTTGCAAATAAAATGTAGAAAAACAAAAAAGGAGATTTTGATGACAGATGAATGAGCCTCTAACAGTATAAATCTGTTAGTTACTAGCAAAGACCATACTGTCCACAGTGGGACAAGTGACGTGTGGGATCACATTAAGAACAAAACATCTCTCTTAGCCTTAAGGTACTTTGAAAAGTGAAGTTTCAAGTGATGTTTATAATTTATATGAAGATTCTAATAAAACACTTATAAAATAGGAAAAAAGAGATCGTGGCATCTTGTCCATATCCGAACTAGACTTTACTCCTATGTCTGTGGGTTCAGCAGGCACATACAAATATAAATTTCAATAATTTTATGCATCCAACAAATGCTTTATTAAAGAAATGAAAAGATTTTACCAGCTGAATCAACTGTATAACAACTACAGCACATGGCTAAAAAGGGGTGTGATTTGCTTGCCTTCCATGTTGAGGCTTCATAATGAAATTTTGAGACTCTAAGTTTCCTTACAACTTGAAAAAGAACCCAGTCAGATTTTTCTCTTTTGGATACAGAAGAACATATCTTCCTTGGCATGTACCTTCAAGATGTCTACTAATGTTGCTTAACGTAAAAAAATACATTAAAATGTTGGTTTTCAAAAAAATCAGAGTTGCAAAGTATGGGACAAAAGAAAAATATATTTCTCTGATGTGGAGGTAATATGTTGTATGAGAATGAATAAAAAGATTACAGTAAAACAGAAATGTAGAAGCTATTTCCTCCCAACGCTTGCTGATCTTTTACGAAAGCTCAGGGCAACCAGAAAAGGGCGTGCTGACTGCACCTGAGTCAAGGACAAGTGTAGTTGATAGAGATTCACGTAGAGAAAATGACTTCGTTCTGAATGCAGAAAGATTTGGCCTGAAAAAAGGCAATGAAATTAATCATAACTTTCCACGTTTCTTTCTAAAACTGCCAGTTATTTAAAAACACAGATTCAAAGTTAGCAAAATGAAATTATTGTTGTGCTTTAAAACAACTTTTTCTTGAGTTTGCCTTTTGGGAACATCCAATGCATTTAGAAATGTTCAAAATGATGACCTTTGAAACATGGGGAAGCTATAAGATAAACTTATGGATGCCAAGGAACTTTCTGACTAAGGCAATACAAAGGAGAAGGATGTTTTTGAAGAGCTGAAAATGAATCCTTGAAAGTCTGAAAGCAGTTTGCTAGTAAATACAATTTTAAATAATGTATTCTCAAACACTTTTGCTGAGAATATGTTTACATTGATGTCCTTGCAGTTGACGGACAGCAGAAATCAGTGCAATGTGGGCTTGATAAGGACAGAGTACTTCCTGTTTGGCCACATTTTTTTTTTTTTTAACCACTCAATGAAAACTATATGAAAAAAACAGAACTTTGTCATCTAATGCTATAGGCAGTTCATAGCACGTCATTGGAAAAGAGATGGGAAAACATTCTAGAATGTCATTGTCAAAGTAATTTTTATTAAACAGAGACAATAGCTGTGTACCTAGTCTGTATTTATTTTCATCTTTTCTGACAAACTTTATATGACCAAAAAGCGTTAATAAAGTAGTTAAATAATTCTTTCAGAGGACAGAAAGAAAATTCGAAATTATAAACATATTGTTCTATTTTCTTCACACAGGTTATTTGCATAGTGAGTCATAATTGCCTTGTGTGCTTAATTATATTTAATTGTCATCGCCACCTATCTTTGTTTCTGTTTGTTTTAAATTACAGCATTTATATAACAGAAAAGTAAGTAATAAGTAAAGCCCAATTGGTTTGCTGTGATTTGTAAATAAGTTAAGTCCTATATGACTGAAAATGTATGGAAGGCTTTGGGAAAACTTTTGAAATATTAACATGGAAAAATGAGCTGACTATATTTTTAAAACTCCAAATTTCTATACTTTTGAATAAATGGCTTTGATTAATCTATTTAGAAATCCAAAGATCTGAGTAAGAATAGCCTTATTAATATGACAAACCATTACAGTATGTGTGTAGACATATATGTGTACATAGCTGTTTTCCCTTAGAACACAGTGTAAATGATATTTGGCCTTTCTATTATGTTCTAACTTTTTGGGTTTTATTTCCATTCACTACAATTTGATGCAAAAGGTTTTGATTGTATCTTTTGCTTCAGAGACTATTCTCCCAATGCTTTGTCTTAAGATGTCAAGGCTTTTCTTTTTGGTCAGTGTTCTTAGACTGCTACTTAGCTTTCCCCGGGCAATTCTGAATTAAATCATTTAAATGATCTATTTTGTCACTGACTATCTCTGATAGAATTGTTCCTAGGCCATCTCTAAATACTCAAGAAAACATTTTCTCTCCACTCTTTTCTTTTACTCAGAACAAAACAGTTACAGCTTTTTGGGGTAATAGGTTTTCAGAGCCTCAAATTAGCAAATTACAAATGAGGTACACTTCAATGTTATAAAATTAATTTTATATATCTTAAACATAGATAAATGGTTTCCTGAGATCTGTATTCACAGCAATTAACTAAAAGGAAGCTATAAATTAAATGCTTCATTGAATGTTAACAAATTACATCCCATGACAATTGAATAGTAATGGTTTCAAATAAGAAATAATTGATAAGCTTATTCTAAACAAATTTAGAAGGCAAATAATTCCAAGAGTAATTCTAAAGAAATTTTTAATTTCAATTGAGATTTTGCTTCCAGCTAAATTTAGGCAGAGATGAAATTATTTTTTATTACTGATTTTGCTCAGCCTTCTCAGAGCTCTCACATCCCCTAGGACCTAGACACTTTTAAGTGGAGCACAATAAAAGAATAGAAGCAGAAAAGAGTGAAGGAAACAGAATGATACTTGCAATCAGAAAACCTGGCTCTCAGACACAGATCTGTGCCTTTCTGACTGGATGATTTTAGCTGAGTCATTTTTTTTTAAGTTTGAGTTATTCTATCTGCAAAATGGAGCTGGTGATCCTTAACCCAGACCATTTTTGAGAGAAGTAATTGAGATTACACTTGTGAAATGCCTAATGTGAAATCTGGCAATGGGATGACATTTAGAGCATGCTCATTTTTCTTTCTTTCACTTATTCATTCATTATTCATGATATACTTCTGATTTTTATTTTTTTTATTTTTTTATTTTTTATTTTTATTTATTTTTATTTATTTATTTTTTAATTTTTTTTTATTGTTGGTTGTTCAAAACATTACATAGTTCTTGATATATCATATTTCACACTTTGATTCAAGTGGGTTATGAACTCCCATTTTTACTCCGTTTACAAATTGCAGAATCACATCAGTTACACTTCCATTGATTTATATATTGCCATACTAGGGTCTGTTGTATTCTGCTGCCTTTCCTATCCGTTACTACCCCCCTCCCCTCCCCTCCCCTCCCCTCTTCTCTCTCTACCCACTCTACTGCAGTTCATATCTCCCCCTTGTATTATTTTTCCCTTTCCCCTCGTTACCTCTTGTATGTAATTTTGTATAACCCTGAGGGTCTCCTTCCATTTCCATGCAATTTCCCTTCTCCCTCCCTTTCCCTCCCACCTCTCGTCCCTGTTTAATGTTAATCTTCTTCTCATGCTCTTCGTCCCTACTCTGTTCTTAGTTACTCTCCTTATATCAAAGAAGACATTTGGCATTTGTTTTTTAGGGATTGGCTGGCTTCACTCAGCATAATCTGCTCTAATGCCATCCATTTCCCTCCAAATTCTATGATTTTGTCATTTCTTAATGCAGAGTAATATTCCATTGTGTATAAATGCCACATTTTTTTTATCCATTCATCTATTGAAGGGCATCTAGGTTGGTTCCACAGTCTTGCTATTGTGAACTGTGCTGCTATGAACATCGATGTAGCAGTGTCCCTGTAGCATGCTCTATTTATTTCTTTAGGGAATAGACCGAGAAGGGGAATAGTTGGGTCAAATGGTGGTTCCATTCCCAACTTTCCAAGAAATCTCCATACTGCTTTCCAGATTGGCTGCACCAATTTGCAGTCCCACCAACAATGAACAAGTGTACCCTTTTCCCCACATCCTCGCCAGCACTTGTTGTTGTTTGACTTCCTAATGGCTGCCAATCTTACTGGAGTAAGATGGTATCTTAGGGTGGTTTTGATTTGCATTTCTCTGACTGCTAGGGATGGTGAGCATTTTTTCATGTACTTGTTGATTGATTGTATGTCCTCCTCTGAGAAGTGTCTGTTCATGTCTTTGGCCCATTTGTTGATTGGGTTATTTGTTATCTTGTTGTCTAATTTTTTGAGTTCTTTGTATACTCTGGATATTAGGGCTCTATCTGAAGTGTGAGGAGTAAAGATTTGTTCCCAGGATGTAGGCTCCCTATTTACCTCTCTTGTTGTTTCTTTTGCTGAGAAAAAACTTTTTAGTTTGAGTAAGTCCCATTTGTTGATTCTAGTTATTAACTGTTGTGCTATGGGTGTCCTATTGAGGAATTTGGAGCCCGACCCCACAGTATGTAGATCGTAGCCGACTTTTTCTTCTATCAGACGCCGTGTCTCTGATTTGATATCAAGCTCCTTGATCCATTTTGAGTTAACTTTAGTGCATGGCGAGAGAAAGGGATTCAGTTTCATTTTGTTGCATATGGATTTCCAGTTTTCCCAGCACCATTTGTTGAAGATGCTATCCTTCCTCCATTGCATGCTTTTAGCCCCTTTATCAAATATAAGATAGTTGTAGTTTTGTGGGTTGGTTTCTGTGTCCTCTATTCTGTACCATTGGTCCACCCGCCTGTTTTGGTACCAGTACCATGCTGTTTTTGTTACTATTGCTCTGTAGTATAGTTTGAAGTCTGGTATCGCTATACCGCCTGATTCACCCTTCCTGCTTAGCATTCTTTTTGCTATTCTGGGTCTTTTATTTTTCCATATGAATTTCATGATTACTTTCTCTATTTCTATAAGAAATGCCATTGGGATTTTGATTGGTATTGCATTAAACCTATAGAGAACTTTTGGTAATATTGTCATTTTGATGATGTTAGTTCTGCCTATCCATGAACAGGGTATATTTTTCCATCTTCTAAGATCCTCTTCTATTTCTCTCTTTAGGGTTCTGTAGTTTTCATTGTATAAGTCTTTCACCTCTTTTGTTAGGTTGATTCCTAAGTATTTTATTTTTTGGGGGGATATTGTGAATGGAGTGGTTGTCCTCATTTCCATTTCAGAGGATTTGTCGCTGATATACAGGAATGCCTTTGATTTATGTGTGTTGATTTTATATCCTGCCACTTTACTGAATTCATTTATTAGCTCTAATAGTTTCTTTGTAGACCCTTTTGGGTCTGCTAGGTATAGAATCATGTCATCTGCAAATAGTGATAATTTAAGTTCTTCTTTTCCTATTTTTATGCCTTTAATTTCTTTCGTCTGTCTAATTGCTCTGGCCAGTGATTCGATAACTATGTTGAACAGAAGTGGTGAGAGAGGGCATCCCTGTCTTGTTCCAGATTTTAGAGGGAATGCCTTCAATTTTTCTCCATTCAGAATGATGCTAGCCTGAGGTTTAGCATAGATTGCTTTTACAATGTTGAGGTAAGTTCCTGTTATCCCTAGTTTTTCTAGCGTTTTGAACATAAAGGGATGCTGTACTTTGTCGAATGCTTTTTCTGCATCTATCGAGATGATCATATGGTTCTTATTTTTAAGTCTATTGATGTGGTGAATAACATTAATTGATTTCCGTATATTGAACCAGCCTTGCATCCCAGGGATGAATCCTACTTGATCATGGTGCACAATTTTTTTGATATGTTTTTGAATCCGATTTGCCAAAATTTTATTGAGGATTTTTGCATCTAGGTTCATTAGAGATATTGGTCTGTAGTTTTCTTTCTTTGAAGTGTCTTTGTCTGGTTTAGGAATCAGGGTGATGTTGGCCTCGTAGAAAGAATTTGGAAGTTCTCCCTCTTTTTCTATTTCCTGAAATAGCTTGAAAAGTATTGGTGTTAGTTCCTCTTTAAAGGTTTTGTAAAACTCTGCTGTATACCCATCCGGTCCTGGGCTTTTCTTAGTTGGTAGTCTTTTGATGGTTTCTTCTATTTCCTCAATTGATATTGGTCTGTTTAGGTTGTCTATATCCTCCTGCCTTAATCTGGGCAGATCATATGACTTAAGAAATTTATCGATGCCTTCACTATCTTCTATTTTATTGGAGTATAAGGATTCAAAATAGTTTCTGATTATCTTCTGTATTTCTGAAGTGTCTGTTGTGATATTGCCTTTTTCATCCCGTATGCTAGTAATTTGATTTCTCTCTCTTCTTCTCTTCGTTAGCATGGCTAAGGGTCTGTCGATTTTATTTATTTTTTCAAAGAACCAACTTTTAGTTTTGTCAATCTTTTCAATTGTTTCTTTTGTTTCGATTTCATTAATTTCAGCTCTGATTTTAATAATTTCTTGCCTTCTACTTCTTTTGCTGTTGTTTTGCTCTTCTTTTTCTAGGATTTTGAGATGGAGTATGAGATCATTTATTTGTTGGTTTTTTCTTTTTTTAAGGAATGAACTCCAAGCAATGAATTTTCCTCTTAGAACTGCTTTTAATGTGTCCCATAGATTCCGATATGTTGTGTCTGTGCTTTCATTTATCTCTAAGAATTTTTTAATTTCCTCCTTGATGTCTTCTATAACCCATTGATCATTTAGTAACCAATTGTTCATTCTCCAAGTGATGCATGTTTTTTCCTTCCTTCTTTTATCGTTGATTTTCAGTTTCATTCCATTATGATCAGATAAGATGCATGGTATTATCTCCACTCCTTTATATTGTCTAAGAGTTGCCCTGTGACATAATATATGATCTATTTTTGAGAAGGATCCATGTGCTGCTGAGAAAAAAGTGTAACTGCTTGATGTTGGGTGGTATATTCTATATATATCAATTAAGTCTAGGTTATTAATTGTGTTATTGAGTTCTATAGTTTCCTTATTCAACTTTTGTTTGGAAGATCTGTCTAGTGGTGAGAGAGGTGTGTTGAAGTCTCCCATGATTATTGTATGTTGGTCTATTAGACTCTTAAACTTAAGGAGAGTTTGTTTGATGAACATAGCTGCACCATTGTTTGGGGCATATATATTTATGATAGTTATGTCTTGTTGGTGTATGGTTCCCTTGAGCAGTATGTAGTGTCCCTCTTTATCCCTTTTGATTAACTTTGGCTTGAAATCTATTTTATTTGATATGAGTATGGACACTCCTGCTTGTTTCCTAAGTCCATATGAGTGATATGATTTTTCCCAACCTTTCACCTTCAGTCTATGTATGTCTTTTCCTATCAAATGCGTCTCCTGTAGGCAGCATATTGTTGGGTCTTGTTTTGTGATCCATTCTACTAGTCTGTGTCTCTTGATTGGTGAGTTTAAGCCATTAACATTTAGGGTTATTATTGAGATATGGGTTGTTCTTCCAGCCATAATTGTTTATTTATGTTACTAAACATGGTTTGTTTTCCTTTTTTGATTATTTTCCCCCCCTTTACTGTCCTACCTCCCACTGTTGGTATTCATTGTTATTTTCCATTTCCTCTTCCTGTAATGTTTTGCCGAGGATGTTTTGAAGACATGGTTTTCTAGCTGCAAATTCTTTTAACTTTTGTTTATCGTGGAAGGTTTTAATTTCATCTTCCATCCTGAAGCTTAATTTCGCTGGATACATGATTCTTGGTTGGAACCCATTTTCTTTCAGTTTTTGAAATATGTGATTCCAGGATCTTCTAGCTTTCAGAGTCTGTGTTGAAAGATCAGCTGTTATCCTGATTGGTTTACCCCTAAATGTAATCTGCTTCCTTTCTCTTGTAGCTTTTAAAATTCTCTCCTTATTCTGTATGTTGGGCATCTTCATTATAATGTGTCTAGGTGTGGATCTCTTATGATTTTGCACATTCGGCGTCCTGTATGCTTCTAGGATTTGGGATTCTGTCTCATTCTTCAAGTCTGGGAAGTTTTCTTGTATTATTTCATTGAATAGGTGGTTCATTCCTTTGGTTTGGACCTCTATACCTTCCTGTATCCCAATGACTCTTAAGTTTGGTCTCTTTATATTATCCCATATTTCTTGGATGTTCTGCTCATGGTTTCTTAACAGTTTTGCTGAGCTATCTATGTTCTTTTCAAGTTGAAATACTTTGTCTTCATTGTCTGATGTTCTATCTTCTAAGTGTTCTACTCTGCTGGTAGTATTCTCAATTGAGTTTTTAAGTTGGTTTATTGCTTCCTGCATTTCTAGGATTTCTGTTTGTTTGTTTTTTATTACCTCTATCTCCCTGTATAGTTGATCTTTTGCTTCTTGGATTTGTTTATGTAATACATTGTCGAAGTGGTCGAAATGATCTTTCATTGTCTGATTTTGCTGTCTAATGTCTTCCTTGAGACTCCAGATCATTTGCAGCATGTATATCCTGAATTCTTTATCTGACATTCCATCTGCTGCAGCTATAACCTCTTCTAAAGTTGAGTTGACCTGCATTGCTTGTGGTCCTTTCTTTCCTTGTCTTTTCATATTGCTCGTGTTTCTTTCTGCTTAGTGAAACTATTGTGTTTTTGAAATTTTTCCCCCTATATATTTATATTGCTCTTGTATAGTTGAAAATTCTCCCTTGCAGGGGCGGGCGGCAGCTCTGCTCCTCCTCCAATTGGGGTGATTTGTCTACCACGCTGGTGGGCCGCTGGGACTGTTCTGCCGGTCGGTCGCAGGTCTGCCTACCTTGGAGGCGCGGGCAGCGGCTCTGCTCTGCCCTTCCTCCTATTGGTGTGACGTGTCTACCACGTCACCACGTCCGTGAACCCCTGGGCCTGTTCCACCAGTTAGTCGCGGATCTGACTACCTTGCAGGCGTGGGCGGCGGCTCTGCTCTGCCCCTTCTCCAATTGGGTTGTCGTGACTACCACCCCGGCAGGTCGCTGTGCCTGTTCTGGGCGCGGGCTGCGGCTCTGCTCTGCCCCTACTCCAAATGGAGTGATGTGACTGCCACGCTGGCGGGCCGCTGGGCCTGATCCAGGCTCGGGGAGCGGCTCTGCTCTGCCCCTCCCCCAAGTGGTGTGACGTGTCTACCACGCCTGCAGGCCGCTGGGGCTGTTCTGCCAGACTGTCACAGGCCTGCCTACCTTGCGGACGCGGGTGGAGGATCTGCTTTCCCCCTACTCCAATTGGGGATTCTTGACAACCACGCCGGCGGGTCGCTGGGCCTATTCCGGGCTCTGGCAGCGGCTCTGTTCGGCCCCTGCTCGAGCCGGAGCGATGCGACACCACGCCGGCAGGTCTCTGGACCTGCTCCGGGCGCAGGCGGCGGCTCTGTTCGGCCCCCGCTCTAGCCGGAGCGACGAGACACCACGCCGGCGGGTCGCTGGACCTGTTCCGGGCACAGGCGGCGGCTCTGATCGGCCCCCGCTCCAGCCGGAGCGACGTGACACCACGCCGGCGGGTCGCTGGGTCTGCTCCGGGCCCCGGAGGCGGCTCTGTTTGGCCCCTGCTCTAGCCAGAGTGACGCGACACCACGCCGGCGGGTCGCTGTGCCTGTTCCGGGCTCTGGCGGCGGCTCTGTTCGGCCCCTGCTCTAGCCGGAGCGACGCGACACCACGCCGGCGGGTCGCTGTGCCTGTTCCGGGCTCTGGCGGCGGCTCTGTTCGGCCCCTGCTCTAGCCGGAGCGACGCGACACCACGCCGGCGGGTCGCTGTGCCTGTTCCGGGCTCTGGCGGCGGCTCTGTTCGGCCCCTGCTCTAGCCGGGGCGACGCGACACCACGCCGGCGGGTCGCTAGGCCTGTTGCGGGCTCTGGCGGCGGCTCTGCTCCGCCCCTCTGGCCTTCACAGTATTCAGCAGGACCCGGACCGAGAGACAGTTTCCGCGGGTTCTTTATCCCTGGGCCAGAGCAGTTCCGGGAGCCAGAATTCGGCCTCTCCGGACTTGGTGCATGCTCCGACAGGAGCAGGCTCCAAGAAGCAGTTTCCGCGGGTTCTATAGCCCTGGGCCAGAGCAGCTCCGGTAGCCGGAGCTCCGCCGCTCCGGGCTCGGTGCGTGTTCTGATAGGAGCAGGCTCCAAGAAGCAGTTTCCGCGTGTTATTTAGCACTAAGTCTGAGCAATTTGTCTGCGAGACGCAGACAATTGTCAGCCTGAAATTACCTGTTCTATAGCTGAAAGAGCTGCAATCAGTCAAAAACAAGGATGGTGACGTCAGCTCTCCAAGATGGTGGCCGCTGGCTTCCTCCGTGGTCTGACCGGTGTGGAGAACCGAACTGGACCGTTTCCTTCCCCGTCTCCAACCCAGAATTCAGCTCCGAGCTCAGCAAATGCCTAGCTGGCAGGAGCCCGCAGAATCAGCATCGCTGTATCTCTGCGCCACCAGCCCGTCGTTTCCCAGTGCGCTCCGCAGACTCCAGCCGCAGGGCGATCTGCCGAACAATAAGCGCTCCGTACGGACAAATCGCTCGCTTTTGAGCCCCTGAAGCTGATCCTCGTGCGATGAAAATCCTTCCACTAGGTTTTGGAGCACCCCAATTTTGCTGGAAATTCCTAACCAGATAGCTTTTAGCCGTTCTAACTCATCATTTTCCCTCACAGTGACGCAGTACTCGGAGTTACTGCACTCCCTTCGCGGCCATCTTCCCCGACCTACTTCTGATTTTTAATCCGAAGAACTAATTCTCAGTTCCAGGTTCCTTGTTCATCCCCCACCCCACCCTTTTTTTTTATTCCTCTCCAGCATCACATCAATATTCTGGCTTGCATATCTATTTTGCTCCTATTGGCTGTTCTATAGAAAGGAGCACACTTTCTATATACTATATGTATTTTTTTCTTTTTGTAAAACATACATAAAATACTAAGAGATACTGACAAATGACAGCAATTGATATTCCACGTTTTTCCCAACAGTGAATCTTCCTAGGTTTTCCTTTACACCTGTTCCTAGATGGTTTTGTAGGGGAAGAAAATACTCTAATTCTTTTCATGATGTCCATCAATTCATTCCAATCTTATGTCAGCAATCAGTTTCACTAATGAGAATGACATTCTTCTTCAACTTGGGAAGTTTCTTCATGAAAGTTATGTCAAGACTTATAGGGAGCCTTCATCTCCAAACGGTGCTTCTAGGATTTCTATCAGAATCTTTTCTTTTATTCCTACTCAGTCTTTAACATCCCAACCAATTTTTTTTTTCTCGTTTATGTACTGGATGGATATCTACCTAGTAGATATCTTGAAACACTTGGAAGCTGCCCTTTCCTGGTCTCTTATTTAAGAATGAAGACTCTTTACTAACTCTTCACATTTCTTCTGACCTCCCCAAAAGCTTCATGGCTCAAGTTCTTGGAAGCTCTGCCAGATCTTCTGACATGTTTTCCTATTTATGCACTTCTTTGGGATTCTAATTAGTGTCAAAGTAATAGTTTGGGCTGTACTGCCCATGGCGCTGTGTGATTATTGTGTGAACTAGTCTTCCTTATTGTCTACAGGCTCTGATGACTGACCTATTTGCTTTCTATTACAAACTGGTTTTCTCCTAAAAGAGCATATTTACAAAACTTCTTAAGTTCAAGCTTATAATCCTCCAAAGAATCCATTCTTTCTTTAACAAATAGTTTTTGGGTTCCTTAATTCAAATTCTAGATTAGGTGCTTATGGCTTAAGATGAAAACAAAACAAGACAAAATATACTCCTGAGTCACAAGAAGTCTTCAACCCAATAGATAACTTATTAATAGTTAATTTGAATTCCACATGATAAATAGTGTGCTAGAAGAAATCACAGAATGCTATATCTGGAGGGAGCAATTCAGCCATAAATTTTCATGAGATACATAAATGGAGTAGATTTGGGTTGGTAAAGAAGTGTGTGGGGGTTTACGTTTAGGAACACCATGTGCAAATATGGTACATGGCAGTGTGACAGACACACTTCTTTAAAGGATTTACAAATCATTGTATAATCTGAACGAAAAAGTTTATTTGAGACATGTTAGGAAACAGAATGAGATGTTTATGAGGTACGAAGACAGAGAATTGCAGGCAATAATGTTCACTGAGGAAATTTAACTTAAAAAATGACTGCACAATTTGTGCTTTTGTTTTTATTCTACTCAATTCATCTTTGTTCAAACTCTTTGCCTTCTTCCCCTTTCACAGCCAGATAATCTAATCTACATTGCAGTGTTATTCATTTGTAAAGGTTAATGTGTTATCTCTCAAGTACCAATTACTGCATAGCTATGTTTCTTTTAAAAGCCAGTGCTTAACATGCAATGTATGTGTAAGGGTGAAATCCTAGTGACTAAGGCAAGTCTGCATGAAAGAAATTGTTTCAAGCATCATGTTTTCTGTAATATCAGAGATGATTTTTTGCTTCCTATTTCTGTGAATGCCATGCCTGTAAATATGATATAATTGAGGGTTGGATTCAATTTATAAGATCAATTTTTGTTATATGTATAGACTTTGCCTTTAACAACTGTGAAGCTTTAAAAAGTTCCATAATACATTTGAGTTGTATAAAGTATTATAATTTTAGTTAAATGTATCTAAATTTGGTAATTTTTGTCTTCTAAGAATTTGGCCTTTTTAATCTAAGTTGTCAAATTTATAGTCAGAGTTATTTGTAGAGTTCATTATGTTTTTAATGTCTATGAATTAATTTAGTAGTCGTGCATTTCTTTCATGTTTGATATTAGTGATTTTTATCTTCTCTTTTTCTTGATTAACAGTGTTATTGATGTTTTCAAAGATCCCATTTTTTGATTTTTGTATTATTTTCTTTTTCATGTAGTGGCATATGATGGTCTTTGACTCCCCAAAAACTAACATGCCAGATTTTGAGTAAACCAAATTTCCTGTTACAAAGTAAAGTATAAAATGAAGATTATGTATGTGGACACAAGCGCACATTAGACTGGATGAAAGGAGAGCTTCTTACACATACATGTTACATTTGTAGACTACATTACTCTGTAATCCACACTGAATTTTAAATTCATTTGTTCATTTATTCTGAAATTATTTAAAAATATGACTATAATCCTGGAACTCTTAATATTTGGGAATGAACAGTAAACAAACAATTAATTTATAAACTCCTGGAGCTTATGCTCTAGTATGGCATACAAAAACTACTAATAAAGAAGTAAATGTCAGGCAGTGACAAGTGGTATAAGAAAATTAAGTATATGACTAGCTAACAGAAGGGGAGGGCTATTACTTATAAGGTATTATTGGAACGTTTCCTTAATACTACTTGAACTGAAGAATAAAAACTGAACCATATGAATTAATGGGTAAGGACAGTTTAACAGGAGTGGAAAGAGAAGGTTTGTGAGGTAGAGAATGTCTGGTATGTTCAAGGAACAAGAACAAATTGGTGGCTCCAAAAATGTACTAACATTCACTAAGAAGACACAGAAATAGTTATTAAGGCATACTAGTAGAGTAAGTTCCTTAAGAAAGCCCAAACTGCACCAACTAAATAAAGAAGAAATAAATAGAAAGAAGACCAGTAGAGTACAGGAAGGGGATCAGAAGAGGCAGGAGGGAAAGGAAAGGGCAAGTACTGGAGATTGAAACAGAACAAATTATGTTGTCTGTTGTTAGAACATTGTTAAAATGAATCCCACTCTTTTGAATAACTATATTGCATTAATAAAAACATAAAAAAGAAAGCCCACTCTCTTAGAAATCTGGACTCATACCCCATTTATGTTAGAAATGTGAGCATTTTTTTAAAGCTTTGGTATGTGCAAGCTGAATACAGGTTAGGTATTAAACCTTAAACCAGTAGGAGTCTTATTCAATCCTTACAAAGTTCCCCTCCATTATCCATTATGCATTTAATAGCTACCTTAAAGGTGAGATGGTTTGAAAGTCCTGGTACCTGCTAAAAGTTTTTCACTTTGTTTTATCTTTTACCTGCTTCTAGAATGTTTATGTGCAAACATTACAATGCACAATTGTACACACTAAGTTAAGTCTAAAGGCATTATGTGAGCACAGTAAAAAAAAAAAAAAGTAGTTTTTAATTATCCATCATTAATTGGATTGTAGTCAGTCTTTAGAGTCTTATTTATACTTAAATTGCAATTAGCAATAATTAAAACTAACATTGTCATCAACTGATAAAGGAACCCACTTTCTCTGAGATAGCATATAAAGTTTTGCTTATGAAAAGTTTAAAATATGTATTTGAATTAGATAACAAAGGCATAGTCTCATAAGAATTTTCATGTCAATAATATGAAGATATTTTATAGAATGTCTTGGGCTGGGGTTGTGACTCAATGGTGGAGGGCTCACCAAGCATGTGTGAGGCCCTGGGTTCGATCCTCAGCACCACATAAAAATCAATAAATAAAATAAAGGTATTATGTCCAACTACAACTAAAAAATAAAATATATATAAAAAAGAATGTCTATTAAATAATAGTTATACATTAATAATAAAATAATATAAAGTCAGTGGGTTTTAATGTAGTTCATAACAATTACAAATTTAATAATTAGACATAAACTTTCATTTTTATTAAGTGTTATTTAATTTAATGATGAAAAAATATAATTAGGAGATTCTACTAATAAAATGATGTGGTATTATTAATATAATGATGTGGTATTATTAATAAAGTGATGTGGTACTCTTCTATCTCTGTCTCTTTGGGCAACAGCAAATACCTGATTAACTTCAAAGAGCAGGTTATATCCATCAGCAAACACAGATGTTGTCCCTGGTATTTGTTAGAATGGGCTACTTGGCAGCATGAAATATAACGAACCCATCTAACCTATACTCCTGACCCCTGTATTCAGAGATATTCTGTCTTCAATGGCAAAGCTTGGTTTCTTTCAGTGTGTATTTCTTTCTGGTGTACACTTACTGAGAGCTCATCATATGCACTAGAACTGAGAACATCTCTAACTTCCAAGATCTAGTGGTTAGTGCATAACAATAGGAAAACAAGTGACCACAAAGTGATACTTGTGCAGGTGAATATAGTAATTTGGACCAGTGAAATCATCCTGAATTATTTTTGGAGATTTTAAGTAACTAGTGGTGGTTTTGATTATTATATTTTAATCTATTGATTCACAGAAATGACTATGATTGTGTAAAAATATCTCTATGGCTCGTCACATATCTACTGTCCCTACTAGATAGTTATGAATCTTTTATCTGGAGATACACCTCATGTATTTTGTTCTCTCACATCTGAAACACTGCTGCATACGTAAGTAGATATTCAAGAATGATTGACAAATTAGCTTAATCACCCTCTCACTCTTCATCATATTTTTAAAATTGATAATTGCTTGTGTTCGGATAAGGATGACACAACCAATGACCATTTCTATGTTAAAATGAAAGACTTAGTTATATAATTCACCTCAAGTCACGTATCTTCTACTTTTCTTGCTAACATTTATTGTTTAATGACTTTTTTAGAACCGACTGTACTATGTAATGAATGCAATAAATGCACAAGTGAAATGAATACCAATTATCCTCTATTTATCATCTATACAGCTACTGAAACTGACAATTCTTTCACTAAAAATTATTAAAATATTTAAGATTTATTTTTATTGCTCAGAAAGTATACTGTAGTTAATTCAAAATCAAAGTAAAGTCATATTTTCAAATTGAACAGTTGGTTAAGGCTTCAGGTGACTAATAAAATGACATCTTTGTACATACAGATACAATATAGTATTTTCCAATGATTTATACATGATGTGTATTGTTTGCCTGGTAATTTAATTTTCTCCATAAATGAGACTTCTAATCTTATATTAATTATTGAGAAATACTGACTTAACTTTTGACCAAATTCTTGTTAACCTCCAAATACACTTTGCCAGCATTTATTAGTGGTTGGTTACAATAGAGGATTTTTGAAAACATATATTTGAGAACTTCAATTAGTAAAAAAGGAAAGAATAATCTCAAACTTTAATTATTTAATAATATAAACTTGATAATATTATTTGATAATATAAAAAGAAAATGTGCCTACATACAAATGCAAGAAAATACAGTATTTATAATATATGATACACTTAATGCATGTACATGGGTTTATTTTTAAATTGTCATTTGTGTCATAATCTCAGTCATTAGTTATGAGCTCACAGCTCTTCACCAATCATTTGGAGAATTAGCTAAAAAATTAGATGCTAAGAAACAAGAATGAACTTTTTCTCAAATATTTGATTCATTTGTTAATTTTTGTTGTTATCTTGTTGCTTCTAATAAACAAAGTTCAAATTTCACTAAAAAAACATAAAAATGAAATCAGAGCATGTTTATTTCTTACTTCTTTCAGTGTTTCTAATATAGGGTACTGTTGGAACTTAATATTATATCAAGAGTATTAATTCTAAAAAACTTTAAAATTTAGCATTAAACTAGACAAATTTGCCTGAAATATCATTTTCTCATTTATATAAGTGAAAATTTCTTCCATGTCTAATTGTCCTTTGCATTGAATTAAAATTTGATTCTCCCAAATTAAGCCTAGATTTGCACATTTAATAGTAGAAATGCTTTGGGAACAGTTATTACATAAGCATAATTTTAAAGCATTAAATATATAAATGAAAATTTACTTGCAATTATTTTCTAATTGTATAACAGCTCTATGTCTATCTCTCTCTCTCTCTCTCTCTCTCTCTCTTTATATATATATATATATATATATATATATATATATATATATATATTATATTACATCTGTCCACATGAGAATACATATGAGAATATATGTAGATATATATATATATATATATATATATATATATATATATATATATATATTATAAATGAGTAATTTTTGTTAAGAACATAAAGAAATATGCTCTGTTAGGAAGTCTTTTCAAAATAACACTATGAAAGCAGAGAACTTTCTATACTAAAACTGGTTAAGAATTAGTCATTTAATTTGGATTGTACCATATATGTGTTTTGTCCTCCTTTTTTGCCTCCTGATTCTTATAGTTATTTTCTTTTTTTTCTTATAGTCATTCTTTAGATTTTCAAGAACATATTATTCATTCATAAAGTAAATCTGATTAACATACTATTCCAGTTAGGTTACATACACTTAAATCTTCATTATTTCTGTGCTTGGATGTCCTATAAATTTGTCGTGATATCTTTCACAAGAAAAAAAATACCAAGATATAACCAAGAATGTAATTTTTAATAAGTGATCTTTTTAAATGATTTACTCATAAAGATTACAAACAAGGCACACTGATGAGCAGTTATAAAATATTTCTTTGTCAATGATCAAATCTGAAAAATAGATGAACATATTTTCCTACATGCAGCTGACAATTTTTTTTTACTCCATTTTGTGTGTTTTTGCAGCCTTAACCTAGGGACCTTGTAAATTCCACTTGCTCAGTCTGGTATTGCTTCTCACAGGTCAATTTGGAACGTCATTTGGTTGCAGTCTAACTTTTACTAGGTCTTCAAATTTAGACTTTCAACTTTCTTTCCAAATGATGGTATGCATATAATCTTGGTATTTGTAGGTGTGTGTGTCCCTGAGGAGTTAAATTATTTATGAATATTTACAGCACATCATAAGTTTAACTGTTTTCTATGTCTTCGTGTTTTTGTATGTTTAGATCCTTAAGAAGAAGTGGCATAGGCTGCTCTATCTAGCCCAGATTATCCTTGTATAACCTGAATTACATAGGGTAATGCAAAAGAGATATGGGGCTTAAATTTTTCCTTCTCTCAAGAATTTTCACATCTTACTAATGTCAGAAAACAAGAAAAATAAGAGATAATTTTTCACAGATCATTGATTCAGGAAAAGAGCACATAAAGATGTTAGATAGAAATTCATCAGCATGTTATCTAAAAGGCAATTGTGATATCACCATTATTTTCTAAACCTATTTATTAATAGTTGTTAGAAATATTAGTTGTTAAAAATATATTTTATGATAATGTTTTAATTATTATTTAATTATTATTATTGTTTATTGTTAGAATGTTTTAGGTTTTATGCTTCCAAATAATTGATATGTTATTCATTTATTAGTTAAAAATAACTATTAATTGATTATTTTATTTTAAACTATTTCTATTTCAAAACTTAAGAATGGCTGAACCTGTGTATTGAATCTCATTTTGAACCAATAAATATCTACTAGTAACTCATTTTTTTAATAACAAAACATTTTACTGGAGGAAAAAGTATAAATTTTATAGATTAGAATAATTTAGGCTTTATCAGCATGTATGCATTAGCATTTTTAAATGCACCTGGTCCTGGAAAGAGTTCAATTTTTTTTCACAGTGTCTTACATTTCTTCATATAAATTAATAATAATTAACTTTCTGTGACACTGTTCAAATTCAAAATGGTTTACAGCTATTAATAAATCTTAACCACTTTATGATGTAAGTAAATATTAAGGAGTGTGGTTAAGAAGGCTCATAAACTACCTAATGTCTAGAAGTCTACCAGAATTTATTGTTACATAAAGATGATAGCCTTATAGCAATGAAAAGGAGACATTGCATCATGGAATAGCTAATGGATATTACAAAAAAAAGCAAAGATATTTAACAGGTTTCTTTTTAACTTTTTTTAGTTGTTGATAGGTCTTTATTTTATTTATTTATTTTTATGTGGTTCTGAGGATGGAACCCAGTGCCTCACATACGCTGGGCAAGTGCTCTACCACTGAGCCACAACCCCAGCCCTCAATCGGTTTGTATTTTTTCATTACCATTAGTAAAAGCAAAGGGAATATAATATTAAGAAATCTAATATTTTTGTGAGCAAAGTATATTTCATGCTTGTACATTTTGAAGATGTGAATTGATTCTGAGAGCAGAATTCTGATCATAGAAACTGAATTAATGAATAGCTAGCACGTCTCGTAGTATAGTTCTCTGGAATATTAATCAAATCTGTAGTGCACTGTGCAGAACCTGGAAAAAGACAATAAAATATTAACACTCCTGAAAGTATCTAAAAGGCAAGAATACTGGGTGGGTAATTGGAAACATAGTGCATTACTTAGGTAAAATCAATCAGAGGGCAGTGTTGATTTTTTTTTTTTAATCTATCTGGTTGGGGTTATCAAAATTTAAAATCCTGAGATGTTTTAGCCCTGATGGAATATTATCCAACTTCTATACTTATGAAGACTATAAAAAGGCAGAGTTATTTTTTTTTCCTTCTGAAAAAATCTGTTTTGTACATACTGAAGTAATAGGAGGGATTTTTCTTGGAAGAGAGTGAGGACTGAAGATGCCTTTATTTGAATATAACACTGACAAGCCTGCAGAAAATTAATTCACATTAAGCACATTACACTTTTATATCCTTGCAGCATGAGTTTGCAAAGTGGAACTAGACATTTTCTAAATAGACTAGCATGGCGTTTAGTTTTCTCAAAGTATCTCGGTAAATAAGACCACGTGCTGATGATGACATGATTATTTTAATAAACTACTTTACATTTTGTGGGGGTTTTTTTTCGTCAGCTTTAGGCAGGGATAAATAAATCTAGGCTTGGGGAGGTTCACTTCAGGAATCTCAGTGAGAAGCCTCACTAGACCAGCTCCTCCTCAGAACAGTCATCGCTGATGATAATTATGAAAAAAGGAACACATTTAAATTATGTGAAAGATATCCTAAAGGCACACACTAGTTAAGCAAATTATTTAACCAAAACACTCTATAGAATCTTACCGTAACCCTACCAGAAGAGCATGCAGCCACTCTGTCGTGATGGGTCTCCCTCCCTTCCCTTTTCCTGTACTCAGTGTGAAAGAAGCTCTACTGTGAGTGTGTGTTGATCAGTTTTTTGTCACTCTAACACATTTCTGAAATAATCAACTTAGAAATGGTTTGTTTTGTCTCACATTTTGGCCTCACGTTTTGATTTGTTGGCTTATTTTCTTATGAGCTGGTGGCTAAGTGGAATAACATGGTAGAGGGAGCATGGTAAATGGAGCAAAACCACTCCCCTGATGTCCAGGAAGAGGGACAGGAAGATAAATGGGCGAGGGTTCCACTATTCCCTTTACAGGTGGTTAAGGGCATACCTGTAAAGGGAATAGTTTACTATCCCACATGCAAATCATTCCTAGACACACCCTTATGGACATACCCAGAAGCATTTTAATCTTCAGCATCTCTTAATTCAATCAAGTCAGTAATGCAAATTAACCATTATAACTGTTTTCCTGATTTTTTTTTTTCCTCAGCAGATTTATTATTGATGTCTTCAACTAGATTTTAATATTTCTGATAACTTCTAGTAGTGCTAACCTGGGAATCAAGTCTTAACACACAAACCTCTGGTTAAAATTTAAATCTTAAATTTAATATTTAAACTATAGCAGAGCATATGACTCAGAATATGGGGCTTGCTGTCCCCAAGCTCCTAAAGACTATATCATTTGTAGGGCTGTTGTAATTTATAATCACAAAATTGATACCTTCAAATAACAGAAGTTTATTGTCTCACAGTTTTGAATGCAAGAATCCAAAGCCTTTATGTTGGCAGAGTATACTTCCTCTGAAGAGTCTAGAAAGAGACTTATTCCTCATCTCTTACAACTTTTGATGGTTCTAGGTATTCCTTGGCTTGTGGCAATTTCTTTCCCATTTCTATCTCTGTGGTCATATTGCTTCATCCTCTACCTCTCCTCTATACAAAATTTATAAGTATGCTTATCATTGGTTTTAAAGGTCACCTAGATAATTCAGAGTAATCTCCTTGTGTCAATATTCTTGAGTTAATTGCAGCTATAGGGGGAAGTAAACTCTAAATGTTCCTTTTTCAACTAAGGGACTACAGAAAAGGCATCTTTTGGGGGCCACCACTTAGTTCACTGTACTATACTCAAAATTTACATTTTCGCTATACACAAAACATATTCACTCCATTCCAAAATCCTCCAAAGTTTCAACCTATTAAATGTCCAACTCTATGTCCAAAATTTTATCTAAATATAGTCAGTTCAAATGCTCTAATCATCTAAATCAGATACTGATGACACTTTGAATATAATAAATCTTGGGGCAAAATTCCTTTCTGTCGTTGGACCTGTGAAATTAGAAGATAAAATGTTGTAACAGGGATGTGACAAGTCACAAACATTCTCATTCCAAAAGGGATAAAATGGAAGAATAGAGTGGTTATTAATTCTAGGCAACATCAGAACCCAGCAGATAAAATTCATTTCGATTTCAAGGCCTGGGGATAACCATTGGCTTGGTGGTCTCCTTTCTGGGCCCATGTATTTGCTTGCTGGGCCTCTGCAATCGAGAGAGCTCTATGGACTCTGCCCAAGAAGCAGTTCTGTAAGCCTTTGCGTCCATATTTGGTGGCTTGGCAGGTCTCTGCTTTTAAGCTCTTGCCTTCAGGTTCTGCCTGTAGTGTTAGCGTTCTCTGTGATCTCTGTATGGGTGTCTCATTTCCCTGTGTCATTGCTTCTTTTTCTTGAAGCAAGGGATGTTTGCAGTCACATAACAATATTACCCTTTTACTTCTTATGGAAATTTGGAAGTCTAAGAACCTTTTCTTTTGACTTTTGTTATTTTTCTCCCTGTCAGTTGAATTGCAAAACTTCTATTGATATAATATTTTGAAAAACCTGTAACTTCCCTGTGTATGTCAAGGGGTTTATACAATAAGACAGGAGAGTCATTTATAGATTGTTCTTAGATGATTTCCTCTCTCTTCCTAACTTCTACTGAGATGGTTGTGGGATCTATGAGCTATATACCTAATCTCTTCAGTCAATGCTTGCCTACCTCACATTCAGTCTCTCGCCAGAGTATGCTTTCCTGACACATGAATTTAATTTTTGTGTCTCTGGAAGTATGACTAGGCTGAGAATTTTTCAAATTCTGGTTCTTTTTTGCTTAACATTTCTCCATTTATCTCCTTTCTTGCATTTTACTATATACAGAAAGAAGAAACCCAGCCACATCTTTCAAAACTTTGCTTGTATTTCTTCTTAACTAAATAATCAAATTCACCACATTATGGTTTTGCTGTTAGGTGTTTCCCCAAAGGTCATGTGTGAGACAATGAAAGGAGGGTTAAAAGTGAAATGCTCAGGTTATGTGAGCTTTAACCTAATCGGTGCATTAATTTTTCTGATTAGTGGTAGCTCTAGGCAGGTAGGTAGTGGCTGAAGGAGGTGGGTAATTAGGGGCATACCTTTGAGTTAGCCTGTGGTGAAAGGAATCTGTCTCTCTGCTTCATGGTTTTGCCATGTTCCTAGCTGCTTTCTTCTACTACACACTCCCACCATGCTGCTCTGC
Organism: Callospermophilus lateralis; assembly: GCF_048772815.1. Classification (NCBI taxonomy): domain Eukaryota; kingdom Metazoa; phylum Chordata; class Mammalia; order Rodentia; family Sciuridae; genus Callospermophilus; species Callospermophilus lateralis. The sequence goes on from NC_135313.1 coordinate 45,225,207, forward strand.
CTCATCTGAGACCCCAGGAAATGGATTTAGCCATCTACGGACTGAGACCTCTGAAACTGTGAGCCCCAAATAACTTTCCCTCCTCTACGTTGTTCTTGCTGTGTCTTTTGGTTACAACAGTGAAAATCTGATTAAAACAAACACTTAATAATTTTGCCCTCTGTCCAACTGTAGGACATAGTCAAGCCCCGTCCTCTCTATGTGACAAGAATCAGCTTTCCTTCAGTTTCCAGTGGCAGTTTCCTCATTTGTTTCTGTTCCCTTACCAGCAGAAGCTTTAGCACAGCTTTTCTTGTAATTATATTTTATATACTAAAACTACCAATTATTTAGTTTCATTTACTTGCTGGATAGCTGAGATCAGAAAAGGCAATGAGCTGCCCTCAATTTTGTCTTGCAGACAGTGTAGAAATCTTGTTAGAAATTATTGTTTGGAATTAAAGAAATGCAAATCAAAACTATATGAAGATTCCATCTCACTCCAGTCAGAGGAGCAATTATCAAGAATATAAGCAACAATAAATATTGGTGAGGATGAGGAAAAAAATGGTGCACTCATACATTGCAGGTGGGACTAAAAATTGGTGCAACAACTATGAAAAGCAGTAGGGAGATTCCTCAGAAAACTTGGAATGGAATCACCATTTGACCCTGTTATCCCACTCATCAGTGTAGACTCAAAGAATGTAAAATCAGCATACTACAGTGAAATAGCCACGTCAATGTTTATAGCAGCTCAATTCAAAATAGCTTAACCATGGAACCAAACCAGGTGCCCCTCAACACATGAATGGATAAAAAAGCTGTGGTATATATACACAATAGAATATTACTCAGCTTTAAAAAAGAATTAAATTATGGCATTTTCCAGTAAATGGATGGAACTGGAGTAAATCATGTTAAGTGAAAGAAGCCAGTCCCATTTATTAGTTCTAGAAGTTTTCTAGTGGAATTTTTGGATATTTTAAGTATAGAATTGTGTTTTTAGCAAATAGTAATAGTTGGAGTTCTTTTCTTTTTTGTATCCTTTTCATTTCTTTCATCTGTTTAATTGCTCTGGCTAGAATTTCAAGGACTATGTTGAATAGAAGTGGTGAAAGAGAGCATCTCTGTCTTCTTCCATCTTTTAGAGAAAATGTTTTCAAATTTTCCTCCATTTAGAATGATGTTGGCCTTGGGCTTAACATAGATAGCTTTCACAATGTTGAGGTATATTCCTACTGTTCTTATTTTTTCTACCAAAGGAGTGCTATATTATTTCAAGTGTTCTTTTTTTCTGCATCTATTGTGATGATTATATGATTCTAAAGAACCAAAGGCAATTTTTTCTCAGATATATAGATCCTAATTCTCAATAGCAGGGGAAGGGGATGGGGAGGCCTAGATAAGAATAGAGGTACTTTGGATTAGACAGAGTTAAGTGAAGGGAGGGGAGGGGATATGGTAGGAAGAATAGTAGAATGAATTGGACATTATTACTCTATGTGCATATATGACTACATGACCAGTGTAACTCTACATCATGTGCAATCAGAAGAATGAGAAGTTATACTCCATTTATGTATGATGTGTCAAAATGCATTTTATTGTCGTGTATAACTAATTAGAACCCTCTCAAAAAAGACATTATTTCTGGGATATCATTTCTTGTTGTAGTTGAGAGATGTTTGAATTTACAGAATGCATAGTAGTGGATTGGTGGCAATAGAAATTTGCTTGAAAGGAAATGTTAAGGTTTATTGGTTTGGGCAAGAGTCCCCCAAATGTTCTTTTCTTAAAAGTTTACTCCCATGGATAACACTATCAGCTGGTGAAACCCTTAGGGGGTGAGATTTTGTGGGAGATCCTTAGGTCACTGGGGGTATGCCTTGAAGACATTGTGTGTCCCCAGTATCTTCCTCTCTTTCTGTCTCTCTTTGCTCATCTTAGCAGTTCATTTTCTCATGTGTTGCCTTCAGTTTGTTTTCTCATGTGCTGCCTTCATTGGCAGCCCGAAGAAAATGGGGCTGCCTGACTATGGGCTAGAACTTCCAGAACTGTGAATCAAGATAAAACTTTGCTCTTTATAAATTAGTTGTCTGAAGTATGTCATTATAGTAACACAAAACTGACTTATGCACTTACTGTGCTGAATTATAACAAATCAATCCTGGTAATTTGGGTACAGTAAAATTTACTTGATGGAATGCTACTTAATTCCCAAGGATCTCTTTCAGAATGATTATACCACGTGATTATATGGGATTCCCATGAATTCCCTTATGCTTCTGAGCCATGAAAAAATAGTTGTTGCTTTGAGAGAAATCAATGAATTAATGTTTACTTATGTCTATATAAGACTAGCAGGAATGGTTGAAATATGAACAAGGATGTAATTTATTTTCCAAACAATTATTATTTGTATAAGGAGATATAAATGTCATTTTTCAAAAATTTTGATATATATCCATGCAGAAATGTAACTAGTGGTATATGTATGTATATGAACAATATATAATATGATTTATAGTCTAAATTTATCAGACATCATATCAGGTTACATATATGATATTTTATATTATATATTATATTTAATCAACTCTCAGTGATCCAAAATGAATAATCTAAGAACTAGTGGAATTAAAATTAATTATTGGAATTACACCTTAAATTACTTGGAATAGGGGGATAAAATGCTAATTGTTTGAAGTAAAATGTTTCATGTGTTCTTCTAAGATGAATCTCTAAGTTCTGATAAGTCTTCCTGGTTTTAAGTCTTATTCTATGGATGTGATTTTGCTTGGGAAAAAAAACTTATTTTTTTTCTCATTTATTCTTGTTTAAAACAAATATATATAAGAACTATTTATTAAAAATCAGAAACAAGAATGATCTTTATAAAAGGAAAATGAACCCTTTTCGATACTGCTGAGAGATAATAACTGAAAACACTGTATAATTTTCTATACTTTAACATGTATATTCACTTGGCACTTTGCTCACAATGTTGTTGGGGATTGTCATTTAGTAATACAAAACTGACTGATGCACTTACTGTGCTGAATTATAACAAATTAATCCTGGTAATTTGAGTACAGTAAAATTTACTTGATGGAATGCTACTTAATTCCCAAGGATATCTTTCAGAATGAATGCCATTACCAGGTGATTATATGATATTCTAAGATGAATCTTAGAACAAAACTTTGCTCTTTATAAATTAGTTGTGTGTGTGTTGTTGGGGATTAAACCCAGAGCTTTGTGCATGGTAGGCAAGTGCTCTACTGCTGAGCTATATCCCCAGCCCAATGATGTCATACTTAACCTGCTTTTTAAATATATTTAAATTTTTTAAAATATATATATATATCTTTAAAAATTTTTAAAAAGTATATATCATTGTGAACAAAAGTGCCAAGTGAATATACATGTGTAAGTATGAAAAATTATACAGTGCTTTCAGTTACTATATCTAAACAGTATCCAATAGGGTTCATTTTCCTTTTATAAAGAACATTTTTGTTTCTGATTTTTAATAAGTAGTTATTATATGTATTATTTTAAAGAAGAATAAATAAAAAAATTTACTTAAGTTTTTCTTAGGCAAAATCAGGTTAACATGAATTTTTGTTCATCTATACAATTTTAATGTCAGCAGAGTATGTTATTTTTTTAAATGAACAGAACATAATATTTGAACTATTTGTCCAGGATTCTTATTTTCTTTTTCTTTTCTTTTCTTTTCTTTCTTTCTTTTTTTTTTTTTTTTTTTTTTGTTGTTGTTGTAGATGGACAGAATGCCTTTATTTTATTTGTTTATTTTTGTGTGGTGCTAAAGATCGAACCCAGTGCCTCATGAATGCTAGGCAAGCGTTCTGGCACTGAGCTTCAGCCCCAGCCCAAGATTCTTATTGTCTTATTATTTCTTCTTATGTCTGCACCAGTTTGCACTTCAGATCAGAGTGCCTGGGTAGAACATTAGAAACGAACAGGATGAAGGGAAAGTTGGGGCTGGATCTCTGAGCCTGGCCAGTGAAAGGATCAAGAGTAAGTTTAGGAAGCAGAATGAGGAACTCAATTTCATTGTAAATACTGGTGTACAGGGGATGGGATGATAAGGTGAAAGAATAAATCAGAGTACTTTAGAGTCTTGGAACCTCTCTTTCTGATTCTTACCACACATAGGTCAGGGAGGTGGGACATGTGAGTGAGAAGAGGTGGTGAGATATGTGGAGAGCTCTACTTCATAGCAAACCAGTAAAACCCAAGAATCTTACAAAGATGAAAGTAGAAATACACTTAACTTTCCTCTCTCACTCATCAAAGTACATATTGTATTCCATCACATAAAGGAATGACAAAGACAAGCTCACAGTCACTTAGTCTACCCTCAAATTCCTTCTTTTGTATATTTACAGAGATACAAAGAAAATTGCAAGTTTATAGCTTTGGCTTTGGTTTCTGCTGGGTCAGTCTATGCAAACAGAGAGGGTGATTATACACTTAGAGAACTTTATTCAATATAGAAGGTGACTATGCTATTAGAATATGATATAAAGTTAACTAATACTCATCTTCAGGAAACAGAAGCCTAGCTATGTATAAAAAGACAACTTGTAAAGACAAAAACTGATGCCCAGACTATAGTGAATGTTGATACTCGTTTTTTTTTGTTATTGTTGTTTGTTTGTTTTTTTGGTATGTGGGGTGTGTACTGAGGTTTGAACTCAGGGGCACTCAATCACTGAGCCACATCACCATCCCTATTTTTGTATTTTATTTAGAGACAGGGTCTCACTGAGTTGCTTAGCACCTTGACATTGCTGAGGCTGCCTTTGAATTTGTGATCTTCCTGCCTCAGCCTCCTGAGCTACTGGGATTACAGGCATGTGCCAACATACCTGGCTCTATCTCTTGGACTACTGTTCATTTATTAGATACTATAGATTATGGAGAATTTGTTTGAGGAATCATACTTTCCAAATGATATTAATTCACCTGACAGTTATCTATGGACATCTACATGAGGTAAGAAACTGCATAATTTTTTTTTTTTTGGTGTAGTTTTTCATAGTTTTCAGTCTTTTTCAAAGGCTGGAAGTGTCTGCAAATTGGATCTTAATCCATTCTCATAAATTCTTAAACAAATTGTGTCCAAAATGTCAGTGGGGATTATGTAACCTTATGCTAAATCATGCAGTAATAAACATAGGCACAGACACAAAAATTTCTGAGTTTAATGCTGAAAGTCTATGGGCCCCTTTCTCTACCTGTGGGCATTTAGGATAAGAATATGTGACATAAAAGGCTTTGTTTTTCTGCTCTGCTACATGAAGTACCAGGATTCAGGTAAAGACGTTTTTCCGTCTAACTATTCATGTTTTATTTCATACAGAATATCTAAAGGATAGATAAAAAAATATTAGATAAATTGAATCAAACCCATGAATAAAACCCATGTACAATGGGCTGGAGATATAGCTCAGTTGGTAGAGTGCTTGCCTTACATGCACAAGACCCTGGATTCATCCCCAGCACCACACAGACACACACACAAAAAAATATGCACAATTTAATAAACATTTACATTAGTCAAAAATATTGGCTACATATGTGTGTTTACACTTAAAAGTGAAAAATAGGACTTTCATTTTTTATAAGGACCACTTTTTTTAGAAGGACCACCAAGATTTTGCTCTTTAAACTTTTGCATGTGTATGTTTACATTATATATTAATCCATCTGATATTAAGAAAGCTCATATGGAGTAAACTATACAAATTCTCCTTTATCTCTGTCTGCAATGAGAAAATTTAATATTGAAAAGTTTGTGAGATTTTTACAAGTATTCAGTGGTCACCTGAGAAAACAAAGAAGTTTTCTTAATCTTTGAACACTATTGTAATGTCAGCTACTCTTCTTTTTCTCTTTGTGTTTCTTCTTATCTGTGCCATTATAAATGGAATATTTCACCAAATGAAAAGGCAAATTTACTTTCTGAAAAAAAATTACATTCTGAAAATATGGTTGAACTAGAAGAGCAAGTACATTTAAATCTAACAGTAAGGGAAAAATTGAAGTGATTTTAAAATTCATTAGGACTTAGGCATTTGCCTTTATTTATTTATTATTTATTTTTATAATAATGGAGTCCTTTCGTTGTTCAGGAAATCCTGTGTAATTAGTAAAAGTGAAAATGATATTTTGTGACTTTAAAAATGTTTCTATGATTATTTTATATTTCTTTTTTAATTAAATTATTTATTTTTCTAATTTGTTATAAATGATGGCAGAATTCAATTCATTTTATATTACACATATAGAGCACAATTTTTCAAGTCACTGATTGTACACAAAGTATTTTAACACCATTTGTGTCTTCATACATGTACTCTTAGGGTAATGATGTCTAACTCATTCTACCATCATTCCTACCCCCATGCCCCCTCCTTTCCACTTCCTCCCTTTTGCTCTATCTAAAGTTCCTCCACTCTTCCCATGCTCCCCACTTATCACCATTATGAGTCAGCATCCTCATATCAAAGAAAACATTTTACAGTTGTTTATTTGGGATTGGCTTGCTTCTCCAACTTCATCCATTTACCTGAAATTGTCATGGTTCTATTCTCTTTTAATCCTGAGTAATGTTCCATTATGTAAGTTTACCAAAGTTTCCCTGTACATTCATCTACTGTAGGGCATCTAGGTTGGTTCCATAATTTAGCTATTGTAAATTGTGCTGCTATAAACATTGAAATGGCTGTGTCCCTGTAGTATGTTTTTAAGTCCTATAAACTGAGGAGTGGGATAGCTTGGTCAAATGGTGGTTCCATTCCAAGTTTTCCAAGGAATCTCCATACTGCTTTCCAGATTGGCTGCACCAATTTGTAGTCCCACCAACAGTGTATGAGTGTGCCTTTTAAAATCAATAGATGTAATTCATCACATCAATAGAATCAAAGATAAAAATCATATGATCATCTCAATAGATGTTGAGAAAGCATTTGATAAAATACAGCATCCTGTCATGTGCAAAATGCTAGAAAAACTAGGGATAACAAGAACATCTCTCAACATTGTAAAGGCTATCTATGCTAAGCCCCAGGCCAACATCATTCTAAGTGAGAAAATTGAAAGCATTCCCTCTAAAAACTGGAACAAGACAGGAATGACCTCTGCAACCACTTCTATTTTACATAGTTCTTGAAACTCTAGCCAGAGCAATCAGACCGATGAAAGAAATTAAAGGGATAAAGATAGGAAAAGAAGAATTCAAATTATTTTATATTTCTGCTGACAGAATATTTCAAATTGCTGTATTTGATGAATTTTGTCATAATATTTCTTTAAATTTGCATTAAACTTTGTGCTGTAACATTTGAAGTATGGGATTATATGTTTCTTATCTGATTTGCTTTGCAGAGTAATAGCAATAATTGGCCTATAGATTAATAAAAAGACAAAATACAGCTCAACAGAAAATTAAATTTCAATTCAATTAATATAACTCTTTCTGTAATTTGGCTAAATTTAAATTTGAACAAGGAATTTCACTCACCTCATTAATATGCAACCACTTGAATCTTGTCTGTAACTTTAAGTTTTTCCAATACATGAGCTTCTTAAAAATGAATCATGATCTTTAAAAGGTTAGTGGGGGATGGGTCAGGGATTAAAAAAATGAAAGGTAAAAGAAAACATTGGTTCATGGAAGATAATATATACATGAAATGCCAAGATAAATTATTTTCTGATGGATTGGTCAAAGTGGAGTATAATCGAGAACTACATGAAGACCCAAAAGCTTTTTTCTCTTCAATCAGTAGGTAGGATGACATCAATTAAAGAGCTTAGGCATAGCAAATGATAATAATAATAATAATAATAATAATAATAATAATAATAATAGAAGAAGAAGAAGAAGAAGAAGAAGAAGAAGAAGAAGCAGCAGCAGCATGAAGGGAGAGCCTACACAGTTGGAGAAAAATCTTTGTTGTTAACTACACTTCTGATGGGATTAATATCTAGAAATAAATAACCCTATAAATAAATGGGCAAGAATTAAACAACTTTTTCAAATGAAGAAACTCTAATGGCCAAAAAGTGCATGAAAAAATGTTCAACAGTTCTAGCAATCAGGGAAATGCAAATGAAAACTGCACTAGATTTCATCTCACTCTATTCAGAAATGACAGTTTTCAAGAACACAAACATACTAAATGCTGGCAAGAATGTGGGGAAAAGTTACTCATACATTATTGGTAAGGCTGCAAATTAGTACAACTCCTCTAAAAAGCAGGGTGGAAATTCCCCCCAAAACTGGACATGGAACAACCATATCCCACCAGCTATCCCACTCATTGATATTTATTCAAAAGAACTAAAAACAACATACTATACTGATACAGTCACATTAATATTTATAGCAGTGCAACTCATAATAGTCAAGATAGGGAACTAACTTAAATGTATGACAATAGACAAATGGATTAAGAGAATGTGGTATACACACACACATTTGTTGTTGTTGTTGTTTTTGTGGTGCTGAGGATGCAACCCAGGGCCCTGTGCATGTGAGGCAAGCTCTTTGCCAACTGAGCTATCTTCCCAGCCCACATGGAATTTTACTCAGGCATAAAGAACGAAATTTTGATTTTGGATGAAAATTGAGAAAATCATGCTAAGTGAAATAAGCGAGACTCAGAAAATCAAAGGTTGAATGTTCTGTCTCATGTGTGAAAGCTAGAGAAAAGTATTGGGGATACTTTTTGATTGATAGGGGAAGGAGTCACGTAAAGACAGGGAAGATCAGAGGAGTAGAAGGAGATTGAGGGGGTGAGAGAAGAGAGGAAATGCAGAATGAATTTGACAAAGTTACTCTGTGTGCATGTATAAATATACCACAGTGAAGTCCAAATTTATGTATACCTATAAAGCACCAATTAAAAATATATAAATGAGTTCAAAGTAGACCAGTAGACTAGAAGAGGAAAATAGAGGGAGAGATGAGGAAGGGAAAACAAGGGTACTGGGGACCAAAATGGAGTAAATTAAATTCCATACATGTATTTGAAAATGAACAAAACTATTGGGTAAAGTATAAGGCATCAATTAATGCAAAAAATAAAATAGTCTTTTGCATGTGTATGTGTGTGTTTGGACCTGTTTCCGTGTGTGTGTGTGTGTATGAGTGTCCTAGTTTATACTATGGCCAACAATACCCACATATTTGACATTTCTACTGCTTAGCTTTTCCTAAATTAGTTTCCCTCTGATACTATTTTTCTTTTGCTTACATAATTTATTTTCATATTATCTGTATTGCAAATCTGCTGGCGGTAAACTTTCTCAGCTTTCTTTCTCTGAAAATGTCTTTGGTTTTACTCTTGAAAGATATTTTCCCTGGATACAAAATTAGGGCTTGAGGGTTTTAATTTATGCTCTTACGGTTGTTATTTTTTTTCTCTCTCTCATCGTTTCTAAGAGGTTTTCTTATGTCTTCAGTTTTCATAACTTAGATGTAAAATCAGCATATATTCATGTAATTATACCACAATACTTCATTTTTTTCCAATTGCTTTATATATTTTCTTCCTGTTATCCTTACCAGTTTAACTATGTGCTTCAGAAGCATTTTTCTTTGGATACATCTTTATTTGGTTTGTTAAGTGTCTTCAATTTGTAAAATTTTCAACAAACTTGCTGACAACTATTTCAAATAATTTTTGCTTCATTTTCTTTATTTTCTCCATCTGGGATTACAATCAACATTATGACAGGCCCCTTGATATTGTTCCACAGTCCCTAAGAATTTGTTAATTCTTTCATATTTTTGGGGGATCATTAATATTTGTTGATTGTCTGATTTTACTTTTATCTTCTGCAATCTGCTTTTAAACCCTTTGATTAATTTTTATATTTTGTAATTATAATTTTTAATTTCAGAATTTCCGTTTTGATCTTTTTTATAGTTTCTATTTGTCTTCCAAGATTTCCCATTTGTTCATATATGACAATAAATTTCCTTTCCTTCTTGTGTATAGTTAAATATTTATTTTAAAGTCTTTGCCATTACAACATCTGAAACATTTTAGATTTGGTCTCTTTTTACTGTCTTTCACTTGAATATAAGCCACACTGTTATGTTTCTTTGTATGTCTAGTAGTTTTGAATTGCATCCTGGTCATTAAGAAATGGATGTTATAAATAGATTGCTATTCTTTTATAAAAATTATTCTTATACTTTGTTTATTTCTGTTTTTAACCAGCAGTTGGCTAAGTACAATCTCTAAAACCTGTATCCATATGGCTAGCAGCATTTAAATATTTGTTTGGTAAATTTAGCCTTAACTTGGCCACCTATAGACTGGATTAGTTTGAAGAATCAGTGAGATGTATAGGTAGAGTTTATACCCAGAACATGGAGCTTTCCCTCTATTCTCTTCTGGGTTCTTTCTTTGCTTTCTATTTGCTCTTGTAATCCTAAATTTTACCTTCTGTTTATTCCAGTACCACTGTGCACTTCTTGTAGGAGTTGCTTCTACTCCACATAGCACTGTCAGTCAAAGAGCCATACTTGATACTGTTCCATTTTTTCAAATGTCAATTGCAATCGAGTTAACAGTTTGATCTGGTTCCTCTTCATTCCTTTAAGTAGTTGTTTCAATAGTTTTTCCAGTGTTTATATTTGATATCTCTAGATCTGTATAACACAGCTCCATCATGGATATGGATAGTGGAATCTAAATTCAAATACTTTAGCACTCTATTTAACATCGAATGCAATCCACTGCCAAATGTTCTTTTCTCTATTTACCAATAATTTATAAGAAAATATTTTGATTTCACAAAATTTTAATACAATTCTCTTGTTGGTTGTTGTTATCTGATGAAAGATGCAAGGAACAGGAGGAAATTAAGCATTTATATGGATAACAAAAGAAGATGTGAGATGTGAATATTGGTCAGGATTAAACAGTTTTCTTAGATTAATACGATTTAGGTAAGGAGAAAACATGTACACATACACATTAGTTTTTTTTTTCTATAGGGAATTGGTTATGAGATAAATACAAAGTCATGGTTACAAGCATGTTTCAATTGGTGGGAAATACTAGTACTAGAATTTCATGAGAATTTTTTTTAATTAAATGCAATTTTAATACATAGGAACAGCATTTCTAGAAAACAACATGAATTGAATGAATCTAGAGAACAATAGAATTTCTAGAGAACAACAATCAGCAAATGCTGATGTTTTTTTCCTCAACACATTCTCCCAGCAGTTATATAGATCAATGTTTTATTCTATTTCATTGTAATTTTATAAGTCAAAAATATTTTCACATATACACCCTAGGAAAAATAATTTGTCATTACTTTTTAACTTATTAACAATAACTATCCATCTCAGGTATCCTATTTTATTGAAGGTCAGTTTCATGCAATGAGAATGTGGCCATTTATTGCTTTTGCCTCAGAGATCTTCATTCATTTGAACTAATGTGACTTTAACAGTGTGAAGATAGAGATCACTTACTAAGAAGAGCCCATTTATTATTAAAGTAAAGAAATGGCTTTTATTCTATCATTTATTCAATGTATTTTAAAATAGCTTATTAAATATTTTCTATTTTATATACAGTTACCACTCATAATTGAAGACAAATTGATGCAGCATGGAGATTAACCAGACTTTGTTTGAGGTTAATTTATACAAGATCAATGGATGCACCAAGTGGAGAAGTGCTAAAAAGACCCTGAGTCTATTCTGAAGGGATGGGTAGCTCCCTCAATTTCTCTGCCCAAAAAGGAGAGTTGCTATATACAAATATTATCCCCTCATAAAGATCCACAATTTATTCTAGTATAATGACATAGTAAAGGCTCTGAGATCAATGGGTAAAGAAACCTATTTAATGGTGATTAATCCAGGGTTTCCTAAACATAGCTGACTGCCACTCTCATTTTCACACATGAAGGGACAATCTAGTTAAGTTCTCAAGGCAAAGCCTAATGAAACAAAGAGGAAAATCTGGTTCCTCAATATGTTAATGGGACCTGACACCTTGGGTGATTGGGCACATCAAAGGAAAAGAAAGAGCCTACTTTATAAATACAGGATAGTCTAACTTTGAGAAAAGGGGCTCTGTTAATGTGGAAGTTTTTTGACTTATGAAAACTCCACTTGGGTGTCCCAAAGTAAATGAAGATTTCCAATGGAATTATCCTAGATTTGATGATGTTAATTAAGGAATCAATGCTCTAAATATGGGGTCTCTCTTCTTATCTTCTCTGTGGGTGCATGTAAAAAGTATGTGATTTGTCTACAAAAGAGGAATCATTGTTAAAGACAATCTGTGATCTAATTTGCAACAAATTAACATGGGAATTAGTTGATGGATGTGAAAGTCCAATGTTAACCAAATGAATAAGCTTCTAGAAGTTTTGGTCTTTATGATAGGCTGACAGATTATTTTAGAAAAACTCTCTCAGAGACTACCTTCTTTATTCCTGTTTCTATAAATCTGGTTTAGCCCACTTAGGCGTTCCTACTTCTGCAAATAAAAAGATGGTTCTGAATATCAGAGAAGATGAGGAGGTCAAACTCAGTTTATTATCTGAATAATTCCAAAGACAAGTTACCCTAATCATTCTCTTAATAATATTTGCTCCCTCATCATAATGTTATTACACACACCATGACCGTTATCCAGAATTCTTTTGCCTCCCAGTTTATCCTGGCAAATATCCAAGAGGGCTCAGCTTTGATACCAGCTCTTACATAGAACACTCAGCACCCTGGCAATTGAGTGTGGTCCTTTGGTCTTCTTCTTTAGCTTATTCTTTTAAATGTCCAAGTTGTGTTCCTGCTGTTTCTTCTTATTTTGTCCTATCCTCCTTGGTTAGAGTTTTGACACATCATTTCAATTTAGTTTATGTTTCTATCTAGACAGTATCCAACACACAGCTGTCCTCAATAAACGTTGGGTTATTGGTGAGAAATAAACCTGGGAGGTTGTATATGTGTTTGTTGTTTTTGTTATCTCTCTCCAGTTCAGGCCCAGGTGGTAAAACTTTCAGCTCCCTTTTTCAAGATATATTTCAATTATTCCCCAAGAGGACATTAATAATATTGGCCTCCTATTTAACAAAAGAGTGTATGGGAAGAAGTAAAAAAAAAAAATTGAGTAATAAGAGAATTCATAGAACTGATATGAGAAGTCATAGAATGAGGCTGTTATAGTCAAAACAACAGATTGAGTGGCTTCAACAATAGAAACTTATTTTCTGTCAGTTGTGGAATCTGGGATCAAGGGGCTAACAGAATCAGTTTCTGTTGAGAGCTCTCTTTTGGGCTTATCTAGTCACAATTTCCTTGGGCTCTTACATGAGCTTGCTGTTGTTTTTTTCTTAAAAGGAAGTTAGTCTTATCAGAACAGGGTTAGAGTTAGGGTTAGGGTTAGAGTTAGAGTTTGGGTTAAGGGTTAGGGTTAGGGTTAGGTTAGGGTTAAATTACTACCCAATTTAACCTTTATAACTTCTTTAGATAACCCATTTCTAAATAAAACCATATCAGGGATTTGTACTTCAACAATTTTATGGGAATAAAACAAGAATTTTGTGGGAATAAAACATTCAGTCTATAACAAATGGGTAGTAATTTTGGATGTTTCCTATTTAGCAGGCACCATTTATTTTTTATTTAATATGATTATTCAGAACAAAATAATGACTGTGACTAATAGTCCTATTAGTATATCAAAAATCATGACATTATTTCTTTCTCTGAAAAAATTTTTGTTGTTTTTATAACTTTAAGCACATTTCAGACTTATGAAATACTTATGGTAGTAGCTGTTTGTTTTTTAAATTCCCTCTAGAATAGGATGACATATTTTCTTAAGAAGATAAATTCATTGGGTATTATTCTAAAATCAATTCCAGGAAAACTGTTCCCTGGTACAGAGCAGTTAGGAGCAGCCAGCTGTCACTTCACAAGCGATTCTGCATAACTACCAAGCTCTCCACCTGTGGAAATTGGCATTTAGATGTTAGAACAATTAAAATGAATGAGAGACATCAATGGTCATCACTCAATATACACAGGTCATCTCTCTCTCCCTTCCTCTCTTACATAATCATTTAAAGCAATATTGTAAAAGTCCTTTGACTAAAATTTATAAAGTAGATGGCACTAAATAACTAAGCAACAAATGCTGCTTACTTTTCTTATCCATCTTATAAAGGAAATAGATACATGATGGAATATAAATAGGAACAAAAACTTCAACCAGTTAATTATAAATCAGTTATTTCAAGTAAGTTTTCTTATCCATATAGCAAGCAGGGATACCAAGTCTTTTCAGTAGCTACCGGATCAGTAGAACTGAGTAAATACCACACTGGGTGTTCACTGTCAAATCCCTATGAACTGACCCTTTCCCTGGAACTTACCTCTGTTGATCTAGGTCAATGAAATTGAAAGTTTTGTCTTGAAATTACCAGAATGAAAAAGAAAATTGGCATTAAGTTAGATAACAGGGTTCAGTGTCTTGATAAGAAATCAATATTCTAAAGAAATTCTGAAATTTGACCCATATCATCTCTGAATCTGGGTATGCTCTTTGGTTTGGAGGTTTGTGTCAATTTAAATCTGTTTAATTAATTAAGAGGAAAAGTAATGAGATTATGATCTTTAGCAAGTATGGTATTTGATGTTTTTTCCAAAAAATTAAATATACTAGCCAACAATTAACTATAATTTAAAAGCATTTTAATGATGTGTTTTACAAACTGCACACCAGTTATTCTAAAGTAATTAATTAAAAAATTATGGGGTTGGGGGAACTTGGATTTATTTCAGAAGAAACAGATTAAGCCAGATATTATGAGAAATATACATTGCAGACTGAGAACATCTAACCTTCCTTATGTTATTGATAGGACTCAAACTGCTCTCTCTACCTATAAAGTTCAGATGACAATTTAAACTATACAGAATGCTTAGACTCGAAGGAAAAGAACTGGATTCTAGGCTCAAATTGTTTCAGTGGCTGGAATTGTTAGTTTTCTCTCATTTTAAAACGAGGGTGATAATGCCTATTCTATTTACCACATATGACTCTTTAAGAGGATACCACATAAAGGTCAGGAATACTTTAAAAAAACCCACAAGTAAAGCAATATAACTTTTTAATTAAAGGAAGAGTACAAGGGCATCTTGTACTCTTCCTTTAATTAATAGGAAGAGTATGAAAACTTTTTTTGTTTATAAACCTTATATTCTTGTTAGATGAAATTTGGTTTTAATTTTACCAAACCTATCCTTTCTGTATTTCTCAGAATTGTTGCATTAATTGTTGTTCTAAAAATAAACACTGACAATGCCCTCAATATCTCAGAATCTTTTTTTAAACAATATTTACCTGGACTTTTTTGACTTTTTTTTTTAACATTTCAGAATTCTTAGTTTTTTTTTTTTAAAAAGATTGAAATATATCTTATTTTGTTAAAATTTTTGTTAGTTTTTTTCCTCTTTATGCTATATTTTATGTAACAGATTTATCTATGAAATGTTTCTTTTGTTTTAAGCAATTACCTGACTTTTTAAAACAAAACATATATTCT
The DNA here is from genome assembly GCF_048772815.1 of Callospermophilus lateralis. Classification (NCBI taxonomy): domain Eukaryota; kingdom Metazoa; phylum Chordata; class Mammalia; order Rodentia; family Sciuridae; genus Callospermophilus; species Callospermophilus lateralis. The sequence continues at coordinate 45,240,816 of NC_135313.1, forward strand.
CATCAAAAACACATTAACATATTGGATATAATTAAGAGCATTTGCTAGCTTTTAGTATAGTACTGCATTAAATAATTCGTTGAATCTATTTTGGAATTAGAATTAACACAGACCATCAGGTTTTCATGTCATATAGAATCTGTAGTGATAGAATAATTAGAATGTAGTTAGATGATATAAGGTATGTTGAAGTGAAGTTCCCAAAACTCCTTATGGATTTTTTTATGGTGCCTGTGAAAACATTTTAATTCATTTAACCATGAGGCTATTTTTTTTCTGATAAGAAAATTTATTTTTAAGAGTTTTTAAAAGTGGCAAAAATAGATTTCCAGATACTAATACTAAAATCATAATAGCCCACATCCAAGGATAGAAAAGTTTCTTCCTAAATTTTATTGCCAATTAGAAAATAAGAAAATTTACCAAACCTAAAATCTTCAAAATCCAAAGAAATATAATGAATTATGTCACAATAATTTTTAAGAAAAAAGGAAATAGCATATGGTGTTTTTCATTGTTAAAATATTTTCCAAACAAAACATTTTTTTCTGTTGAGTTTGTGTTTCTAAAAGTCAACTTCAATTTCCATTACTCAGGCCAGTCTCTCTAATAACAATGGAGTCTGTGTAGATAACTAATTATAGTCCACAATTCGTAAGTCTTTGTGGAAGGTATGTAAGTCTGTTAAGGAAGTAAATTTCTGCATGAATGTAGTATTAAAGACTTTCATTTGTTAATGATTTTCATATTTCTATTAGTGATATCAGAGGGACTTCTAGCTCTGTTCTCATGTGGTGGAAGGCAGAAGGATGAGCCTGGATAAATGCTGTGTCCTCACATAGCAGAAGAGTAAGAGAGAAAGGGTTCACTTACCACAAGGGGCATTAATCCATTCCACCCTCATGACCTAAGCATTTCTTTTCAGTTCTATCAGTTTGTTTCACATATTTTGCAGCTCTGATTGATGTTCATTACATAAATATTTATACTTGTAAATCTTCTTGTAGAATTGGCCTATCTTCTTTGTCTCCTGCAATTTTCTTTGTAATGAAGTCATTGTGTTTGATATTAATATTCACACTCATGCTTTCTTTTATGAGAGTTTTCTTTTCTTTCTTTCTCTCTTTCTTTCCCTCCCTCCCTCCCTCCCTCTCTCTTTCTTTCTCTCTTTCTGTCTCTCTCTCTCTCTCTCTTTCTTTCTTTCTTTCTTTCTTTCTTTCTTTCTTTCTTTCTTTCTTTCTTTCTTTCTTTCTTTCTTTCTTTCTTTCTTTCTTTCTTTCTTTCTTTCTTCTTTTTTATACTAGGGTTTGGAATTGAACCCAGGGGCACTTAACCACCGAGTCACATCCTCAGTCCTTTTTACCCTTTTTTTTTTTTTTTTTTTTTTTAAATTTTGAGATTAGCTTAAGTTCCTTACTACCTCCATAGGTTGCTGAGACTGGCTCTCTGGGATTACAGGTGTGAGCCATAACACCCTCCTATGAGTGCTTTTATTAAAAAAGTTATTTATTTGTTCTGTTATACATGACAGCAGAATGCATTTCAATTCATAGTATACAAATGGAGCACAATTTTCATTTCTCTGGTTGTACACAAAGTAGTCACACCATTTGTGTCTTTATACATGTACCTAAGGTTATGATGTCCATCTCATTCCACCATCTTTCCTACCCCCATGCCTCTTTCTTTCCCTTTCCTCCCCTTTGCCTTATCCAAAGTTCCTCCATTTCTCCCATGCCCCCACCCCCCCCAACTATGGATCAGCATCCACTTATCCAATTTGACCTTTGGATTTTTGGATTGGCTTACTTCACTTAGCAAGTTATTCTCCAACTCCACCCATTAACCTGCAAATGACATAATTTTATTCTCTTTTATTGCTGAGTAATATTCCATTATGTATATATACCATAGCTTTTTTTTTTTTATCCATTTGTCTATTGAAGGGCATCTATGTTGGGTCCACAATTTAGCTGCTGTGAAATCTGCTGCTATAAACATTGATATACTATTTTTCTGTTCTTTTGTTTTCAAGAGGCTAATAGTGTTATATTCAAAATGAGTTTTCTATAAACAGTATATAATTGGGTCATATATTTAAAATCATCTATAAATATCCATTTTTTTCAGTCAGTATATTTAAACAATTATTTTATAATTACCACACTTTTAGTATTTAAATCTACCATTTTATCTACTTTTTGCTTTCCATTTGTTCTATTTTTCCTGGATTCTTGTGGATTACTTGAATATTTTTTAGTATTCCATTCATTTTTATTGAATTCTTCAAGCACCTCTTTAAGAACTTCTATATAAATTGTGTAAATATAATTAGGTATTTACATATTCAGCTTTGGAAGTGGTTCTGTAAATTTTTTCTCCTTTAATTCAATGCCATGAAGAATGGTCCCTAGAAGTAAATATTACTATTCATTTTACTTATTCTTAATTTTATCAATTGTTGCTTATCCACAGTTTAATTTAGTTACATGATCTCCCAGTGGTTAATATTTAGGGAGTTCCAAATGTTTATTAGTAGAAGCAATACTGCAAAGGATACTCTTGTGTTAGTTTAGTGCTTTCTACCAATGCTTGCAAAAAATATTCATTTTTAAATTATTTTAGTTATGTATCATTGTGACTAACTGCTTTTTATCTAATCATTGGCTATTATATTTCATTATTTTTTGAAATACCTGTTTATTTCATGTACCATTTTCTTATTTGTATATTGTTAAAAGCTCCTTTTGTATTAAAATTACTGACCCTTTTTTGTTATATTCTTTTATGTGTTATATTAAGTTAAAAAATTGTAAAAAAAAAATCAAAGTTATAAAGCATTCAGAGTAAAACTGAAAGTTCCATTTAATTCTCTTCACTCCTTCCAAAATGCTCTTCTTTTCAAAGTCAGCTACTATTAATTTGGTATATATTTTTAGATAGTTTTCAGTGCCTAGAGGCATTCAGATGGGAGAAAATCAAATATAATTCAGAAATTTGCTAAATATGACTTCATGTATTGAAATACTTTTAAAATTACATAAATTCAAAAGGTATGACACTTGCACAATAAATAAAAATTGATAAATAAAAAGGAATAAATTTTAAATATAGACCTGAATATATCAGAATTTGATGTGTGATAAAAGTGAATTTTCAAATCAGTGGGGGAAGTGGCTTATCCAATAAATGGTACAAATGTAACTGGTTAATCACTTGGAGAAAATGTGAGTATATGTTTAAATTTAAAAATATACCTATAGAAAAAAATGGAAAGAAATATTAAGGTGGAGAATGCCTATCAAGAAGTAATATAAAAGTCCACAATTAATAAAAGACTGAAGAACTTGATTATTCGAAAAAGTATAAACCTCTTTTAAGCATTTTCTCCTTAAGTCCAGAGCCCCACAACCAACAATGAGAGGAAACCAAAAAGCAAATTGATTCTACTCTGGGGTGAAGTAAACTATAAAGATCACTTACAGAGTTGAGAACTTTTAGCAGCTGCCTTCTTCCTTTCTCTGTGATCTAGAAGAGCATACTGAGTAAAGAGCTGGTTCCTCCTATTCACAGAGCTAGGAGAAAGCCCGCCTTGCACAGGCAAGACCAGGCAGACAGAACATACACTCGGATTGCAGAGAACTCCATGCATCTGTTAATCAATCTAGCCCATGATTTATAAATAGGGATGATAGTGCAACTGTAGTGCTGCCAAATTAAGGAAATGCAAAATATGAACAATAAGATGAAAAACTAAATGACTGACACAGAAATAAACAGCTTTTAGTCTCTGAAATATCACTTTAAAATAATTTGCTTGTTTTCATTTTAATTTCATTTTTTTAGTTGTACATGGACATAATACCTTTATTTATTTATCTTTACATGGTGCCGAGGCTCAAACCCAGTGTCTCACACATACTAGGCAAGTGCAGTACCACTGAGCCACAACCTCAGCCCCAATTTGCTTGTTTTTCTGAGGAATGTATGATTCAGAATACATTGCCCTGAGAGATGATGATGATGAGTTGCTATGTGTAATATTAAGAAAAATAATAATAAAATTACAATGAAGGAAAACTCTAAAAATATAAATTTGGTAAATAGAAATAATAGTATTGGTAGGAGAACAAATTCAATTCAACAGAGAATCTATGTAAGTTACATCTGTAACTGCAATTCTTCAGAATATCTGAAGTCAGGCCATTTCGTTATCCCATCTTCTTGGTTGTTATATAAAATAACCAAAAATACATCAAGGTTGTATCCCAGAATATAGAGTGAAGATGCAAAAAGAAGAAAAATATAACTAGTAATTTGTTTGTATATAATATAACTAATAATTTGTAAAATATAACAACAGATATAGTAAGTCTGAATTTTGTTTAATAAGAATACCAGGGGAGGATAGAGATGAAAACAATTAAAAACATAACTGAAGGTAATTTTCCCAAATTAAAAATAATGTCCCTGCATATTAAGGGAAAATAATGAAACATTATGAATATAATGAAATAGGTCCTGTACATGTTCAAATAAAAATGAAAATTACTGCCAAGTGTCCTGGTAAACACCTGTAATCCCAGTAATTACAGGTGTCCTGGTAAACACCTGTAATCTGGGGAGGCCAGCCTAAGCAATTTAGTGAGACTATATCTCAAAATAAAAAGTGAAAAGGGCTAAGGATGTAGCTCGGTGGTAGACTGAACCTGGGTTCAATTACAAGTACCAATAAATAAATAATACTATCTCTTAACAAAAATTTTAATAAATTAGAAGTATTTTAAAAACCTGAACTTTTTCAATGACTTACATTCAGTTTTCTGAAAAAAGAAGAAGAAATTCCCTATACTGGACTTCTCAATGACAACAGTACAATGGAGAGAAATAAAGGGAAATCATTGGAGCAGTGACTTTAAATTTATGGTTAGACATGATTTTGAACCAAGATTCCTATACCTAATTAAACTCTGGTTCAAATATAAAATGATGAAAGTTTTAGTGTGCCAACACCTAGAGAATTTATTACCTATATAACCTAGGGAAAAAATCATTTATGAATACTTCAGATTAAAAAAAAAATTAAGGCAAATTATTGTCTATGCTCTTGAGGTTATTTTTTTTTTTTTTGAGAATTTTAATATTTATTTTTTAGTTATCGGCGGACACAACATCTTTGTTTGTACGTGGTGCTGAGGATCGAACCCGAGCTGCAAGCTTGCCAGGCGAGCGCGCTATCGCTTGAGCCACATCCCCAGCCCCTCTTGAGGTTATTGACATCTACTGTATTTACATGTTGGAAATACAATATAGTGGTGTACTGCTGAGCCTTGTTTCTAAATTCCATGTTTGTAATGCATCTAGGTTTGAAATCAGTCCATGCTATAAATTGGGACAAGATCCAATATTTTGTTGTTTGCTGAGACTTAAGAAAATGATAGAGAGGAATTAATAATGCAGGTTAAAGTGTATCATGTGTGGGGATGGGGATGTGGCTCAGTGGTAGAGCGCTCGCCTACTATGCATGAGGCACTAGGTTTGATCCTCAGCACCACATAAAAATAAAAAAAATAAAGGTATTGTGTCCACCTAAAACTAAAAAATAAATATTTTTTTAAAAAGTGTATCATGTCTGGTGCTGAAGCTGAAAGACATTTCATTTTAATTGATATAATTTGTATAGGGTAAGAAATAATTTCCCAGCAGATCACGGATCATGTGCATTGAAATTCGGAAAAGGACTAGGTGATTAGGCTATAACTCAATTTGTTGAATTATGTTTTAGGTATAACCATATGTTGTGTATTTGATACAAGAGTTTAGGAACAATCTGTGGAAGTGCTGTGTAAAAATTAATAGGTTAGACAGAATTTACAATAAAGAACCTTCATGTTTTATTATTGTTTGTATAACACTGAAATTTATATAAAAAAAAAAATATATATATATATATATATATATATATATTTCAACACAAACATTTTTCCCAATTGGTGTTAAATATTTACTAATATGATTTACATGTTATGCGTGATTTTAATTTATCTCTTTTTTAGCTTTAAATGTCTGATTTGAAATACCTTTTACATTTATAATAAAAAGTCAGTATATTCTACTGAAACCAGTAACATTGTCATAGTACCCCGCTTTAGCTGGTGGCATTAACGTTTCCAATTGCGGTAGAAAAAGCACAGAAGTGTCACAATGTTAGAGAAGTTGCTTTGTGAGCCTGTAAGTTCAGAAAGTGAAAATGTTATATGAGCCATGGATAAAATTTACCAATACAGATTTGTTTTGTACATAATCCTCTTCAATACCCATCACAAACTAACAAGGCAGGCATTTTTGAAAATTTAAAGATAGGTGGACAGTGAGGTCAGAGCTTTGTTGGAAAAGTCCAAATTTCAGGAAACTGAGTGACATGCTCTTTACCTGATCTTTTACCTGATGTTAGATAGAAATGACTAGAAGGGCTATTCCACCAGTATACGAAATGGAATGATTCGAGGAGATTCAACCATAAGATAGTGACTACATAAATCAGGTTTCAGGCATATTAGAGATGAAAAATTCCTTGCCAGTAGGAACAGCGTTCACAAAGTCCTGACCAGCATGACCTCACTCCACAGGGAGCAACTTCGGTCTGGAAGGAGAGCAAGTATGGTGAGCCACATGATCCAATGCTTAATAGTTTTTCTCAAGCATCCTAATACATCTTTACCCAGACCAGGGATACAGCTGCCATAGGACAGGATATTAACTTATGTGAATGGGTTTTTCAAGGCTTTGGTATTGCTGCTTCTTCCATGGCTCCTATTGGAACTATGCTCTGATTGATTTTTCCTTCCCTAGTTATATTTATAATTTCAATCTTGCTACCTTGGGCAGAGATATGGCGTTGATTTGTAATTTGTCTCTCAAAAAAAAGCAACCTGAACACACTATTTATTTCACAGGCTTATTTTTCTTTCTCCCTCTTTTACTGTGGGAAAAAGCAAGGTGAAGATATAAATTCTTCTATTTACCCATGTCCTCATTTGAGGCTCAGAGAGAGGGGCCAGGGAGAGGGCATCCGTGATGCACGGTGCTTGTGCTTGTGTTTGCGGTGACTGGGGTGGGCACCGGGAGGTGAAGACACCTGGAGGGAATGGACAGGCGCTTACTATACAGGCTGCTTGTAAATCAAGTGTTGGAGTCTCAGACACTCCCTTTGTAATTCTGACATTCTTTTTTCACCTTTGTTTCACTTTTTCTTCCTTAACCTACTCTTCTTGAATAAAGAAAATTAATAACTTGACTCATTCTCCTATTCTTTTAGAGTATTTTTGTGGATTTGGGTTTAGCTTTCAGCCACTCATACCAAAGTGAATGCGTTGATTCTAGAAATTTTAAAAAAAAAAGTATCCATTTACTTGCAGGCTGTGAATGTGAAAACCAGGAGTCCCAGAGAAATGCAATGAATGTCTTCATATGTTTTTGTCACATTTTAAACTACTTCTATGGCTTTATAATGTGATCTATTACATTTTACATACACATAAATACTAGTAGGAACTGCAATTTAAAAATAACACAAGAATGTCTTTCTAGGTAGTCTTCTAGAAAAGAAAGGGTAATGGAATATTCATAAATATAAACATGAATGTTTATCAATGAATTATGCATACCCTACATATAATGTTATCCAGTCAAATCAACTTATGTGTCCTAATTGTTGATATGAAGAAAATATGATTTCAGTTAGTTAGAACAGTGACTATGAGTAAGGAATGACCTCTACAAAACTCATGTAAAGCCCACGCCATTCCTACCAAACTTAATGTTTTATTTGTATTTCATAACCATCACACGTAGAGTGGTTAATCCTAGCACACTCAACAGACAAATGCCTCTATAACAGCACTGGAAAATCTCACCCAGTGAGGAATTGAGCTGTAAATTTACCAGAACAGGGCCAATAGGGATCCATGCCAAGGACTGCTATTAGTAGAAGAGTGGATGTGGAAAAAGTTGGAATTGCTAAACCTGATTGAGATTTTAAAATACTTGCTGTTTTCCTGAATCAACTTGAAGCCAATGGTCCTTGGAGGATGATCACCAGAAGATTAAATGCTTAGGCAAAGAGATAAGTCATAAGAGACATGTGTACTTTTTCTTTCAATGAGACCTCCTTTATTGCATGATAGATAGCAGATTGGTAATGAGGAATATCTAGTAGAGGAGGTATCTCAGATTTCTGGCAGGGATCTGGCTAATTAAAAAATGATATTTGAAAAGCAATTTTGGAAAATTGGGTAAATGATTTGGTTGATGAATAAATTGTGTAAATTCATGGTTTTCTTTTTTCTTTTTTAACTCCTGGAATGTTCCTCCTTCTTCATGGCACACCCAAGCATTTGCGATATTCTTTAATACTATAATCTTGCCTTTTTCTTGGTGTGGAAATCAAACTCTGCAAGTCCCTACACTGTTATCATCTCTGCCTTAGAATCTCCAGGTTACTAAAGATTACCTACTGAAGAAGCTGGGGAGAAATCCAAAACAAAGAGCAAGGCCAAATATTAGTATTTATTCATGCCTGATTTTCTACCTTATTGTAAATGCAGAAATCTTCCTCATGCCTGCAGACAGCTCACACATAGCTTTAACTGGTAGAAAAAGCATACTATTTGTTTGTAATCAAAATATAAACTCCTAGCTGGGCATATGGCACACGCCTGTAATCCCTGAGGTTTGGGAGGCTGAGACAGGAGGATTGCAAGTTCAAAGCCAGCCTCAACAATGACAAGGTGCTAAGCAACTCAATGAGACCCTGTCTTTAAATAAAATACAAAATAGGGTTGGGGTGTGGCTCAGTGATTGAGTGTCCCTGTATCAACCCCCCCCCAAAAAATGTATAATCCTTAGCATAACATTTTAAGATATAACATTGATGACATTGAGAAAACATTCAAACAAATATATTTTAAATCTCATGCATTTTTTTCTTAGAGTTTAATGCTGTGACTGCTGAGACAACTTAAGGAATTTGACTTGAGTTTTCTCTGAGGTCTTCTTCTATCTCCGCCTACCAGTGATCCAATTGCAGATTACCCTGAAAGGAAAACTTCCTCCAAACTCTCTGCTTGTTTGGCCTTCCAGAATTACTAATAGAGTTACATATAGCAGGCAACCACTTTTTAGGCTGTTTATGTCATTCTCATTTCATCATTATGTAGTATTTTTTTAATGTACTATGGTTCTCATATTTTAATTCGAGCTATTTCTCTTACTCACATGTATTTTTAATCACTGCACGCTAATGTTGTTAAATGTCTTCATGTTCCTCAAACATCAATTTTTTAAAACCTTAAATAAATTTACAAGTGATGGGACTGGAAAAGAAATGAACAGAGACACTTTGACCAGGTTATATTCCTCATATGTTTTCCAGGCAAAGGAAAAATATCTCAACCATAAGATTAATAAAGATATATATCTGTATGCTGAATCCTACTTTTCTAGTTGAAAAAATCAAATTTGTTTTCTATGTATTAGCTTACCTAGATGTACCCTAAAAAAATAAAGTGTTTTTATATAAATTTTCTTCCTTGTAGCTTCAATAACTTTAGCATAGTTATAGCATCCTAATAAAAATAGAGTTAATATTGCCTTAAAATTTTGTAGACCAGGAATCTTTCTCCATGAGAAGTTTTTAAGTGATTGTCTCCTAAGAAATCGGTGCTTCAGAAACATTGGTAACAAGTTCTGATTTCTGTCTTACAGGAATATGTGCCTAATTGGGATGAGTGGGAATATATGTCTAATTGGGATGAGTGGAGTGCAGACAAAGAGGCCTTGACAATCCACAGCAATAAATACCACGGGAGTTGAAAGAACAGCAGAAAGAGCACATAGAAAGGGAACTAACCAGGCTGATCACACAGTTTTCCTAAAAACAGTTATTTCTAAGTTTAGAACAAAGCACAATGATAGATATAAAATCTGCTGCATGTAAAGTTGATGACATATTTTCCTACTCAGGAAAACATGGCCAAAACCACATAGCTAGAAAAAGACTGGTGGAAACTGAAGAGTTGATGAAGAGAGGAGGGCATGTTTAAGATTTTTAAGAAGACTGAAGAAATGAGTGAGAGGAAGAAGTCTAGGATTTTAGTAGGCTGTTAGTTGGCGTAAGGTGAGCTATTTGGAGATGAACAGGAGAAGGAGTTTGGGGACAGAGGAGATGAAAAGAAAAGGTGGACATTTTAAGGGTGAATGGTACTGGAAGTGAAGAGTCTGTAAGTACCCAAGTGGAGATGCCCAGTGACGGTCACTGAGATCTGTGGGTTTGGAACTTAGTTACAGAGCTGGAATGGAGCTAGAGATCAAAATCCTCAGCAGAAGTGCAGTTAGAGTATTAAAAGCCAAGGAAGTGAAGACAATCTTTCTGAAGGAATATGAGGAAAAGAAAGACAGGGTTAGAGGTTATGGATTAAAAGAATGACATGAGAAAAGGAATCTGCAAAGGACATTTTGAAGGTGATCAGAAGAATAGGAAAAACATTATTAAAATTTATTTCTTGCTGGGCTTCTAACAAGCTGTGTAATTTTGACCTAGTACCTTAACTGCTTGGTCTCAGTTTTCATTGTTTTAAAATAACAGATTCCCACATGCTAAATTTTTTAATTTGTAGCATATTTTAAAAAGTAATGCAGGTTATAGGCTGAGATGTGTACTCCACAAACTTTTATTTTGATGGTCTAATATTTAGTGCCTTGGAATATAAGTGCATTGGGAAATATCTTTAAAGAAGTAATTAACTTAAAATGAAGTCTTTAGTTTGATCTCTAATCAAATATGACCATTATCCTAAGGGGGAGTGGACATTTGAACGCACCAGGAGAGTTACTACAAGCATGCACACAATTGAGAGGTGACGTGAAATGGCAGAGGTAGAAGACAACTATCTACAAGATAAAGAGAGAGGTCTCAGAATGAAACCATTATGCTCACATCTGAATCTCGGGCTTCTAGTTTTTCCAACTGTCATGAGGAAATTGTTTAAAACACATCCTGTGGTATTTGTTTTGGTAGAACTTAGAAACTAATTACGGTTTTTGGCACCAAGTGAGGAGTGATTCTGTAATAGATACCTAAAAATGTGGAATTGGCTTTGGAACTATATACAGATAAAAGAGGGAAGAGTGTTCATCTTGCATGTTTGAAAAATATCTCAATTGCCTTGAAGTGATCTGCTTTGTTTTGTGAATTATCAAATCATCTCTTTATTCAATAGACTATTCCTTGAGGATGAGTTTATTTCTATTTATGTGGAAAAAAATCTTTTCTAGGATCTTTGCAGGTGATTTAAAAAGCTACAAATGTGAGTCAAGTAAAAAATGTTTGGGCTGATTTTTCCCTATGAGTGTCAATGAAAAAATTGGAATTTTTAAATAAAGAAAAGCAAAAAGTTACTGACGCTATAGATTTTAAAATGTACAATATGTTTAGTGTTGAAATGTTTAATTAGGGGGTAAGGTTGTGGCTCAGTGGTAGAGTGCTTGCCTAGCACATGTGAGGCATTGGGTTCGATCCTCAACACCACATAAAAAAAAAAATAAAGGTATTGTGTTCACCTACAACTAAAAATTATATATTTAAATTTTTTAAAAAAAAATGTTTAATTACCATGTATATATAGCTACAAAATAAATTAACAGTGGATTATTTGTTATTTGTTTGTTATTTATTTTTTTATTCATTTTTGAAAATATATATTTGAAAATATATATTTTCAAAAATTATCGATTATTTTCCTATGTAAAAATACAGCAATAGAATGCACTATAAAATTACGATGTTTTGACAATCAGATTTGATTTGATTTTCAATGGTTATTAATTTAATGGAACAGATATTTAATAAGAAGCAAAAATATTTTCATCCAGTAACAGAGGAAGGAATTGTGGATAAATGTATGTTAATATTTGAAGACAGGGTATATACAGATTTGATGGAAAGAGAATACCATGCAGGAGTGAGGTTAGGAAAGTCAGCTCCGAGATATCAAAAGAGAAATAGACAAGTTTTCTGGATAAAGAGCAAATATTTCACTGAGAAGGGGATGGTCAAAAATGTTCTGGGAAAGCAATGATTTTGATTGACCACATTTTACTCTGGAGAAGCCTTATATATCAGAATCTTCTAACCCTCTGCATTATCTCCTTCACTAATGTAGGAGAAATTCTGAAGAAAATACATATGGAAAATCATAACATTTTATTTATATAAATTCTCATTCACATATTCTTTGGATTTGGATGCTTCATCCTTTTTTTCATCTTGAAAAGTCTGGTGAATAATAGCACTAACCTCTTTATAGAAAGAAAAATCGTAAAGATCAGGTTACCCCTGTCTTCATAGGGTTTAAATGTCCTAAGAGAAGAAATGAAAAAAGAAAACACATAAAAAATACATTTTAAAAATTCCTTTGAATAAATACCAAGGAGTGATGGAGCAGTATCATATGTAGGTATATTTTTAGCTTTTTGAGGAACCTCCATACTGATTTTCATAGAAGATGTACCAATTTACCTTCCCACCAAAAGGTGTAACAATTTCTACCCCCATTAGCTTTTGTTGTTTTTATTCTTCATTCTTTCCATTCTAACTGGAGTAAGATGAAGTTCAGGGTAGTTTTGATTTGCAATGTCCTAACGACTAAAGATGTTGACTCACACAGCATCAACAAAGGATTCTCAAGAATGTGTTACTGGAGATGGAGAAAAACACAGAAACATTATCATGTAAAGCTGGGGCATTGTAAATTGTTTGTGAGATGTGAGTTGTCAGAGGCTTCTTTGGACACTAAAATGTTAACAGAGCTAGAAACATTTTTTTTTTTTTTTTTTTTTTCTGCAGCTACTCTACTGTAGCAGTGCTGGGAACATTTTGCTACACCCAGGAAACCTATTGTACTGGGACATCTGATAACTGTTAGCATCAGAGCTGAGAGTCAAGGCTGATAACATCCTCACCTTTGGCAAGGAATATTTCACAGGCATGGCTTTTGCTAATGCTGCAGGATCAGCCCTTGATTGGGGGCTCATCTGCTCTCCACAGTTTTACAATTTCCACAGATTTACAATTCCCTGGGGGCTAAAGATTTTGAACATTTTACATAATTGAAGGCCATTTGTGCTGCTTCTTTTTAGAAGCATCAAACCTAAAGCACAAAATTATGTTATTTGCAGAAAAATGGATAGAATTGGAAACCATGATTTTAAGTAAAATAAGACTCAGAAAAGTATCCGATGTTTTTTCTTATTTGTGGAAACTAGAAAATGAAAACATAAATAAATTACAACAACAACAACAAAAGGGATATCCATGAAGTTAGAAGATAGACCAGGAGGGTAGAGGAAGAAGGTCATGGGAAAAGAGCGGAAGGTATTGGGGAGTGAAATAAATCATATTATGTTTTTATGTGTGTGTAAATATGCCACAATGAACTCCACTATTCTGTTTAATTGATGTGCACCAATTAGGGGGAAAAAAAAAAGGATTTGACCTTGCATCTTCTTCCAAATAAGGCAGAAATGAAGTTTTACTTTTAACATGGAAATCCAGCAGCACAATGAAGAGGGTTGAATTGGAGCCATATAGCTTGGTTTTAATTTACATCTATAGCTACTGGTCAAGTTGCTTAATATTTCAATACTTCAGTTTAATCAATGCACCCATTTCACAGGTATCCTCCTCCTCTTACCATTCTAGTGAATATTAAATGCATAAATAAACAGAAAATGCTGAGAATAACTCTCAGCCCACAGTGATAATTCCATTTGTGTTAGCAATTATTTCTCTTGTCATCATTACCTTTCTATGCTTTCCTTGTCCTCGGTAGGTTAAGTGTAGCATTTCTCCATCTGCTTTCTGAAGAAAATAACTAAGTCCTTCCAGCCCATTCAAAAGGGGAAAGTCTTCAATTGATCTGAATTCTGAGAATAATGGACTCTTTGATATGAAAAGATGATTACAGACTAAGTTGAATAGGCAAGATATAAAATTAAAAATGATATTGGGGAGAAGAGGAAAGGCTAAAAGAAAACATATTTAGTCTAGGGTCAATAACCATACCAGTTTGTTGAGTTCTGTAATGTGATGTCCGTCTTAGTCAAATTGGGACATTTGTTACCTTGATTTCAGTTTATAATGATTACCATAATCAAAAGCATCGACGTGTTTGCTTTGGTGGTGGTAAATGATACTTTTTTCTGACTAGGTGCCCTCTGAGCAGGAAATTTTCAAAATGAAAGTTCAGGCCCTCAAGAGCTAGCAAATATGCCTTTCCTATGAGATATTTTCTAATCTAAACTCCTAGGCAGAATTATATTATTCCTCCTATGAACACTTCCGCAGCACTAAATCTGTACCTCCTACGTGGAATGCACACATCCTACACATATACTCCCACCCCCACCCTACCTTGAATTAGATATTTGTATGAATCCCAGGGAAATTTCACTGCAATTAAAACCAGATATTATGTATCATGCTGCTATTTCACCTGCAACATTCTGTACTCTACTTGTTGCTTAAACAATGCATTCTTATTTGTGTGATTAATGAATGAATAGAAACAGGCATGTCAAAAATCCCTGCAATGGAAGAAAGACTTCTAATTGAAGAAACAAAAGCGCTTATATTTTTGGAAGTCATGCCTTCTTCTCAATGACTTCAGTCATTATCCTCCAACAGTGCAAACTAAAATCCAAGTGACACCAGAGAGAAATGAAAAGACACTTTTTAGGAGACAATGAAAATAATGAATATTTTGTACAAGTGGACTTCAGCAACTTTCTCCTATGTGGGAGTGAAGATACATTTGTCTCTCTGCTTTTTGTAAAGAATAAAACTTTTATATCTATAAAAATGTGTACTTACATGTTTTATATATAACATTTCATTATTAATTAAATATCATAATGAGTTAGGAAGAAATGAACAAAATAAACCTAATTCAATGCTGTTTTCAGTTCCAGAATTTTGGTCCAGGAGGCTCAAATATAAACCTACATGTAATCTTTTAAAAACTGTTACATCTATGTGTGAGGCTGATGAGAAAATAACTTTGAACAAGAGACTCAGACCTGTGAATTTCAGAATGTTTAACAATTTGCTCACACAAGGACTTATTTTTAACAAACACCCCTCCAAAATGACTGAACTTGTATCATTAGTAGGTGTTTGAATCTAGGTGTTGTTTTCATTGATACATTAAAACAATTAGGCTGCATTAATACTGATCACTGTTACTAAATATTCACCAATTATTCCTCCAACAGCCTTGTTTGTCTTCTTTCCCAAAAGAAACAATAATTAGAGATGACATTTACTATTTAAATACTTCTAGTAGGATTACAGCATGCCAATGGCATATTTTTCAGACAAGTTTTTTCTTTTTTTTCTAACAGTAGTGTAGGAAATTTTACAGAACTCTTATTTAGTATTATAGTATTTTAAAGTCTATCTTATTCCTTGGCTAGAAATGAATTCTGAAAATATATAAATTGTTTGCTTGTATTTCAGGCAAGAGTTAGAGTATGCTAATGTTGCTTTTATCCATTATACTACATATCCCTGCAATATGATGAATTGTGCTTAGTGAGTCTCTGACCTTTGTTCATTACTATACTGAAATGTAAAGATTGAAGATATCATGCACTGCGATCACTTGAGTTATTAAGATAGGCCAATAATCAAAACTTTATTTCTTAATTTAATAAAAGCTATTTTTTATTCTTAATGTTAATGACTTTACAATTAAATAATTCATAGCATGAAGAAGTGAAATGACTCACAGATGACAATATAATTTATCATCAAACCCAACTTATAAATGACCTATCCAAGAAGATTTAGTACAGAAATGCCTTTTAACAGCAGAATTTTTTTTTTATAAAAATCTTTTGTAAAAAAGTGTATACTTTCTTCCGGCATAGTGAGTAAATCTACAAGTGAAAAGGTAGTTTATTTTGTATTTACTTTGCTGCCAGTAAATGAACAAAGAGGAAAATTCTTTCTCATCCCAAGTGTCTACCCATGGTAATGTACATGCACAATAGTTTCTGATGGCTGTCTCTCTCATTTTATGGCAGGGAATGGAGGTAAGGGTGGACATATAGGGGACAGAATGCAGGCCAGAACACTAAAAGCACCTCTGTGTTCAAGGGTGGCATGGGAGTCATGGAAATACTTCAAGAAGTCAAGTGGGCTTGGACAATTGGTGTTCAACATAAACTGAAGACTAAGTATTCCAGGTTGCCTAATTCTCAGTAGAAGAGGAGACCCCATAAAATTTTGGCTGAAATTACCAACAGGCAAATGAGCAATGGCATGGACTAGGTAAGATTTAAAGAAGAAATATGGAATGTCAGGAAAGAATTCCATGCCTGCTATATACTTCTTTCAAAGGTAATAGGAGATTCTTGTAAAGCATTTGCTTTATTTTGATTATCCACATTTGTTAAATTGATATGTGCCTACTTTATCAGTTTGAGACTTTCTATTTTAGTAGTAACATCAGTTTCAATATCTAAGTATCACAAACCAATGTTGATGCTCACCATAAGTGAATGATCAGATCCTAAACTATCACTTTTTCTTATCTTTAGAGGACAATCTACTGACATTGGTTTAAATGGTTTGGCCTTGGAAGATATTATGGTACCCTAGGATTTGGAATCTTGAGAGCACAACTAGCATATTACAAGCAAAATCGCAGCTGTTTAGATTGCCTCTGATGCCAGAGGTTACTTATTTCCAAGTATCAGGGAACAAATAGAACAGATGGTCCAATATATCTCCAACTAAAACTTTCAGAAGCAACTGCTAAATTTTGCTTACGGGTATCAGAAATAAGGTACCTGAGCTGAAGGTGAAAAGAAATTTTTTTGGTCTTCAGCACTTAAATAGAAAGTAGATTGTTCCAGGCAACCAACAACAACAACAACAATAACAACAACAACAACACAAAAAAAATAAAACCCAGAAAACTTCAAAACATTCAATCCCTGTTTATGTAATCTAACAACTAGAAAGTCTAGTTGGTCTTGTATGAGAATATTATGAAATTACTTTATTGACCAAAACAGTGAAAAAAATTAAAACCATACCATTTTCTGCATCTAAAATGCAGAGACCCCCAAATTTCATGCTTTACACTTTTGTTGCTGAGATTTTGTGACTGTGATTCTGAGTGTCCCTCAGGACTATGTTTTGCCTGGAATCTGTGGAATATATCACTATGATGCAATAAAATTCTCAAAAGCTTAAAACTTCAAGTTCTTTGAAATGAAAACTGTAAATACAAATACCCAAGACAGTTACCAAAAATAAAAAGGAGGACTTCCAGTTAGAATGAGAAGGTATCTACTCATTTATTGATGCAACAAATCCCCATTGTATGTCAGTCACTGAGAGATAAACTTCACTTTGTGTGTGTGTATGTGTGTGTGTGTGTGTGTGTGTGTGTGTGTGTTTCCTGCGTGGGGAGGGAGTGGTTACTGTTGGAGGTATGGGCTGAGAAATAAAAGCTATGAAAGTAGTATTGCAAAATAAACACAGAGGAGGAGAGATGGGTAGATAGACCTTATAGGTCTGATCCTAACAAAGAGAAAAAAAAAAAAAAAAAAAAAACGTGCTTGCATTATTTATAGCAGTACAGACCAAAGGGGATCAGTAAGGAGCTCCTTCAGGAAAAACAGGATAAGAGATGGGAAAAACACAGATTATTTGGTGCTTGGCATGTTACAACCATGGCAGGATGGCTGTGTTTGAACCTAGGGATGTGAGCTGAGGCAGAGAGCCAGCATGATCTAGACTTTCTTGAACGAGGAATTTCACCCAGGAATTCCCAAAAAAGCAGCTTTCCTGACTTATGTTGCCTCAAACAAAATCTATAGTTCATAGCTCCCAAGAGGAGGGCTTCCAATTAGAATGAGAACATATTTACCCATTTATTGATACAACAAATCATTTTAATCCCCATTGTATGTCAGTCACTGAGAGATAAACTGCACTGTGTGTGTGTGGTGGTTATATTTTATGCCAATGCAAGAATCAATAATTAACCATTCACTTTCGGCAGTTTATGGATATATTTCTGCCTTTTTCCCATAGTATTTCTGGTAATATCTATTGTGTCTGTAATTCTTCCTTATTTAATTACATCATATTATCTTAGAATAAGAACCAAATGAAGATAATATTTGACAGTTAATATTTCCTGAATTGTTTTGAATGACTAGAATCTTAATACTAAGTATATAAATTTTATTTTTATAATTCAATAGCAGATATTTATTTTTATTTAACTTTTCAGTTGTACAAAGTAAAGATAATTTTTTAAACTTTGATGAGAATGACAAAGGATAACACTTCTTTGAAGTTTTTTTTTCTGTAAATGTTTGTAATAATACATGAATAAAAAAGTTGAAATTGAAGCCTGAAGTCAGAATAACAGGTTGAATTTTATTACTTGTTTCTGAGAAATAACCTAAAGCAATCTGCTATTTAATCCTAACAAAATAGAATACAATGCCTGTCATCCAGAGACTTTCAAATATTATTTTTATAGGAATCGTGGGTGTGAATTTCAACAAACCGAGCCAGTTTCTTTCTTGAGTTTTGCCTCTCTCATATCTCCTGACATTGTACACATTTAAAAAGGGCAATAAAACAAAACAAAACAAAACAAAAAGCTAGGTGTGGTGGTGCATGCCTGTATTCCCAGTGGTTCAGGGACTGAAGCAGGAGAATCACAAGCTCAAATGCAGACTTAGCAACTTAGCGAGGCTCCAAGAAACTTAGCAAGACCCTGTCTCAAAAAAAATAAAAAGGCTGGGATGTGACTCAATGGTTAAGCAACACTGAGTTCAATCCCCGGTAACAAAACCAAAACAAAATAAAGCAAAACAAAATGTAAAGGAATGTAAAAATAAACAGATGTTAAAAGATCAATGGTATATGAAACAACAGAAGCAGTTGTGTTAGAATAAATGCCTTTTATTTTGTATATGATGAGGAATTATTGTCTTTCTCTTGTTTCATTGCTCTGTGTTTTTAAAGAAGGTATAGTAAAGGACAAAATGACACATCAAAGTGAGAGGGCAATCTCAGTGTATCAAATGCTGAGGGCAAGACTATCTGCAAGTCAAGAACTTTGGAAAGCTTGAAACAGATGAAATGGATGAGAATTGCTATGCCAGGAAGGAGGCACTGCTCTGTACCTATTCCAGGGATACATCAAATAAGTGTAAAAATATACATTGGAATGGGTCAGGCACTCTTAGATCAGAAGGAGTGAGATAAAGAAATGATCAGAGGACAGACTATAGGGATGAAGTGGTTTGAATGTAGAAAGAGAAATGACATAACATGTATCATTGACAAAATGATTCCGAGACTGTTGATGATTAGGTTGGAGGTGAAAGAGTCTTACAAATAAGTGATCACTTCATGACTGAACAAAATGATCAAAATAATGGCTTATTTCACTGCTCAGGACGCAGGCTGCCAGTCTTCCTGCATTTCTGTTTTGAATGTGTGTGTGTGTGTGTGTGTGTGTGTGTGTTTTGTATGTGTGCATGTGTGTACACATGCATGCATGGTGACATGATTCCATCCCCTTTAAATTGTTGATCAATCAAGTCTGGGTACATAACACCAACTCATACAATTCACAGCCAGGCCTTCCGGTTTACAGCTTGTCTAACAGTGACAGTAGGAATAAAACAAAACACTTAAAGATATTTGACAAAAGATATTTGAATGGAATGTGTACAAATGGACTCAGAGCTTGGTAATGCAGACATAAGTTAAAATTCTCATAGGAAGAAGACAGATAATAAAAGCCATGATTAAGCAAAAGAGTGTTAAAAAGGAGAAGGCACAAGGCAGAAAGATAGAGAAATTCTGTTATGGGAGTGTGGTAGCACAGAGATCCAGACAGCCAGGGAGGCTGCCTAGACTGCGGGAACACCCTTCTAGCATTCCTGTCAAGTCTTAATGCATCCATCAGGCTATGGGAGCATTGCAAGTTTGGAGCAATATTCATCTCTGTGAGGTCTGGCGCCACTGTTCCCAATTCCCTGCCTCTCTCTTGCATCTTTGTAATAATCGCCATTATGTGAGGCAACCTGTGGAGCCTGACATAGTCTAACAAGCTGGGAAAATGTGGTGGCATTCTTCAATATAGGCAACGGTAGGAGAAAAAATGAGCATGCTTATGATACATTGATAATAAAAGAAAGAGCATATTTTAAATAACCAATGGCTAAGTAAGGAGAATGACAATAGGTTTGAAATAGTTGAGGGTTTTCTATTTCTTTCCTGGGGAGTAGTCTGGTAACTATAATTGAAATGAAAACAAAGATATTTTATATATTGACTAATTACAACTTCCAAAAATGTGCTGAGTGCTTTTTAAGTATTGTCTTTAAATCTCCTCAAATTCCAAGATGTAAAATCTATTTTGTTTTCTAAATATGACTCACAGTTTGGTGGCATATTCAAGTTCAGAAAACAAGATGCCTTTGTGAGAACTCATATTAAATCTATCATACAACAATACCTGGTTTATATTTTACTTGATTTTCATGTGAACATATCTTTCTAATTAGGTTGACCCTGATAGGTTAAAAATTGAGATAAATCCATAATGAGATCCTGATTGTGATAAAATTAAAGTATGGCTCTCCATAACTTTCCACTGATAATCACTGTATTTTTGTTCCAAGAATGATTGGAGTAGAATATATTAAGAAAAATAACAAAATAGTTTACTTTTTTCCCTTAAAATGTTATAATTCTCATGTTCATTTATCAATTGTCCAGTTTTTAGTTTGTAAAGCCTGAAAAATAAAAAAGAGCATGAAATATATATAACCTTAAATAATCTATGTCCAAATAAGTTAATTTTAATTAATGTCTTTTATCAAATTTATTTGGTGTATTTGAACATAGAAGGCATAAATTATTGGATAAAATAGCCCATAATCTACATATTTATCATTAACATGTAGTGAGTAACCCCCAATTTAATGTGTTACATGTGATAGATAAAATAAAAAATTCATAAGTATTATGACACTAGTATAGATTCAAAATATGTAAGAACTTTTTAAAGTCTTGCTGAGGGAGTATTGTAAGAGTTACATACTTCTGGTTCTGGTAATATATTAGACTAGACACACTAGACAAACCTCTTGATGGGAATGTTAGAATGATCAGACAAATATAAAAAGGAATATATGCATATTGTATGCGTGATTGAAATAGCAGAAGGATAAAGAATTCATAGGAACCAAACAAAAACTTGGAAACCACCTCTGGAGAGAAAAGCAAGTCAATTTTATTTTCATGAAAAGTATGATAACATGAAATTATTTTTAAAAAGTATATTAAACCATATCAAGAAAAAGTGGTAAACATAGAAATAAACCTAACAAAAGTTACACAATCTGTAGAGAAACTTAAAGATTCAATGAGATGGTATTTAGAAAATTCTCAATAAATAGAAAAAAAATTATTAGCAAGGGAATCATATATATTTTAACAATGGCAATTTTTCTTAAATAATGCATAGGTTCAATGTAATTATTATAAAAAATTTGCAGGGGTTCTCATTTATGTCTAGAAGGAGTTTCTAAAATATATATAAGTAGCAAAACTTTAATCATAGCCAACAATGCTTAAAAGAGAAAAATAAGATGAAAACACATTCTATTAGACAAATAGATATATTTGAATTAAGAAAATTGCATGACAGAGTCCATGTTGACCTTGTTTTAACAGAAAAAGATATTACTTGATGTACTTTTCTATTTCCCAGTTCCCTAGGGGAGATAATGAGTGCTGCCTGTGTTTGAGAAGGTTCAACTAGTCTAGTCCTCCAGGGATTCCTTCTCATCAAACATCAGCTTAGTTATGTAGCATAACATTGCTTCTAGAGTACCATGTTAACCTTTATCTCTCCATTTTTTCATATTTTTATTTATAGACTCATATTCTATTTCTTGACATTATTCTCTTTCTAGATGAAACTTCTTAATCTATTTTTCCCTCATAGCATATTCCTGTCACTTGGAATTAGCAATGCTTCATGACCAAGCATTCGGGATTGTTCAGGGAGATGTTGTTTGGTGTGTATAGTCTTGCTATATTACCAAAACCCTCATTGTGATACTGCAAATTCCTTCTAATCTATTGATTAAATGTGTGATAGAGGTTAATCGTTCATTGAATGTCACATGAATAACAACCCAGATTGTCAGGAGCCAACATGCTGAATGAGAGCATCTAATATGGTCACAGCAAGAGGCAAACTTGCATATAACTTTCAGGAACATGTGATTAGGATTAGATTACCCTTCACTTTAGCTGTCACTGTGAGGACTTTGATAACCTGAACAGAAGAGTTAGGTAACTTAGGAGTAGGCACATGGGCAAAACATGAAAAATGAACAAGGGAAGATTCTGAATCCTGTAGAAATGTAGAAAATTCACTGGGGTTGGCACAACTCAAAATTGGTAATAGTGATAGCTGAAGAAAGGAACAAATGGGAACTCTGAGAAATTACACTGTTTATTATTATTATTATTATTATTATTATTATTATTATTATTTGTTCTTTTTAGATATGCATGGCAGTAGAATGTATTTTGATGTATTATACAGACAGGGAGTATAGCTTATTCTAATTAGGATCACATTCTTGCCATTGAACACGAAGAGTTTCACTTGTCAGGTATTCTATGCACATAGGAAAGATAGCTGATTCATTCCATTGTCTTTCCTATGACCATCCCCCTTCTCTTTCTTTCTTCCCCTTTGTCTACCACAATGAACTTCTATTCTCCTCTGCCCCTTATTGTCTGTCAGCATCCACATATCAGAGAAAACATCCAGTCTTTGGTTTTGTGGGATTGGCTTATTTCACTTAGCATGATAGTCTTCAGTGCATCCATTTACTGGCAAATGCCATAAGTTCGTTCTTCTTTAAGCCTAAGTATTATTCCATTGTGTATATACACCACATTTTCTTAATTCCATTCATCTGGTGAAGGGCACCTAGGTTCATTTCATAGTTTAGCTATTGTGAATTTGGCTACTATAAACATTGATGTGGCTATGTCACTGTAGTATGCTGATTTTAAGACCTTAAGGTATAAACTAAGGAATGGAATAACTGGATCAAATGGTGGTTTCATTCCAAGTTTCCTGAGGAATTTCCATACTGCTTTCCATAGTGGTTGCACTAATTTGCAGTCCCACCAACAATGTATGTGCCGCAGTCCGGCTGCAGCAAAATAGCGGGGGGGGGGGGGGGGGGGGGGGGGAGGGGGGGTGACAAACAACTTGTGTAGGTTGATACAGCCGTTTAGAACGTTGTAGAACAACAGAGGTATTTATACATTCCACACAGCTTATCTTAATTAATATAAACTAGATACAGCAGTTAACCAATAAGGAATCTCCACACTTAATGGCTTGTTTTTGTTACTTCACAAACCACTCCCTCTGGCATTTTGCCAGGCGCCATCCAGACTTGTTTACAGACTCCAACATATGAGTATCCTTTTCCCCATATCTCTGACAATATTTTTTTATACTTATATTGATAATTGCCATTCTGACTAGAATGAAATGGAGTCTCAGGTTACCTTTAATTTGTATTCCTGTAATTGCTAGAGATGTTAAACCTTTTTTCATATATTTGTGGGCTATTTGTATTTCTTCTATAAAGTGCCTATTTATTTCTTTTGCCCATTTATTGATTGAGTTATTTGTGTTTTTGGAATGTGTGTTTATTAAGTTTTTTGAGTTCTTTGTATAGCCTAGAGATTAATGCTCTGATGTGTAGATGGTACAGATTTTCTCCCATTCTGTAGACTCTCTCTTTATGTTCTTGATTGTTTTTTTTGCTCTGAAGAAGTTCTTTAGTTTGATGTCATCCCATTTGTTGATTCTTGATTTTACTTCTTGTACTTTAGGAGTATTGTTGAGGAATTCATTCTGTAAGCCATCATGATGAAGATTTGGGACTACTTTTTCTTTTAGTAGGTGCAGGGTCTCTGGTCTAATGCCTTGATTCACTTTGAGTTTGCAGGATGACAGATAGGGGTCTAATTTCATTTTATTACATATGCATTTCTAGTTTTTCCACCAACATTTGTTGAAGAGGTTATCTTTCCTCAATATATGTTAATGGCAACTTTGTCTAGATTGAAATAACTATTTACAAGGGTTTGTCTCTTACATAGTTTCTTGATATCCATTATAATAAAAGTGTAAAGTTTTTAACAACAAAGTCAACAACTTACAAGTTATCTAAATAGCAAGTTTAAAGTTTTAGAGATTTATTTTCTTCATTTAAAACACTTATAAAGTATGAAAACCAAAATTTTTCTTCTAATCTCTTAGTAGTCATGGTAAAAGAGTTTTAAAACTCAGAATTGGTATCAAAAAACCATACTGAGAAAATTCAGGAAGATTATGCAATATTTAGAAATATAAACCAGAAAGGGAAAAAAATTCAAAATTTCTGAACATAATGTCAAAACATGTTTGTTTATGTTTTAAAAAATATTTTTAGTTGTAGATGAACACTATTTATTTATTTGTTTGTTTATTTATTTATTTGGTGCTGTTGTAGGGACAAATGAGGCAATGCACCGAACATAGCTGGAAAAAGTTTTATTTGGCTGCAGCCAGTCTCAGAGGGCAAACTTTTTCTGTAATCAATTAATTTCATGAACCTCGAGTTCAGGTAGTTTCTGAACTTTATACCCAGCATGTAAGGGAGAGCCTCAGAAGTTCACAGTCTGTAGAATTTCACATAAAAGCCGCTTTTTCTTTCACTGTTCTTGGCAAGTTAACCCTTCAAGGGCAACACCTGAGAAGGGGACAGCTTCTTCTCCCCTTTCTTTCCTCCCCCTGCCCGCTGTTACCATGGAGCCCAATTGATAACTTCTCTTATCTTAAAAAAGTAGATATCTCTGTTAAGCTCCAGCTCAAGGCCAGAGGCCTTGTTAAAGGATTTGTCTTTTATTATCACATTTTGCATTTGCAAACACACTTTCACAAACTACTATACTGGAAAAATGTTTGTGAAAAACTAGTAAAGGAGCATTCAGCACTTGGAGTGCCTATTTCCTTCAGGCCAGTGGCTAAGTAATAGAGCAACAGGAAAATAGGAAGTTTACCTACATTGAACTCTTTTGTAGAGACTCTTTTGTTGATAGTCCTAAAATCAATTATGGTGAAGATTTCTGGAGAAGCTTAGTTAAGATTTTCTGTGGAGAAGTAGGTACCACTACAGTGTTGACAATTGGACCCAGTGCCTCACAGTGCAAGGCAAGTGCTCTACCACTGAGCCCCAGCCCCAGCCCCAAACATGTTTGTTATTGAAAAAATTTGACTGAGTTAAATGATATCACCCTATACATATCCTTCAATAGTGGAGAGCAAGTTATCCAAGCACCTTAGTGATATTTTTATATTAGGGTAGAGATGTGGTATTTACCAAATAATCTCAATTATATCAGAATATTTACTGTGTGCAGTTCTGTTTTTTTTTTTTTAAACCAACACTTTATCCTATCCATTTGTTAATTA
This sequence comes from Callospermophilus lateralis, assembly GCF_048772815.1. Classification (NCBI taxonomy): domain Eukaryota; kingdom Metazoa; phylum Chordata; class Mammalia; order Rodentia; family Sciuridae; genus Callospermophilus; species Callospermophilus lateralis. Next base: position 45,266,480 of record NC_135313.1, read on the forward strand.
GTTCTGTTAAAATATTTTCTGTTCTCTCAATATTTGCAAAAAGTATTTTTTAGCTAAGCACTTATGTGACAGTATAAATAATTTTTAAGTATTCCAGGTTTTAAATTATCTAGAAGAATTTCATGTTAGTTTATAAATTTTATATATTCATTCTGAAGTTTACCTTAGTTCCACAAAATGGGCTTTCTTCTTGAGGTATATATTTGGTATTTATTATAGTAAATGAATAATGGTGATTTTGTTTAAGCCAGATATTGCAGAAAGATATTTGAAATTAATTCACCCAAGAGCTCTACCAAAATCTGTATATGCCTCAAGGTTCTGATCATTTCTATTTCAATGTGACTTCCTTTTAGTAGAATCTATAACTTGTGAAAAATACCCAGATCAGTACTTTAACCGTGATTAAGGAAAGCAAGATGATATTAATTTCTCCCTTAGGACATATTTTAATCTTTAAATTTGAACAAAGTTCTCATCATATAATGTTTTGAACATTCTCTCTGGTTTCTCTCAGTTAAGACTGTTCTTGCTTTCTAAATTTAAGAAGATGGAAACAATTGAAATCTAATTATTAGTATGATTTATTATTTTCTAATTGCTACTTGACTCATTTAGGAAATAAACATTTTTTAATTAACTTTTCCACATTTTTATTTGTACATTATCATCGTTCATAATGGTGGTAATAATTGTTACATATTTATACATGCTCACAATATAACAATATGTTTTTTCAATGTAATTCTCTAGTACTTCCTATTTCCCTTCCATTCTCTTGAATTATTTTAAGATTGTGAGTTATATTAACTTTTTACCATTTTGTTGACATTCATGTTATTTCATACTAACCATTTTTCCAGTTTTGAAAAGTACAGATTCAAAACTGTTTCTGGCGTCAGTGACTGAGGCCATTGCACAGTTATTGCAGTAGGAGCATTGTTTGTTTCTAAAAGAGACTTGCAAACATTTTCCTATGGCACCTTTGGAAATAGAACACACTGGCTTCTTTCTATGAAGACTTTAATAAATATTTTCACCTTTACCAGGCAGTTTTTAATTATTTAAACTTGTCTCTTTTTTTGAGAAATAGAAAGGAGTCTCTATTCAGTAATGTTACTCAAATTTCCCAAATACACATATTCACAACCATAGTTCATAGCCCAAGTTACCTTTTTAATTAATCTATGGAGTTTTTCTAATTACTTAATTTTTATTTTTATTAAAAAGTTTTCTTAGGGTTGGGGTTGTGGCTCAGCGGTAGAGCGCTCGCCTAGCAAATAAGAGGTCCTGGGTTCGATCCTTGGCACCACCTAAAAATAAAATAAAGATATTGTGTCCATCTACAACTAAAAAATAAAATATTAAAAAAAGAAGCTTAAAAATGTTTTCTTAGATTCCAAACAGTATTGTCATATTTATACAGTTAATTAAAAGAGTTTCTATATAACTTGTTTGTTTACATTTTCAAGAGGATCTTGAAAAATATAATTTAAATATTTACCCAATATATAATACCAACAGTTATGATCTAGAATTTATTTCCTACCTTAATACCCTTCTACTATGTCCACAAAATCCCATCATCCTTGCTTAAATCCATTCATGTGCATAGTATTGGGATATATTGTTTAAAGGGGATGTTACAATCCTGTGGTTGTTCCTGGTCACATCATGCTCCTACTCTCTCATAATTCTCCTGAACTTCAGCCTTTCCCTCAATCTCCCAATTATGTGCATTCTCATCTCAGCTGAACATCACTTTGCTCTTAATGGAATCTACAGTGGTAGCCAGGGGAAACTCTCTCAGTATTCTATGTCTCTGAGATGAACTGTGATTCCTCCTATCTCAAAAGAGCAGTGATATCTTCCTGTTCTGGGACAACATTTCCTTCAGCTCTCTCAATATCAATCTTCTTGACACAGCTTTCTCACTAAAACCCTTCAACTTCTCCTCTCCCAGCTTTTTCCTCTCAACACATAAACTTTAGATAAGTGGTTCTCTACTTGAGGATTCTTGAGGGATACTTTACAGTTATACATTCCCTCTTGTAACTTCTGTAACTGAATACAACTATTTTCATGATTACTCTAAATATTTTTCTTAGTGAAAAAAAGAAAAAAAAAAAACCTTCTTGAGATTTGGAACCTCAGTGCAGCTTGATACACAAGGTAAATGATGCCCAACTTTATTTATGCCTAACACATTTTTTGTTTTGAATCCTAGCTTCATTGTCATCTACTAGTTTAGAACCTATGTCTTAAACCCTGTACATTTATATACACATTAAGCTTGGGAAGTACTAATTTAGGACCATGCCACTTAATATTGACCATACATTAGAATGCCCCAATGTCTCTTTAAAGTTAATACTCCCTCCTAGACTCCTTTCTAAACTACTTAAATCAGGGTCCTGGTTAGTGATAGTTCTCACATATTGTTCTCTTCCATCCTTCTTTTCTTTTTGTGCTTTCTTCCTTCTCTCCCTCTTGTCTACTTCCCTTCTTCCTTTCTTCCTTCCTTCCATGGGGGATTCAGCATAGAGAATAGTTAGATTCTTGATGATGAATATATAAATGCAGGGTTTTCACTGTACTGTTTATTACTATACCATCTGCACAAGTTAATCTGAATGATTTTGACCAGCTCATCTGTTAAACTGAAATAATACTGTCTACCTCAAGAAGTTGTGACAAAAACACACTGTTTAAAATGGTGTCTCAGAGAAAATGATATGCATGAAGTAGTAACTAATTATTGAAATGACATCATACTTATGTGGACTACGTATACTTAAATAAGCACATGGCTTCTGCTTTCTCAAACTTCAGGCTTTGTATTAATTTAATTTTTTTTTTTTTCAAAACTCCAATTCCTAAACTGTAATTCTCCTGACTTTAAAGACCAATCTTTCAGCTTTCTACATAGAGGTAGTATGTTATTTATTTATCTTTCTTTCTTTTCCCAGAGAGTATCATTAACATGTTCTCTGGAAATCTCAGGGAAAAAAAAACAAAAAACACATTCTCTTATGTTTTAAAAGCTTTGCAGCAACTCCTGCTCAAGTGTTTTTGAGTTTTAGAACTTTGCCTATTTCCTTTCCATTTGGGTGAGATAACTAGAGTTGAATATATATATATATATATATATATTTAATCTTTGCCAGAGTCAGAGAAAAAAATAAATATTCTGCTTATTTTAAGGTTGGGACCAATTTTACCACCATGAGGTAGGTTTTCTTTCAATAAGAATAAGACAAGTGCACTGTAAATGTATCAAGAAAATTTAGCTAAACTTAGTAAACCTCTCTAAGCAGAAACTTTGAAAGTAAAATATAGTTGACATATATATTACATATGTCTCTATATATCCTTTTGCCTTGGAATAAGAGAAGAAAAATACAAAGTAAAATAAACTCATATAGCAGAAAGTAGAAAAGATGATTAGTGAATTATGTAGGACTGCAGAAAAATTATGGAAAAGAGAATGCTGAGGGTCATGTTGAAGCATTCCAAAACATACAAAGAACTTGCAATGGAAGTCACCTCCTCTCCCCACTGAGATCCCCAACAGCTCTGAGCTCAGACTTTTGAGCAAGAGGGAAGTTGCAAGAGGGGGATTCTCCTGAGGTCCGTGAAAAGCTCTACTTTGTCATTCCCCACCATTGCAAACTCACAGCATGCCTACAGTTTGGCAATTAGCATTGAGCATGGGGGGTCAAGTGGAACCAAATGAGCTTTTAGCTGGAGGGCTAGTTCCACCCTCTTACCTTTTCTGTGCCTCAATGCAGAGACATAGCAGTAAAATTCCTCCTCAAAGAGAGAATTGATGTGAGGAAAAAGAAATGAACATGACAGGAAAAGAGATCCTCAACTGCCACCATCAGAAGAGGGGAGGGATAAAAGATTTGTATAGGGCATATAAAATGTTCCCTATAAAGAAAATAGGGCAAAGCTACTCCTGCTGAGGAACTGTGAAAATAATGGCCAACAAAACATCTTACTATGCTTAAGGGCTAAAATTTAGGTTATGTTGTGGCTCTATTCTCTAAATGAATGTCCTCTAAATACATTTGGTCCAAGGTTGATACTATATACTTTATGTTCACCCATATTTGAAATCATTTTCTCCAAATGTGTTCGTGATTTAAATCATGTTTTATGATGGAGATGTAAGTATTCATTTGGCCAAAATAAAAAGTGAAGTACTAGGCATCAAAAAAAAAAAAAAAAAAAAAAAAAAATCACTTGATCAATAGCACAAAAGACTAGTCACTCCAAACAAGCTGATCACAAAGAAGATCCAAAATTTAGTGATATGAATGATGATTATCCTTAAAGAGATGTAGTACCTACACAGGAGAACTATGGCAACCAGAAAAAAAAAAAAAAAAAAAAAAAAAGAAATAGGAAAAACAAAAGAATTCAGGCTTAAAATTAAAGCTATTGATATTTAAAATAAAAATCAAAGTGCTCAAAACTGAGTTAAGTACCCATCCTAGAATATAGGTGAACAACAAATAGAAGCTGTCAGATGAATTTTTATTAAATGGAACAAGTTTCAGGTCCAGGGAGTGTACTGTTCAATGAGTAGAAATTTAAAAAGATAACCAAGGTCATAGAGGGTAGGAAGTTATCAAGAGATTATATGAAATAACTTCCTATATATGAAGACATTGTGAATCTTCATACTAAAAGAACCTGCTGTACACTCAGCTCAACAAATAAAATTCATCTATCTACACTTGAGCACATTATCTCGAAACTTCGGAATATCAAGGACAAAGGAAAGAATTGAAAAACTTCCACAGAAGAAAAAAGAAAATGGTACTTTCAAAAGAATACGAATCAAAATGCCCTTAAGCATCTCTTCATTAAGACCAGATTCTAGATGATGGAACAATAAATTTCATATTTCTGACGAAAACTAAATAAGAACTTAGAATTTTTAACCAAGCAAACTTAATGAAGGGTAAAAGTGGAATGAAAATGATTTTAGACACGTAGGGATTTAGCAAGTCAATCTTCTGCATACCCTTTTTATGAATATCTTGAATAACGTAGTTATTGGGATGCAGGAAACAGTAACTCAAAGAAGACCAGAAAGGGCAGACGCTGCTGACTGCTGTGCAGAGCACCAGTGATGTCCCATCAAGATCAGTCCAGCAGGTCACTGAAAGCCGGAGGGTACATGAAATTGTAAAATGGCTTCCAATGTAGAGCCATGATAAAGCCACATAATGCAAGAAAAAGAAAGAAGATCAGAATTCTAAGGAGGAAAAAAGTTCTTATAAGTAGGCTATAGATTCAAATATAAAACTCAAGAAAACACAGCATGATAAGAAGCAACTGAAAGTAAACACTGCCTGTAATCCCAGTGATTTAGGAGGCTGAGGCAGGAGATTGCAAGTTCAAAGCCAGCTTCAGTAATTTAGCAAGGCCCTAAGCAACTTAGTGAGATTTTGAAAATTTAAAAAAGGGCTGTGGATGTGGCTCAGCAGTTAAGTACACCTTGTTTCAATCCCTGATTAATAATAATAGTAATCATAATATAAAAGAAAGCAAAAATTACCCAACTTCAATGTCAGAAATAGTATCAGGTGACACCAGATCATGTGTGACATTAGGTTTATGGACAAGAAAACATGTAATTCTAGACTAAAACTGGATTAGATGGTGGATATTTACATATTTATAACAGTGTATCCATAGGTTACTTACTGGTTTTCAACTTACAGACTTAAGTTGTTGTCACAGTGTAGATAAGAAATAGAATTTAGAAGTTGTAGAAGTTGTAGAAGTTGAAACAACAAAGAAAAATGAAGGAAAAGAGGTGATTCTGTCCTGACATTACAACACGAGGAGTTGGATGTAAGAGACTTTAAGTATTTTTAAATAATTAATAAAAATCTAAAATAACTATCAAGTCTTCATAGTAGGGAGAGGTCTAATACAAAGGAAGAAAGACTTCTTCATAGAAAGACTAAAGTCATGGCTTTACAATTCAACAAAGCAGAATAACATGTTTATTATTTTAAGTTTTATATATAACTACCCCAAACATTACAAATGGCTAAAATAATGTGTCTTTAAAAAGAACAGGGTTAATGAGGAGTAGGGTATCTATTGTTCTATATCCTGACTTTCTCTGTATTACGGATTAGTAATTATGTGCAAAATTAACTTGATAATAAAATTTCAAAAATATTAATTTGAAGATTTTTAGCAAAGATTTCCAAATTATATAAATGACTTATTTGATCAACTTTTTACTTTTCATGGTCATTCTCACCCCAGTTTTTTTTTTTTTTTTTGTGTGTGTGTGTGTGTGTGTTTTCACTTTCTTATCATGTAACATTCATTAACATTCTGCCCCTTATTGTTAGCTATTTATTCAAATATCTTTTCACTTTATTCTCTGCATATCCTTACAAGTCACAAACAGTATATTTATAATCTTCTGCGCAATATAAAATGAATACTCAGTTAAATGAGTATTAATTATAAAGTAAATCATATTCTAAAGCTTTGTGAAAATTTTGAACAGTATGCTTATCGCGTATTATTTGAAATTTATATGGTTTCAACAGAGATGAGTAAGATTTTAATATGGGAAAATTGCATTTTTAGAAAACCTCTATGTGTCACCTTTTAAACTACATCATAAAAGCCATGTGAAATAGTAAGTTCATGGCAAAAAAGTAGCAACATTTCAATTGTCTGATTTACTCTCTTTTATCGAAATCAACTGAAGAAAATTGATAATTTAACTTATCATTTTAGTGATCACCGTTGCCATTAATTCAAATTCTTTGCCTTAGACTATGTTATTAGTCCACTATATTTTTATATTGATTTTTATAAGTGGTATAATGCAGGCATCAATATAGAAAGATTTTCTTAGAAAAACTTTTAACAATACAGGTAAGGCTACAATTTGAATCCTGAAGATGCGAAGTAGGAGAATATTAATTCTAGTGTGAAGCAGTTGATATTTCACTCATGAGCTGCATGTTTATCCTTTTAAGTTAATATTTCTGCCAGTGGGAAGGCCAAGTGGGCTCTTGTGCTTAGTAACAGAATTTCTCTGTGACTCTTCTTTCTTTCCAGCTTTGCACTTTTGACAGCAGCTCTATGGAGTCATTCTGCTGAGTAACCTAAGGCCTGGCAGTCTACTGATGTTTAGGGTGAAATGTCTCAGGTTAAGGAAATTCAGGGAAGGACAGATAACCCCGTTGGAGTCAGATTTTTCTACCTGAAGTCTCCACTGTCACTGGTAGGCATTTTGTGACAGCAGTAAACTGACTAGAGCATGCAGCTGTATTCATTAATTTCAGAAAGGGTTTGATTGATGAAGAAAACTCAAGAAGCCTGGGCTTAGTAGTGAGACCCCTAATGCCGAACATTTAAGGAGATACTCACTCTATATTTGTATAGTTCAGCCTTGACCCACAAGATCCAACTAACAATGCTTGCAGAGTGTCTATATTTAATGACAGAAGCAGGACATCACATAATGGAGCAATAATAGTATTAATGGGAAAATACACAGTTCAACCAAAGATCTTCTTACAGCAAGCAAGTGAGAGATGCCAGATCCAAATTCTAATTTTCTTTTTAAAGACCATACCCAGAGGCTTCTATTTTAGATCAGGAGCCACCTAAATCATGTATGGAACCTTTCAGATATCCAAAGTATATCTGAAGTAGGGTACCCAAAATGGAGTTTTATTCAAGTTTCTTATATTCTGCAGATGATCTGAACATAGCTTTGTTGCATAAGCAGCCTCTGGGAGTCTCTGAGCACATCAAAACCAGGCACAGATCTTCAGTCTCATTATGTATAAAAAATGCCATCAGGCTGGTTCCCACTACCTAAAATTCTTCAGACCCATGGTAATAAAACTCCACTATTTCATACATTGACCAGATCTCAGTCCCATGAAATTCTTTTTTCAATAAAATCAGTTAGACCAACTCCAAGCTTGTTGGAATGTCACACTGACTCTAGAGAAACAGATGGTGTTGCAAACATGCTAACCAACCCTCTGTGGAACTATTTCTCCTTCTGGTTTTCTTGTTAAAACGATACTAGATTTCTTACGGGGTAAACTAGTTTATTTGCATTTTTTCCTTTTTTGCAGTGGAAAGCATTCAGACTTATAAAAAGAAACACATCCTTCATCCTTTATCTGCAGCTATTTAGGAAAAAAAAAAAAAAAAAAAGCTAAACATGGCATAGTGAAGTACTAACCAAGAGAAAAGTGATATCTAGAAAACACCTGGCTCACATGTCCAAAGATTTTCTTTACCATTATTTTATCTGGGATAGAAACTTCTTTTTCAGAGGCAGTTAGATACATTTCTGAAACAATTCTACCATATGTAAAAATTACAAATTATTTAGTTCCATGATATCCTTTGATTTTAGCATTTCACCAATCAAATAAATGAAAATAATTAAATATTTTCCCCTATTTTTCTATGACTACATCTTTCATATTTGCGACTTTTTATGTGTTATGTGTATGGTGCTGGGGATTGAACCAGGAGCATTGTACTTCTGAGGTTCATTCACAGCCTGAACTTGAAATCTTCCTGACTCAGTTTCCAAGTAGTCGGGATTACAGGTATGTGTTACCGTGCCCAGCATCACATTTCTGACTTCTAAAGTAAAATATTAAATATTATTATAAGTAAGAACCTTGAAAAATAATGCACCTACTAAAACTCTGGAACCAATATTTCGTAAGAAGACAATTTGGTGATGTTTGCCTGCTAGAACTAGGCTACAGGTGAAGGGGATCTGTACATTGGAAAGCAGAAAGTTTGCAATGACACCAATCAGGGAATTTTAATTCTCCTTTATGATGTTGGTTTTGGCAGGATTAAAAAGGGCTCTGTCAAAATCCTTTTAATGGATCTAGAACATTAGATAATATATAGATGAGGGAAAAGATGCAAATTTCACAGCTTCATGAATTTTGCACTTGCATTACTTGTTTGAAAATTTTGGCCTCAAATAAATGTCACAAATTAAGTTTTATTGGTACTGTTGGCCACCAAGTTTATCTGATGTTGTAAGCCGACCAAATGTTAGTTTTAAAAAGCCCAGTGTACATGACATGAATAGAGATATTTGAAGAAAATAATCTAGAGATGATTGTGTTGATGTATAGACAGTAAGAAAGGCGATATATTATTCAAGTTTTAAAATTATAATGACAGCCCAACTTCAAAAGGAGTCTATATTATTCTGTATATTCACAATTCTAATTTAAATATTAAAAATAGAATTCTATTATCTATATTAGTAATATTCATATATAACATCAAAAAACTCAGTATCTTTTTATTTTATTCTAAAAAGTGATGACACACAATAAGAGATTCTTTATTTTTTTTTAAATTTTTCCCTCATATTCTTATTGGTGCATTGTAGTTGTACATACTGATAGGATTTCCTGTTCCATATTCATACATGCACACAGTTTGGTGAATATCACCCTAGCACAACCTGCCTAACCGGCCTCCCTCCCCATCTCCCACCTTTTGTACCCTTTCCTCTACTGAGCATTCTTTTATTTTTACAAGATCTGCCCCCATATTTCTTTTCACAAGGGATTCTTTTAAAGTAGGAAATAAAACGCATAAAGACTCCCAAGTCATGCAGAAAATAAAATGGGTAAAAAATTACCTGGAAAGCATCCAGGTATCATAAAATATAGGACGAAATTAAACCTCAAAAATCTGGCTTTTAGCCTGGTTTTTCTAGTGATCATTTGACCTGGGGCAAATTAAATTACTTCCCTAGAATTCAAGTTCTTTATATTTCTAAAGAATGGATTGGATGGTATATTTATTATCTCTTATGACTTTCTTTTATTAAGTCTTGGCTTTTATTATTTATTTTGGTTATATATATATATATATATATATATATATATATATATATATATATATAGCCAGGGTTTTATAATAAACTATGCTTATGAATCTTATCAATTTTTAAGTAACAATTTCTTAGTTATCATTTCAGATGCATACCAAACCCTGTAGAATTTGTCCTGATCATCTGAGCCTAACATCTTTATCTATCCTCTAGCTGCCCCTGCTGTTCCTGTTAAGGCTATCCCAATACTGATGTTTGTTCCTGCAATTATCTGATTCTAGATTAATATCCTTCTCTCATAAAGTTAATTTCAAATTTCATTTCCAGTTGTCATCTGTGGAGGAAGTGTATTCTGGTAATGCTACTCCTAACAAGGCTAATGAACAGTGGTGACAGAATAATTCTCCATAAAGGGTACCATAGAGCTCTTGGAAAGGGGATCAAATACTGAGTGCCAAACTTCAATGATCAGTGTTCCCTCAAGAGTTTATTCTGCTAAATTTAAAATGCTGTAATTTTAATATAAATTTTTGAGTTTTGTGAGGATTAAATTTAAAAATGGATTTGCATATTATACTTATGTTGTGTAATAAATGCATGACCTAGAATTCTACAGCTAACATGCAATTCCACCCTATTGCAGCAGTTTTCCAGGGCAACAAAAAAAAGCACAAAAAGGAAAGTACAAAACTATATAGGAGCACAAAAGACAAACTGAAGACCAATATTTAATTAACATCAGAATAGTTGTCCCAGAGTAAATTACACTAGCATGTGATTATAATGAATTTTAGCACTTCCACAATTAGGCAAGGGTCAGGTAAATTATTTACAGGTGGTGAGGATAGCATGCATTGAAGTTGGGGAATTTGACATTACTAGTGGTCCTCAAAAAAAGGGAAATCCAGAGAGTGCAGAAGCTATAAAAGAGAGAATGGACAAGAAAAGTTGTTTGGAAGATGAAAACATAGGCTTTTTGATGCCATGTTAATGAATCCACACTTCGTCTTTAAAGCCCATGTTCATAATGTTCCATGTGGAAGGTTATGGGGCATTTTTAGATAAGAAAAAAACATGATAGAGCATGTGCCCACACAAGCCTTTCACAGAGAGAATGAATGTTGAGAGCCACAGCCGAAGGGGCCCCAGCAAACTTTCAGACTGCCAGCTGATGATTGGCTCACAGCGGCCCCAGCAACATCTAGCTGATTGACTCCTCTGTGGTGATGTTCATTGGAGATGCTCATTGAGCTGTTTCCCCGCCCTTTCAGACTACCAGCTGATGATTGGCTCACAGCGGCCCCAGCAACATCTAGCTGATTGGCTCCTCTTCGGTGATGCTCATTGGGCTGTTTCCCTGCCCTTTCAGGCCACAGAGCTGCTCATTGGGGGACTTTTTGGCTCCGCCCATGCGACCCAGCCAATCGGCCTCAAGAGCAGGAGGATTGTGGGAGGTGGAGAGGCTGGTGGTTGGGGGAGTGGCTTGTGGGAAGCCGGTGGTGGCAGTTGGGCTCTGAGGGTTTTTTCCTGAGGAGCTGTTTTGTTTGGCGTGTGTGGTTCTAAAAATAAAGTTAGTTTCTTTTGACAAGTGGCTCCTGAATTGTACCCAGCCAGACTGCGGCAAATGAAGGTCATAACATACCTTATTACAAAAGTGTTAACCAAAAAATTAATGGATGTACAATCAACCTACTCATCAGAATTTGGCTCATTTAGTTATATTGTTATTCTCATTATTTTCTCTAGTAATGGTTGATAAAGTTGCTGTGAAAATGCGATTAGTGAATACTGCACTTCTAGGGAAAAAAAAGGGTAAGTTTTCTGTGAGCCTCTGGTCACAATATTTTTGATAACAAATCAATTAATAATCATGTTTTTTTTTCCTGTGTTTCTGTTTTAGGAGGCACATGATTGACTCATTAGCATTGAAATCAGGCACTGTGTATAATTTGTGCCTGAACAAAGCTTATCCAACACTTTCAATTTTCTGTGCTTGGAGGCTATTTTAAGTAGTGAAGTCTCTCTCTCTCACACACTCCCCCCACCCCCCCCCCCACACTCAGTACAGAAATGTGAAAAGTGTTGCACCAAATACACGGAAAAGACCCTTGTTTACAGTGTGAGAGCTGTAGAAAGAAAGCAGAGCCTTGCCTCCTGTGACCTTAGCCAGGGATATGTATATTGCTTTTCTGCACAGCTCCCTAAATGGATGCCAAATTCCCCCAAATATTGAATTTGGGATTACAAAAAAAGTTAGAATCTCAGTGAATTTCAACAATATGGAATCTGTGAATAATGTGGAGTGATTTATATTTATAATTATTAGTTTTAAGTAGTCTCTAGTAGAATTTTTTCTAATTCAACAAGCAGACTATTGAAGAACCATCACAAAACACAAAGTAAATTTGTGTTAAACTGACTATTCATTTTCCAAAGCCTACAGTTAAAAAATAAGAGTTTGCATAGCATTCATTTATATAAAAGATGTTTCTGACATAAATAATATGTTGAAAAAATAAAGCATGAATTTTCATTCTGAAACATTGAATTCAATCAGTTTTCATGAGATACTTTACATATTTAGCATTCATCTTCAAACAACAGATTTTTTCCTAGATAAAAATCTTCCAAAATTATCGCTATGAATGATGTTTCGGACAGGAAAATTATTGCTGAGTATGCTTTTTTATAATTCTAAAACTTACCAATAAAGACCAAAATCACTGAATAAATTAAAGTTTTAAATAAAAGATTATATGTTAATCAATGATTAAATTGATTAGTAAAGCTAATTCTTAGAAGAAAGTTAAATGAAAAGTGAGCAATAATTCTCATTACTTTTTCTCCAATTTCTTTTATTTTTGCTAGTTTTAGTCTGTGAAGCAATGGCTTAACTGAAATATATTTCTCCCTCTCTTCTGAGTAATAGCATGCATTTTACTTTTGCTACAGTAAGAACACTAATGAAACAAATTATATAGACATTAGTACCAATTAAGTAGTGTTCTTAAGTAGGATACGTTTCCTTAAAATACTGCAAAATAGCAATCATTCTACTTAGCTGTCAAAATATTTACATTATTGAAGTAAATATTTTGTATGAGTCCATTTTTGCAAAATGCATTGTAAATTTTGGAATGCACTCAATATCCATAAATGACAAGGATGTAACAATTTCTTATTGACAATTTACTATGTTCATTGACATGTCACTTGTAACATTCTTTTATCCAATAATGATGTAAGGTCCTCTTACAAAAATAATTATAAGTACTGGAAAATAAAGAATTGAAAAAATATGAAGAATGCATGTTTATATTTTAAGATTATTGCTTCAATTGGGATTTGTGTTTAGCTTTTAATTTTAAATCAGAAAAGAGAAATTCAAAAGCTCTTATCACTGTAGAGGAGTAGATATCCTGCTATTTTAGTGGGTATAAATATGTTCTTTGAAGTAAATCCATTAAGGAATTTTTTAAATGGGTTTTCATATAGAAGTCAACAAGTATTCTCTGCAAATAATTTCTCTCTTTATATTAGAGATTTAAAAATAAATTCAACACTTTTGTCTTCAAAATATTTAATATGTAATTCAATATACTTAAGCTGAGAAACAGAATAGAAAACACAAATATGAAGATTTTCTTCACTATTTCACAGTGAAACTACAATTTCATCCATCTTTCTTCCTCTTCCATGTAAACTATTTTTCAGAGAAAAATAGATAAAAAATTATAAATCACTAGTGCAAAATAGCTAGAGTTCTTTGAAGGGCTCTGGAAGTGGCTTATGCAAGGGAGGGGGCCTAACTTTGAAGTTTCATCAGCTTTCCTTCATCCTCTATATATCTTCTTTCCTGCCCAAATTAGAATTGGAATTCCTTATTCAGACACATTCCTGTGGAATCTGACTCTCCATCTCCTCAAGCTCCACTAACAGACAATGAAGACAACATGTCGAACATTATATAACCTTAAAAACTGCCAGATTAGTGATTTGTGATCAATAATCTTGTTTGAGTTTGTAATTCTGGCTGTGAATTTCACAGCATTTCTTTAGTTAGCTCTTTCCTAGTCTTCATGGAGATCATTTCAAGCATTTCTGAAAATCCTTAAACCTCTAACCTTCTCCATTTTTCTCTTTAGTCTTAGATGGAAATATTGCCTCTTACGTTAATGGGGGGGAGGGGCGCGAACTTCAAGAAATTAAGCAATCTATTTCTTTTGCCCAGACTACTTATATAGTTGGTTGTATATGTAGCAATTCGTTTTCTCTCTGATTACAGTAGTGGGCCTGATCCTCTTGCTGTGCTTTAGATCACTCTCTGTGTTATTAGGGATCCCAGTCTCTCTTTCACTTCTTCCCTTCCTTCTACTTTCAGCTTCTCTTTCCCCTTTGGTTCTTTCCCATTCTGTACAGGTATATTAAGGCCATTATTTTCTCCTTTTGAAAGGATTATTTGTCTTGACAACTACAAAACTCCTTCCTTGTTACCTGAGTGCAGTTTAGCAGTAATTTTTGTTACTACATGCCAGGGACACTTTGATTTGCATCTTATTTACCTTTCTAGAGCTCTTTAAAAGTTTTACACACTATCTCTTTGTTTTACCTGGCTTCTGTCCTCTTATCACTTTGTCCACTCCAATGAAATATCTCTTGTAGAACCAACATATACAAGAGGAAAAAATATATATGATGTAAGTGTGTGTGTGTGTGTGTGTGTGTGTGTGTGTGTGTGTGATGGTGTAAATGAGATGTTTCACAAAACCTCATATGAGAGTCAACATAATCACAGGATTAATCCCCTGATCAGGATTAACTGGACAGTAACTGTAGGCAGGCATAGTGTGGCTGGAGGAGGTGGGTCCTAGGGGCATGCCTTTGGGGTTAAATGTTGTTTTCTTGAGTGGAGCTCTCTCTGCTTTCTGGTGTCATGTTCCCAGTTACTTTCCTCTGCCATAATCTTCTGCCATGACATCCTACATCACCTTGGGCCCCAAGGAATGGAGTCAGCCGTCTACGAACTGAGACCTCTGAAATCATGAACTCTAGGATAATTTTTTCCTCCTCAAATTGTTCTTGTGGGATCTTATGGTCACAGCTGTGAAAAACCTGGCTAAAACTTTCTCTCTGTGTGTGTGTGTATGTGTGTGTGTGTGTGTGTGTGTGTGAGTCCTAAAAAGATTTATGAGAGTGAAAGATTCTTCATAACATATGTTCTTTATAGAAAAAAAAGTAAAAACCATACATTCACTTGGTTGAAGAGGCTATACAGATGTTGTTTTTTTAAAAAAAGAAGATAAAAAGATAAATTATTGCAGAAGTAATCGTGTAAATATTCATGCCAAACTTGACAGAAGTAAAACAGGTAGCTTAGAGGCAGTTGATGCCAGGAAGATGGCAGCATTGGAGATCCCAGCATACATATTCTCCCAAAAACCCAAGCAGGGTTATAAACACACCAAAAACAATCCCTGGCCTGTGAATTCCCTTCATAAGGAAAAACAGAGCAGGGTGAACAATTAGTCTTCCTAACTTTTAGGACACAATCCAAAGGATTGTTTTAGGATTCTAGTGGCCCATATTGCTGAAGAGACTGCTATGATTTAAATATGGTTCATCCCCTCAAAAAACTCATGTTAAAATCCAAAGTCCATGGTGAAGTATTAAGAAGGTGGAAACAATCTAACTATGATGTTGAGAGGTGGGGTCTCTGGGAGATGATTACAGTTAGATAAGGTAATAAAAGTGAAGCTCCTGTTATTGGGCACTGGGGCTTTGTAAGAAGAGGGAGAGTCCAACACTTATAAGCGTTTCTTGCAATCTGATCTCTGGGCTACTTTGGGATTTTGTCATCAAGAAACCCATCAGCAGATGCAGGCCTTCAATCTTGGACTAGAACCATGAGCCCAAATAGACCTCTTTTCTTTATAACTTTACTCAGTCTAATGTACTATGTTTTTAGCAACAGAAATCCGGCTAAGACACAAGCACAACTGAAATATCTGGAGATGACTAAAAACAAAGAGAAAGAACAGAAATTATCATTATTAACCACACACACAGGTACTACTGTGGTCTGCAGTAGTCTGCTCTGCAAAATACCCCAGCAACTTCTATTACTGATAACTTCAGCAGTCCTGCACCAGCTGCAAGCCTGAAGCTTTTACCCTGTGAAACCCTGTTATTTTTTTACCATAGAAGACCACAGTTTTGTGGGATTTTTTTTTTTTTTTTTTTTTTTTTTTTGCCTTTTCTGACTCCATGTACCTAAGATTTAACCTTCTCTCTCCCTCTTCCCTGGAATTGCCTCAACCAGTGCTGCTAGCTAGTCCCATGACCTAGCATGGCTCACCATATGAACACCCACATATGTTCCAGGCTTTCAATGAATATGTGTCTGTGGTTAATCCCTCAGTTGTGCAGTACATGCAACACTAACTTAAAAACTCAACTTGAGCCTACACTTGTGCCTAGGTTCTCCCACTGGTTTTGGCCCCTGCCACTGCAATTGTGCCCACAGCTGACCCCTGATACCACACACATGCCCTCAGTTGACCTTGAATCTGAGTATGCTCACACCATCAGCAGAAACTTCCTCTGCTGCCACCTCAGTATCTCACTACTGGACATGGAGGTGCCTCTGAGAATTCCAACGGCCCTTGAACCCAGCACAAGTCGTCCCAGCTCTGACTTTCAAGGCCCACACAGTGGCTGATATTATAGATCCCAGATGGCTGAGATGGCAAGAAATTCCCGAGGCACAAATCTTTAGCTACACATCCCTGCACTTCGCACTCCATGCTGCAGCATGCTCCAATGGGGCCTTGCTTCCTCTCCCAAGAGATGAAGGTTGTATTTTTCCAAACCAGTCCATAAAGTATGAAAGATGTGTCTGTTTCTTCTAATGTAAAGAAATATATTCAAAGCTATAAGAATCACAAAGGGCAAACTTGTACCACTAATGGAACACAAGTTTCTAGTAACAAACCCCAGTGAAATAAAGATCCATAGATTACAAGATAAAGAATTTGATATAATTGCTCTCAATAAACTCAGTGAGCTATAAGAAAATACAAAAATAGTTTAAATTAGAAAACTAAGATGAAAAGTTCAAAAAAGAAAAAAGTATTAAAAAGAACGAAATAAAAACGTTGGAGCTTTCTCAACAAAGCCCTACTGGCCAGGAGAAAATGGGATGATATATTCAAAGCTTTGAAAGAAAATAAATCACAAATCATAAATACCTTACCCAGCAAATTGTCTTTCAGAAATGAGGAGATGAAGACTTTACCAGAGAAACAAAAACTGAGGGAGTTTATCACCACTACACTTAACTTACAATAAGTGCTACAGAGAGTTCTCCAAGTTGACATGAAATGATGATAATTAGTAACTTAGAAACAAATTAAAGAAAACTCACACTGGTCAAGGAAAATATATAGTTAAGTTACAGCTTCTTTACTAGTGCACTGGAAGTGTGTAAATCATAACTTTGACTTAAAGGTTAAAAGAAAGACTAGTTAAAAATAACTAGAGCTACAATAATTTATTCTTGGATATATAATATGAAAATGCAAATTGTGGCAACTAAAACATACAATGTTGGGGGTAGTAAAAGTACAGAGCTTTTACATACAATCACATTTAGGTTGCAATTAGCATAAAATACACTGTTATAACTATGTTTTTTTATGAGCCTCATAATAACCACAAAGCAGAAACTTATAGTAGATACACAAAAGATAAAAAGAA
Source organism: Callospermophilus lateralis (assembly GCF_048772815.1). Taxonomy (NCBI): domain Eukaryota; kingdom Metazoa; phylum Chordata; class Mammalia; order Rodentia; family Sciuridae; genus Callospermophilus; species Callospermophilus lateralis. Next base: position 45,284,127 of record NC_135313.1, read on the forward strand.
AGTTATCAAGCACATAACTACAGAAAGACACCAAATCACAAGGAAAGACAGCAAGAAAAAAAATTAATGGGGAAAAAATAGCTACAAAACAACTAGAAAAAAATTAACAAAATGACAATAATAAGTTCTTACCTATGTTTACTTAAATGTAAATAGAGTAATTTCACCAATTATTAGGCAAAAAATAAACAAGTTAAAAAAAGTTCTCCAATTCTATACTGCCCCAAAGAGATACATTCAAAATTTTAATGACACAGTGGCTGAAAGCAAAGGGATATGAAAATATTTCATGCCAATGTTAACCAAGAGAGCAGAGACAGCTATACATATGTTAGACAGTGTAACAGAATGCAAAGAATTCATTATATAATCATAAATGAGTCAACTCATAAAGAGGATATAACAATTATTAATGTATGTAACACCAGAGTATTTGAATATTTAAAGCAAATATTCACAGATATGAAGGGGGAAATATACAACCATATACTAACGTTAATGGACTTCAGTACTGTACCATCAGCAATGGATAAATCATTTAATCAGGAAGAAAAACATGGACCTGAACTACATATGATACCAAATGGACCTAACAAATACATACACGGTAGTCCACCAACAGGAAGAAAATACACATTCTTTTTAAGTGCACAGGAAACAGTCACCCAGGGAAGGTCACATGTGAGTCCACAAGACCAGTCTTAAAAATGTATGAAGATTGCTATCATATCACTTTATAACATAGTAAAATAGAAATAGAAATCAATATAGAAAGGAAACTTAAAAATTCAAAAAATATGTGGAAATTAGATACCACACTCCTAAATAAGCAATAGGTCAAAGAAGAATAAAAATAAAAATAAAAAATAATCTTCTAAAACGTAAAAATTGAAATACAACATGGCAAAACTTACAGGATGTGGCAAACACAATTTTAAAGGAAAATTTATAGCAAAAACTTACATTAAGAAAAATGAAAAGAGCTCAAATAAGTATTACTTTACATTTCTAAGGAACTTTTTCTTCCTTGAGAAAAGGAAGCGCAAAGTAAACCCCAAAAAAGTAAACCCCAAAGTAACAAAAGAAAGGAAATAGCAAAGACCAGAGAAGAGGTAAATGAAACAGAGACTAGAAAAACAATAGAAAGCATCAATAAAACTAACAGATAAACAAATTTGATAAGGTTTAAGTAGGTTAACTAAGAAAAAAACCAGAAAATTATTAATAATTTTAAAATTATTTATTTAATAATTAAATAATTTATTTAATAATTAAAATTATTAATAATTTCAAATGATATCTCAGAAATACAAAGGATTATGAGATTGCTGCTTGAATGTCCCAAACTGGGTAACCTAGTAGAAATGCATACATGTCTACAAACATAAAACTTATTAACACTAAAGCATCAAGAAATTTTAAAAGTCACAAATAAATGGAAAAATATTCTGTGTTCCTGAAGTGTTAGAATGGCTATGTTACCCAAAGCAATCTACAGACTCAATGCATTTTCTTTTAAAGTTCTAATGTTCCCACATATAGGTGGGAAAAAAGAATCCTAATATTCACATGGAGCCAAAAAAGACCCCATATAGCTAAAAAAATGTCGAGCAAGAACAGATCTAGAGATTTCATTCTTTGTTTAAAGAAATCTATATCTGTAGATCATGAAAAAAATGATTGTCAGATTAAACAACAACAAAATCAACAATGTAAGAATATAATTTTATATTATGTGACTTTACATTTTTAACAAAACTATCATATATTCAAAAGCTCTAAGACCAGCATTTCAGTCTCTAAAGGTTATAAAGTTGGTTTGCTGTCATTTTAATTATTATAAGTCTGTAAAAATAACTTTCTAGTAAACAGTATTAAAGACACTAATGCAACGTCATGTCTGAAGTTTCTCAAATGGAGAATAGGGTTTTCTGAATTTTATCTGACTTTTGTTTAAAACTCACAGCAAATTTTCTTCAAAGAAATTCTTAAATTACTGTCACTTAGAATTAAACAATAGGGTGAATACATAACACAAAGTGAGTTATGCTTGGCACATAATTTAGTGTATTTTGGGGATGTGATTGACATGACCTTCTTTTCTACACATTTACATAAATTCATCTGTGAAGAAGCTACTGTGATTTATGACATATAGCATGAAGATTTTATGGTAATGTTGAATAAAAATTAGGATTTGAAATTGCTCTCTGTCTTGATTCTTTCAAAGACTTAATTGTCATAAACATTTTGTGAGGCTATGATCAGGAGTGAGGATTCTGGCTTCCTACTCCAAGGGCAGGATTTTCTAAAAATTTTCTACTTGAAAATGCAAGTGAATGAAAGTGATGGAAAACTTTGACCTCTGGGGTAATTTCAAAATTATTATAACTAATTACATAGATTTTAAAATTTTTTTTATTTTTAATAATATTTGTTTAGTTATACATGGGTACAATATCTTTATTTTGTTTATTTATTTTTATGTGGTGCTGAGGATAGAACCCAGGATCTAACATGTGCCAGGCAAGCCCAGCCCGACATAGATTCTTTATTCTTAATACCACATATAGAATGAAAAAAAAATATTTATTCATTTCAAACCAACCTAGTAAAATTCTTAATTTTAGTCCATGTGATCCCCAAATAGTTAGAATATGATGTGTTTCTATTTTTTTCTTAACCTATTCTTTTAATGACACATGAAATTGAGGTCCAAATTATTATTCCTAAATCTTCAAATATTGATCATAATACTAAATATAACTTTAAACTCTATTGCCATTTCAAACTTGTGTATTTCAAACTTGTGAGACATTCTTTTAGACAACTTAATTATAATTCGTGGCGGGTATGATCCAGTTGCAGTGGTATCAACCTAAGACAGGAGGCTGACGCCTAAAGGACAGTTTTCCGATGACGGGTAAGGACCATATGTTGAATTGGACAACCTACCAGGCACGGTCCTTAAGCCACATTACTTGTTGTTTAATTAATCAGAAGGGGGGAGATGCTAGGAGCCATTAGCCAAATAGGTATGACAATTTCCTTGCCAGCGTACCCCCATGTTTCTTAGTGGAAGGACTCCTGGAAGGTGACCTTGCTCAAGGACCAGGGCGGATCCGTGTTTAGGGTGTTCCTGGTTTAGGATAATCCGAGTTTAGGGCGTTCCCAGTTTAGGAAGATTATTCCTGCTGGGAATAGGGTGTATCCTGCTGCCTGAGTTCCCCTTGAGTTCTCACGGGATTCAGAGTATATTTGGGAGACAGAAGCCCAGTGGAGGTGTGGATTTGGGCAGAGAACGTGGATTTCCCCAGAACGTGTTTGTAGAAGGCCGGTGTGAGATTGGGAATAAAGAATTGCTGTTTGAATCTACAAAGCTGTGAGTGGCTCGTGATTTGTGCCCAGCCAGACTGCGGCACAGACCTTGAAGTATAGTGTTTAAGAGTAGGGCTTTGTAGACAGAGATGCCTGGATTTAACGTCTTGCTTTATCACTTAGCCTTAGCTTTGCAATACTGCAGTGGTTTTAAAACTTTTCACTTGTAAAAAAAGAAAATAGTTCTTACTTTGTGTATTTGGTTGAGAAATAAGTAAAATATTTGATTCACTTACTGATACAGAGCTGGTGCTAAAAGGGAGTTCAGCAAATAAACTACCTATAAATTATTAAATTACCTATAGAATGAATGTACCCTATAAATCTATACAGTTATATGTCAGCAAGAAAGAAAAACATTTTTTTTGTTTTTGTTTTTGGTTTTTTTTCATTTTTTTTATTGGTTGTTCAAAACCCTACAAAGCTCTTGACATATCATATTTCATACATTAGCATACATTAGCTTCAAGTGAGTTATGAACTCCCTTTTTTACCCCAAGTACAGATTGCAGAATCACATGGGTTACACATCCACATTTTTACATAATGCCATACTAGTAACTGTTGTATTCTGCTACCTTTCCTATCCTCTACTGAAAAACATTTTTGAAAGGGAGCTCATATTAATTTTGATACCAATAAAGTTGTTGATGCTATCTATAATTCTAAGGTAATTGATTGATGTTTAGCAACTAAAAAACATTTAAATCAGATACTGAGACTAAATGTTTTCTTGTGTCATGTATTTATTCATGCTCTTGAGACACCTAATTATTTTATCAATTTGCAGTTCAAAATTTTAAACTCAACAAACACTTTTTCCATGACTACTTTGTATGAGAACTTGTGTTCATCTGGGTGAGTATAATGATGGCAAAGTACACTTCTGTCATCAGACAACAAACAGTACAGTAGTAATTTATAATAAAAACAAAATCTTAACATTGACTCATTTATGTAATGAGAAATAGAGGCAACAACTAAAAGAAGTAGATGATTTATTGAGGGAGTGTTATGCACTTATGTGATTTATATTAAAAAGTTTGTTTTCCATAACCATGACTTAAATATTAATAGCAACTCTTATATTTCAACTTTCATGGATATTTCAACATTCCTACTGTATTGGATATAAATTGAACACCTGAATCAAATTAAGTGCTTTAAATGGTTTTACTATATCCCTCATGAACAGCTCATACTCAGGGGGAACCTATGCCTACAGAATGATAAGAGAGAGGTGACTGGTAGACTGGGTCTCACAATGGTTTGGGAATCCATCTCACAGACTCAGTGAGTAAGAACATAAATCATTTAGGCTCCAACTTTAATTTGCAGCAACGCTTAACTATCAGAAAGATATTTCTCTGGTTTATATGTAAGACTGCTGAGAGCCATAGCCAAGTAGGAATGATGCATGGCATTTTCGGTTGAAGGGTGATGCCAGCAAGCCATTGAGATGATATGATTATGTTAAGATCTGCATTCAATTGGATATTAGACCCCTGCTGTCTGCCTTGACCTGCTACTTTGGAGCTCTAGCGGGACTCCCAAAGAGTTCCCATTGGTTGGGAAAGTGCGGTAGGAGGGAATTCCAGAGGAGGGATTTCCTGTTGGGGTAGTGTGTCCCGGGAGAACTCCGCGTGTGTGGTTCGGCATATTTCCTGGGAGCGTGCGTGGCATTGGCGGGAGTTTCAGAAATAAAGTTTGTTCCTGCTTGAGTGGCTCCTAATTTTGTGCCCAGCCAGACTGCGGCATAAGACAGAATGAACATTCAAAAATGCTTTAAATTTTCACTTACCTGCTCCCAAAACTTGTTACAAAGAAGTTTAATAATAGAAGATGTTTTATGATTTTTGTTAAAATAGTAAATGTTAAAAAAAATCTGCAGAACTCCTTTGATGGTCTTACTGTGAAGAGATGAGAATTGGAAAGAGGAATATTTGATTTCATTAGAAACAGGCATTGTAAATCAAAAACATTTACACTATTTCTTTCCCCTCCTAAAGTCAAAAGACAGTGATGCCAAGAGAATCACTGGAAAAGGTTGGAAGTATTAGTGAGAGGGAAAAGACACCTGTTTGTTTTGTTTTTGTTTGGTTTTCTTGGTCTGAATGTAAGCTTCATCAAAGACTTACTGGCTTGCTTGCTTGGGAAGGACAAAGAGTTTTGAAGAGGGTGAATTACCTCAAAGTCAAGTCTTTCTCTTGTATCAACAATCCCCAGATCTGGGGCCATGATAATTGATGCTACTGAAGGAGGAAGCCCAGCCATAAATTTTCAGCATTTTGAGACAGAAACCTACACTGGGCTTGGATTCAACACTCAGAGTCACCAGATAAAGAAATACCAACAGAGCTTACAATGGCAGTTAGAGATCACAGTTTGTTTGTGTACTTATTTATTTATTTTGACCAGAAATATTGTGATTTATTGATAGCCTGTAAATAGGTTTTTTTGTCTAAAATATTATCTTAATGTCCATTTTTTTTCTTTTTAAAAATGTTTATACATTCTTTTTAGTTACACATGACAACAGAGTCCGTTTTGAAACAGTTATACAAGCATGGACTATATCTTGTTCTAATTAAGATCCCAGTCTTATGGATGTACACATGTTAAGATTCACTGTAGAGTTCACACATATGTACAAAGGAAAGTTATCTTAGATTCATCCCATGGTCTTTCCTATTCTGTTGAAGCTAGAACAAAGGTCAGGCAGTTAGTGTAGATAGATGAATGGGGTCTGGTAGGGAAGTTGAATAGGATTGGAAAGGTAGAAGCTGGTTCAAAGGGGAATGGAATATTAGTACTTTCAGGACACATCCCCCTCAGTCATGATGAAAGTCACCTGTCTCCAGGGATATTGTCCCTCCCAGAAGGGAATTAGTGAGCATTCCCTGGGCAGCTTCCCCTGAATTGATTCCTCCTGCTTTTTCACCAACTGGGTGGGATAAAGGGTGGGAACAGAGAAAGTAAGAAACTGGATATTATAAAAAGGACAAGATTCACTCCTCCCACAGATACCTAGCTCTGGGTCCACTTCTCTGAGGAAAAGTATATGTTACTATTCTTTAAATAAAACTTGCTTTCTATGCTTGCCTTGGTGTTTCCAAGGTGTCCAATCTTCACATCTGGAGAAATGGATCTAGTTGTCACTGGTAACAGACGGTAAGTAACACTATCCCCTCTCCATTCCTTTCATTCCCTTTTGTCTAGTCCAATGAATTTATAATCCCAGAGAGAACATTCAACCTTTGTTTTTGTTTTGTTTTGTTTTTTCCCCCGGGATTGACTTATTTCATTTAGCATGATAGTCTTCTGCTGCATCCTTCCACTAACAAAGGATATAAAGTCACTCTTCTTTATGGCCAAGAAATATTCCATTGTGGATATACACAATTTCTTTAACTGTTCATCTGTTGAAGGCCACTGAGGTTGGTTCCATAGTTTGGTTATTGTGAATTCAGCCATGATAAACATTAATGTGGCTGTGTCACTGTAGTATGATTTTAACAGCTTTGATTATATACTAAGGATTGGTATAAGTAGGTCAAATGGTGGCTCTCTTCCTAGTTTTTGGAGTAATCTCTATATTGCTTTCCAGAGTGGATGCACCAATGCACAGTTCCACCAGAGTGTACCATTTTCCCCACATCCTCGCCAACATTTACTGTTACTTCTATTCTTGATAATTATCATTCTGGCTAGTGCAAGGTGAAATCTCAGTGTAGTTTTTATTTGCATTTCTCTAATACCTAGAGATGTGGAGCATTTCAAAAATATATGTTTGTTGACCATTTGTATTTCTTCTTTTGATAAGTATATGTTTATTTCCTTTGCCCATTTACATATTTATTTGTTTGAGAAAAAGTAAAAAAAAAAAAAATCATTGCTTTGCTAGCAAAAGAGAAACACAGGGGATTCCTGTCTCAGAGTCTGTGATTCTGCCCATCAGTAGGAACAGGGGACTTTTAAAGAGGTTCTTCAAAGGCTACATTCCACATGTTCTCTTTTGGAGTTGTAATTCACTTGTTAATTTGGTGTCTTTTCTGAGTTCTTCTGGTACCACCACCAAAGTCTGGATTACTTTATTCTTGTTATGGATGTGTACTCAAGGACAAATAAATCTACCTAAAATGGGGGAGAAAGATAATCCTATTTCCCATGAAATTAGGGAGGGGGACATATTAGGGAGGAGCAGGGAGAGAGAAGAGAAAGAAACATGTTCATTTTAAAAATAAATTATAGTGGCAAGCAGCAAGGGCTATATTCAAAGCACAAAGTGGACCACTGTTACAGTGTCCCACTGTCAATTCCTACATTCCACTTCTATGGAAAAATGGATAACAACATCTCCAAGATGCTTCCTGCTGAAAGAGAGTGAAGGTGGGGGAAGTAACCCAAAGTCCGTATTTTCTATGGGGTGAAGGGTGTGGACAGTGAAGGGTAATCAGCCTCAAAGCAGTTCAGAGGTCCACAGTAGCAGATGGCAGGTAACTGGATAAGGCATACATAGGGCAAGAATCATGCTAAGACAACAATAAACAAGATAGTAAAGCATTACTTTTTTTGTAAACAATTTGCACAAAAGCAATTAGTATTTCAGCCAGTTTTTGAAACCCATGAAGACAGTAAGTTATAATCATATCAATGAAAAACAGATCAAGGTTTTCAATGTAGGAGGTTAGGAGATTTGTAGGTTTATGAGATCAGGCTCAAATTAACTCAGGACAAACTTGAAACTCTAGAGTCCTTTGTGATCATTAATATTAGGCACTCCCACACAAGAACTCTTCCTTTATATCCTTCATCTTTACTTACTTTTGGTATGACGGACACAAGTGTACATATTAAGTTACAGTTAAAAAACAACAACATTGTTTTTCCTCTTAAATGTCCATATAGGACTGAACTCCTGCAAGTTGTTTAGGAACAAGTTGGTTAAAATTGACCTTGTTCCTATCTACACTTAAGGTCAGCTGAGATTCCTCAGAGATCACTCATGGGGATGTGTATAAAGTCTGTTGGCTCCTTTAGCTTTCCCCTACCAGTTGTGCATCTTCCAGGATGAGTCAAGGTCTTAGAAGCATCAAGAGCATTGTCCTCTCTAATGACCCACCTCTTTGCAGAATGTGGACTAGTTGGTTTTCTTTTCTCTAGGATCCTCTTGATCTCCCTGATTGGCAGATTGGATTATTTACCTGGGTTTCAGGGCCCAGAGAGGGGTCCCTTCATTCTCTGGGTCCTAGGCTGACCTTAGATGACAGAGACAAAAATATTCGGTTGTTTTTTCCTTGGACAGTTTACTTTCTTGATTTTGGTCTCCAAGTTTTTGGTTGTAAACATCCAGCAGGCCAGTTTCACCAGTGTTAAAGTGTTATTATAACTTCAATATCTATGATATTACGGTTATCCCTCTTATTTAGTCGGGGTCAGTATTAGTACTGGAAGTCAGCATTATATCCTACCTGTCCTATAGGTGATGGCTCATTATCTCAAATTAACTCAGGTTGTTTTGTTAGAAGCAGTGCCTCTGCAAAACACGAACAGGCAACAGTTACAGAGTTTACAAGGAAAATACAAAATGAAATCAACAGAGCAAAAATATGTTCACTTTGTATAATAGCTATTAACCAAGAAAAATGAGTTTTTAATAATCTTGAATCTTTACTGAGTTATGGATAATATCTCCTGTTTATTTTGAGATCACAGTAATCTTTACAATGAAAATTTATCTTTGGAATACAATTTTAAATAATTATAACCTACTTTAGAGCCATCCTAACATAGAGAAAGATGAGAGGCAAAGCCTTAACTTGGGTCAGGCTGCCCTCTTGACAAATCTTAAAATAATCTTATTTCTAAATCTGATCTTTGCCCCCTTTTAAAACATCATTTTACAAAGTTCTCATGCATTATTTTTTTGAGTCTCTGAATATCAGTTAACATAATACAAAATTACATCTGAAACATAATCAAACAGAAAGGCTAAGAGAGCTTTTAATTTCCCTTTTGTGAAAAAGATAGTAGAATGTTTTCATGTTCCATATTGTTAACCTTTGAACAAATCAAGAGCTCCTTAATACTTCAAAAAATGCATTTTAATTATTTCCATTCCACTGTAAAGAGTAACACTAATTTTATATATAACTTATAAAACACTAAGTGGCATAAATAAATACCAATTTTGTTATTTCTATATAAATATGAAGGGGACTATTGCTACAGACAATTTTAATTTGGAGAACACTAACTTGGCAAAGTGCTCTCCAAAGCTTTATATTTAACTAAGTTTAACCTTTAAAGTACAATTTAGAATCAATAGTGTATGGTAAAAATAATCACAAGTCTGCGTGGGTTAGCAAAAAACTCAAAGAACAGCCTTAAATCTCTTATACATTTAGGAAACAGTGTTGATGATCAGAAATTCACTTAATCAAAGCAAACAAATATAAGACAGGTTTTCAAATGACAAGGTGGCCCTTCTGTGTCAAATACAATGTATAAAAGAGAGCGCTTATTGGATCTCTTGCTGGTAAACTTACATAGCTTTCATTTTATAAACTTTTACATAACACTTAGACAAGGCTTAGACAGACAGAGTTCTCAGATATATACATATACCTAGTCACACATATTGAGGAAGTCAACTATATTGTTATAACCTAAATAACAGTTGTTTGTTTGACCAGTTATAAAGTAATTATTTAAGACTTGAAAACAGGTACAAACCCTGATTCCTTTGAGATTTAGTTTCTCCAAGTAATAAAACCTAACAAACGCAAGAAAATTATCTTCGTAGAGAAGAGCAGAACAATGTTTCAGATTTTGCTTCATATCAGTACATTAAAGTTCAAATAACTTTAACTGTGCTATTTATAGCCAATTTAACCACTAGCAAACTTTTTGAGATTTATCTTCCACCAACCTTCTGCAATATATTTAAACACTAAAAACTTATTTATATCCTTAGTTTTGTCCTCTTTATCTTGAACTTTAGTACAAGAATGTTACTTTACCAGACAAAATATTTTTTACCCAGAAACTTTTCTTTTATCTTCTAATTTTTCATACTAAAATATTTCCATAATTTAACTTTCTTTTATATTTCTTAAGCTTGACACCCTTTCTTAAATTCATATCCTGAAGTAATCATTATGAATGTAATCTGTGCATTTAATTTACAGAACAAATTTCACCCCAGGAGAGAGTTGGACAGTCCAGCATATACAAAATCTGTACCTTAATCTTTTTTTCTCCCAGGTGGCATTCAAGCGTTTGGAGCATAGTATATTTTTGAACATGACCTGCCTGCTTTATCATTGTCATGATGCCATCACCTTTCAGTAAGTTTCCCACTGTCAATTGTACTCAGAGACGCCTTTTTTTCTTATACTAGGCATATTGATATGCAATGGAGTAGGCCCTTTCCATCCTTCTTTTTAGGCTTCCTTGAAGATCCTTTTGCCGAGGCAGCCTACATAACAAGGCCTGGCCTTAGTTTCTGTCTTTTTCTTTTCTGGGTTCAGTTGTTTATTCTGTCAGTCTCCCCATGCATTTAGTTTGATGGGATACTGGTACAGCAAGAATTGCTTTACCCAATTGGGTCTTCTGTCGGAACTTAAAAGGGGAAACTATTCCTGTCCCCAGGTCATAAACTAAGAGTGCTGGCACCCACTGCCATATCCTTTGTGGCCAGAAGCCTTCAAACTCTTCATCTCCATGGGAAAAGGGGGCTGGAAGGTATTGCAGGGGCCAGGTTCTCTTTCACCATATTTCTACAGCCCATGCAGCTTTTCTGGGACACCCTCCCCCCTAGTTTAGGGTTAGTGCCCTTGGCCCCCAGTAAAGATGATCTACTGCTGCCAGGGGCCAGGGTGAGAAACAGTGCTGGGAGTGCCAACTTAATTCTTGACTTTTCCTACTTCTTGTAGTGCAACTACATAAATGCCTGTGCATACAGAATCTCTTTTATATACTTTGCCCCTGACAGGCCAACTTTAACTTCAAGGTTATATAATAATCCTGAAAAAAAAATCAAAGTTCAGATTGTGTCACAGTAAACTGTCTTTGTTTTAGACAGGCTTATACCTATAGGTGGCCCATTCAGCCAAGATCTCTGTGCTCAAGAGACTACTAGAAAGATCCATGCAGCATGGCCCATGTCTTAAAGGGCCAGTAACAGGTCCAAAGAACCCAGACAGATAAGAAAGGATCACCGAAACCAGGGCTGACAGATAGGAAATTTTAAAACAGACACATCAGCATGTACACATTTCTTCCATTTATATTACCTTTGACAGACCAACTCCAACTGCAAGATTGTATAATAATCCAGAAAGCTATTCAAAAGCCAGAGCATTACAGTAAAACATTATATTAGACAGGCTTATAGGCAAGTTTATACCTTTAGTTGGCCCTTTCTTTAATTTACTTTACCTCTGACAGACCAACTCTAAGACTATACGAAAAGAACAGAGAGAGATAACCAGAGAGGATCCAGGAACCATGGCCAACCGATGGGAAGCTTTAAATTGGGCAGCCAAAATCTTTCCCAAGAGAGTACCTATAGGGTCAATGCATTATTGGCCATGTCTTAAAAGGGGCAGTGATAGTTACAAACAAAACAAATGAAGGGAATTCCCTAGCCCAAGGACAACAAAATATGAGAACCTAGAACAGACCAGAATGGAATAAATATCCCTAGGTTCTCCAGTAATGATTAAACCTAGTTCCCATTTAATCATGACTCCTAAAAACCCAGTGGTGCCACAGATGTACCCACAAAGAGGGGCCAGATGTTCCTATGAAGAGGAACCAAATGTGTTGAATCAAAGGTTTAAGTAATCCATACCCAGGAATTTATCAGATGGCCAAGGGTGTCACGATTTTACTGAGTTCATTTTCCTTTTTCTAAAATTGGACCATGATGGAGAAAACTGTTCCATTCAGCAAGAGAAATTGGAGGTTCCTTCAAACAAAATGAGGTTTGGCAGCTGCTAAGGTGATCCATCAGTTTTCCCCTTGACACACAGGAATAGCTCCTGCACTTCAACCCAAGTTTCACCCACCTCCTAATTCTGCAGCAGTTGGCTCTCAACAAGTTCTCCAACAAGTAATAAAAAATGGAAGAAATTTGTACAACCTCAGCATGAAAGTGGGGCTGCTTAGAGAGCCAGACCTGCTCAAGAAAACTGGAAGGGGTCTGCTCTCGGATCCCACCTGGGGAACCAAATTTGTTACCAAAATCTTAGTCCTTTTCCATGATGCCAACAAATAACGAGAACACAGTTTTGAGAAAAAGGAAAAAGAGGATTTTTTGCTTTGCTAACAAAGGAGAATCACAGGGGACTCCTGTCTCAGAGGTTGTGATTCTCTCCTTTGCCAATTTATTGATTGGGTTATTTGTTGATTTATTGGTGTTAAGCTTTTTGAGTTCTTTGTGTATCCTGAAAATTAATGCCTTATCTGAGGTGTGGGTGGCACAGATTTTCTCTCATTCTGTGGGCTTTCCGTGGTCTTGATTGTTTTCTTTGCTGTGAAGCTGCTTTTTAGTTTGATACCATATCCCATTTATTCATTTTTTTAAAATTTTACTTTTTACACTTTAGGAGTGTTGTTGAAGAAATTGTTTCCTAAGCTGACGTGTTGGAGTGTTGGGCCTATATTTTATTCTAGTAGGTATAGGTTCTGGACTAATTCCTAGGTTTTGATCCACTTTGAGTTGTTTTTTTGTGCAGGGTGAGAGATAAGGGTTAAATTTCATTCTACTTCATATGGATTTCCAGTTTCCACATCACCATTTGCTGAAGAGGCTATCTTTTCTCCCATACATGTTTTTGATGGGGATTGCAGTTCTTTATCATTTTTTGTTGTGCGCTGTCTCCCTGAGCTTACTGACAAAATGCTGGATTACCACTAATGGTAAGCAAAGGAAGAAGCACTGAGACTTTGCAGTGTACCATGATGAAAGTTAAAGTTTAGTCTCCCTTCTGTTCCTCTTTCTTCAATACTAATAAATATGTACAGGGGAGAAGGGAGGAAGACAGCAGACCCCAGATCTCCTTGTTTTTACCTCATAGACTAAAGTCAATTGTTTAGTTTTCCCTGAATAGTAGAAGACTCTTTAGTTGAATGAAATTGCACTGCAAAAACAAATAGAACTAATAGTTAACTGAATAGACACAGTTGTTTTTTTTCCCCTTACAGAATGTAAAGTTTTGGACTCAGGCCAGAATTATTAAAAGAATCGAAGGACAGTTCCTCCCCACACTAGCCCAAGAAAAATGGTTCAACAGATCATATTTAGCCATAATTATTGTAAAACTAAAACATTCATGTTTCTCTTTAAATGGTTCTCTTTGACTTTTAATACTTTCTCTCCAGTGTCAGCAAAAATGTGATGGACTCTTGATGGACTTCTGTACAGGGAGAGGGGAAAGAAAATGAAAACTCTTCATAAGTTTTAGTTTTAGTGAGAAAAGGAGTTCTTTATGTTTCTATGTAGTCCAGTATATAATAAGGTATGAGAGCAAAAGTCCTAGGAAAAGGATGTTTCTGGAATATTTTGTTTGCCCTCTTCCCAGGGACTTCAGCTTGAAGTCGTGTAATATAGGTAGGAAACCAGTGGGAATCCTAAGAATGCAAATTGTAAGATGTTATTTTAGGTACTAATGTCCTGGATCTAAATTATACCTGTGTAAATTACTTTGCCTTTCTATAATTAGAAGAAGAGCACTTAGGTAAATTGTTTTAATACTGTGAAATTACCTTAAAGTTGCATTTTTTTATCTTGTTCATATTAGGCATAAATTCCTTCTGTGTGATAGTCTAGTTGTTTGTCTCTTCAAACTAACTAGTTTGTTTCTTCAGCTTGTGTGTGAATTGAATTGATCTTCTCTGAACCAAATAAAAGACCAGTTTCAAAGCAAGTTGAATTGCTGATTACTGTGTCACAGCATTGAGCCATTACTTGGAATTGGAAACAGAAGGCAATAGTGTCTGCTTTCAATAATTTAACTGTGGAGTCCAAAGCAATGAAAATAGCCTATGCAGATTAAGTTTTTCTCCCGGGTGTTAAGGGGTTATTTGTCATAACCACGTCAGCTAACAAGAGAAAGACAGGAGTATCATACAAATCATAATGATCAATTTTTAATTTCACAGATTTTAATTATCTGGAGTCCCTAACATAAAGTGAGAATACATATGTTCCTCTCATTACTGTGGTTCAATCACAAGTGACAATGTGGCTAAGTTGAAGAAATGAGTCACCTGTATTGCAATAGAACCAATTTCCATTTGCTAATGTGTTGTCAGGAAAGTCCACTGGCTAGCCTGACTGCTGTCATACTTAGAGCCAGGTGTCAGGCTAAATTAGTGGGGCCATTTTTCTCCACTTGTATGAACTGTTTATAGCTTATAAAGAAGGAGAACAGCATTTAGATGCATCATGTTTTAATGGAAAGGAGAAAGGTAGGGAGCCAGCAGATCTGAATGTACCAGTGTTTTCTTTTGCCCTTTTAACACTGAAACATGAAAATGATGTGAAGTATAAAAACACATATATTATAATAAAATAAATAAACACATACAATAAAATAACACATACATAAACACACACACACACACAGAGAGAGAGAGAGAGAGAGAGAGAGAGAGAGAGAAAACAAAAACATTTATTCCCATATTCCCATCATTTCTTGATGGGCCCAATCTCCTTCCTAGAAATGATCATTGTTATCTGTTCTGGTCTTACTTTTTTTTTTTTTCCTTTTCTTTCTTTCTATTTTTTTTTTTGGGGGGGAATCAATGTTTCACTTTGACATGTTTTGATTGATATTTTAAGACAGTTTTCTAAAATTTTAATCACTGCATAACCTATTGTTCTACTAATACCACATCAAAATTTAACAATAGTTCTCTGGATATTTAAGGAACAGGGAACATATTGATCTAAAATTAGAAAATTTTGCTATTCCTTAGATATGTGATTTTGGGTGAGTTACTTTAGCCCTTTGAAAACTCAATTTCCTTGTTTTCAAGTATAAAGAAAATAATGCTCACCAGTATTGCATCAAGAACTAAATGAGATTATGTGAACACACTGCCTCAGTCTAATTTTAGTATGAAAACTATGAAGAACAAGAACACAGACACAAAATCTTTAGTACTATGGTCATAGTTTTGATTTTCCAAAAATAATAAAACCACACATTTTAAAAAGAATTAAAACTGACATAATACTATCAATTTTAGGGAAGAGAGAAAAATGAACATAAATCATTAAATGAACTGATAATTTTTGACCAGTCATTTGAAAATGAAATCTTCATGTGAGTATTAACACATCCAAGCTAGGAGTGGTGGATAAATGATATTCATGCATTTCTGATAAAAACCTTTAATCATATTAATGTTCTTTCAAAATGTATGAAGAAAAAAGTTTCAAGGAGAGAGGACACAAAAATTTCCAAAATTAAGCTTAAGCAGAAATATATATCCTGCACAGAGTCTGCTCTCAGATAGGATGCACATATTTATCAGAATATTTTTATAAGGTATATTTTGCTCATTTTGAAAACAGAAATGCTTTTGTAACTAGACAGTTATAAAATACATTATGTATAATACATTTAAATATATGTAGTTGGATAATATGTGGCATAATGATAAATAACTGCATTGAAGCCTGGCTGAGTAACAAATTCACATCAAAATATCAGTTGTAGGTATAACTCCAATATCTTTCCAAAATGTAATTTCTTTTTTCTCTAGAACAACCAAAATCTCAGTTAAAGAAATAGGGTGGCTAAATATTAATCTTGTTTTTATGTCTGGGCTATGTGTATCTATGTTCAGTAATTATCATGCGTACGCCACAAAAACATTTGTATTTGAAGTGCAATTACATTTTAAGGGTGAGTCCTTCTTTGAAATATTAAGGTATAAGAACTATTTGCATGGATGGCAAATTGTTATTATGCTGAAAATTCTTTATTGCTTTCCATAATACAATGACCAAAATGCCTGCTTAAGGAGCTAGACTCCAAATTCCAGGTCTTTTATGGACGAGGAAAGACATAGCGCATGTAGTATACCTCACAGATTCATGGCATTTATTTTGCCTCCTTTCCTGATGTCAGTAGGGTTTTGCTTGTTTCTCTCCTGCTGACTATCTTGCCCCTCCTCCTTGGAATCTCTTTCAGGCCTTCCTTTCCTTCCTCACATCATTTTCACAAGAGACTTTTTGCTGCCTCCCCTCCCAGTGAGCTAAGCCTATTGTGATTTCGACCATGAATTGGTTTGGAAATGTAAGCACATTTGAGGCTGAAGCCTAAGAAGGAAGCAGGTGCATCTTTAGAAATGGCTTCTCAATCCTGTATTTCAAAAGTCCAAATATGTGCGTTGGGGCCACTTAAGAAGCTTAGATTTCCTTAGTATATTGCCTAGGGTGAAGATAATTTTAGCATCCAAATGTGGCTACATTTAGAGTAAAAGGAAACATTAAATACACAGGATATTGGGGGAAGTGGGCACAATCCAGGACTGTCTAAGGAAACTGGAACATGGGTTTGACCTAATTTTAACCTTAAAATTGCTTTTCAAAAATTATTAAATTAAAATACATAAACAGTAACCTTAAAACTCATAGGGAATATCATTATTGTTGGCAAGGCAAACCTGTGGCAGCATCAATCTGCCTTCTTGAAAAATAGAGCATCATAATTATTCGATTTCATGTTAAAGAAAAGAATGCATTTCAGTATTAAAATCAGCAATGCAAAAGACAGCTTAGTAAATTTGGTGCTTAGGAAAATAATAAAGAATGTTGAAGCATTGAGGAAAATTATCATATATTTCTAAATTTTGATTTAAATAAAAGTTGGTAAAGGGTACTTTCTTATGGTACATTTTATGAAAGCCAATCTTTAGCCAAGCTACTAAGGAATTTATGTGTTACCTCTTGAAATTGTATTGTAAATTCCATATTTTGACATTTTAGCACATTTAACGTGATGTACTCACACTGAGACTTATTCAACTGAAGAAAAAATAGGAAATATTAATAAATGGAGTGCAAACCTTGCATTTGCAATTGAAATATGGAGTCAATGTGATTATTTCTAGAATTAATCTTTAAAAATTAGATGCATTTTATGATTGCCAATTGAGTTTATATTGATTGATTTTTTCAGATTTGTTCCTTTTTTAAATTTTGCTTTTTAAATGTTTAATGACTAGTGCAGTATAAAATTTACATAATTTTAGGACCCAATAGTGCATATGTAAAGTAATGCTAATTCATCCTTGAGAAATTCATCTCTGAGACTAGGACTCTGTGTATCCCTAGCTGTGTGTACATGCATCTGGGAACTATGCAGACACACTTAGTGAGAACCCTAACTTTGCCAAGAATTCTTTCTGAGACCCTTTGGACCACCTCTTATCCATCAGTAATGTCTTATCCATCATACTTTGTGTGCTAGAATACCTCTCACTCTTCAACCTCTACCAAACCCTTCCATGATACCCAGAATCATTGACTTCTTTAACTTACACATCTTTAGTCTCTTAATTTACATGTAATTCAGGATCTGGAAATGTGGTTGATCTCTTTTAGTGAAGACAGTTGTTATTCCTACTTTGAGAAAAACTCCCTAGCTCTTTCATTATTCTTCCTACTCATTAATTACTGACCTCTCTCTCAATCAGTCTCATGGCTGTGTAATGATGGCATATTTAGTATTTTTAAAGCATCTTTCTTTAAGCCTAGAGATGAATGGTTTTATATGCATATTAGCCATCTGCAAGCATTCTTTTGTGAAGTGTTTGTTGATATCATCTATCTTTTTTAGTAAAGTGTTTCTCTTTTAATCATTGATTGTAAGACTCTAGATCCTTTGCACTTACACATACATTTTGTAAACAGCTTCTCAAATTTCACTAAGAAAAGCTGCTGGGGCTTTAGAATGGCATTCAATCTACAGACTATAGATAATTTTACCCTTATATGGTGCTGAGGATCAAACCCAATGCCTCATACATGCCAGGCGCACGCTCTACCTCTGAGCCACAACCCCAGCCCCTATTGTCAGGATTTGATATGAGTTTTACTGTCTTTATAAAATGATTTTGGAAGAGATCTCTTTCATCAGTTTTATGGGAAAAGTTTGCATGAAATTAGCATCATTTACTTACACACTTCAGAGAATTCAACAATAAAATAGTCCATCCTAGAGTATTCTTCATGTAAATGTTTTTAATAATAAAAAATAGATATAAGGTCATACATACTGCTCTGTAAACATGTTAAGTCAAGGCGATTTGTGGTGTTTTTCACATTGTCCTTACTTTCTTTGACTTTTTGGTGTATCTGTGCCATCAATTGCTGAATTATTTAGCACCTCTATCAATAATTGAAAAATTGTCTTTTTCTTCTTATAATATTGTTCTACATCTATTTTGAACTGTTTTAAGCATATTTGTAATATTTTTGTTCTTTTGTGTATCAATTTTATTATTATTAAATTTTCTTCTGTATGCTTTATAATGGTTTGTGTCCAAAAGTTATTATATCTGTAATTAATGTGGTCATTTTGTTCACTGAAGGACTGGCATGATATTCTGTAGAATAGCAAAATGATCACGTCCTCTATGCACAATATTGTGACAAAGCAGGGGATTTTGTTTCTCTTGGGCACTATTCAGGTATCCTTTTGATTTTTTAATGCAAAAGTATGCTGCTTTTGATTTTTTAAATTGATATGATTATGATAAATATACTTACACTTCATAATAAACACTCTATACTCAGTGTCAGGACTGTGTTCATCTTTTAGTAGATGTTAAAACTGACTTGGAAAGTGAGCTTGAGACTAACACAAAATCAAATTCTAGAAAGACATCCTTATTCACCCATCATTTGTTGCTACAGGTGCCAACAGAAATAAAAACATTATGTAACTAATACCTGTAACCCCTGCACAAATTTATCCCATTCCATGTGGGATTCCATATTGCTTTATATTAATTGTGTTGGTCTCTAGGAGACGTGGGGTGTTTTAGGGACTTTTGGTTTGGCCTTTTCTGCTTTCATGGCTTTGACTTTATAAATCAGAGAACCAAAATGAAAGAAGCTTCTGCCAGTTGCTATGATATATGGATTCAAAGATAAGAAGAAAGATAACTGAGTAAATTTGAGGACTCTCTGTATTTAGTGTGAGATGATATTGGGTCAGGACATCATTTATCAACTGGCTGCCTTTTCCCTTATTCAACCAGGTTTCCAAGACAGCATTCAAGTTTTCCTGTTACTTAGTCACTTAGATACTGTATCCAACATCCCTCAAAATGTCAAAAAGTAACCCTTTTCTAGGTAAATGGTAAATGCTCAGACATGCTTTTGGTGAAAGGATACAGAGTTTATCTAATGCAGTAATACTGGTATTTTTATCTCCTTTCTCAAGGGGACACAGATTTCCTTTAAATGAATGGATATCAAATCTGTGCTGTGAATTGTAGCTAGAACCTGGGTAAAGAACTGATTTTCCATCTCTGTGTCTGACATCAGTCTTTTACTTGCCAGAACACTTTCTTTTTTCCCCTTATTATGGAGGTTGCATAACGCCCTATCAGCTGAGCTTGGAACATCAAGCTCTTTCAATCATCCTCACAGATCCTTGAGGGTCAGGGCACCCTGATTGCTACTCTACTCTTGCTGGCCATTATAGTAATTACAATTACCTTGCCACTGATGGTTAAGTGCTGCCACCTGGCCTCTGACATGCCAATTCTATAGAAGGATGCCTAGCTCTATCTGCACACACCAGCCTGCATAGGAATCCTCGACTCAGCTTCACAGAACCCTGTGCACCCCCTCCCAACTCCCCAATGCCATCCCTCCCCCAACAATATATTCCTTCCTGACTTAAAACAGAGCATTCTGTGGATTTTCCTAAAGCTGTGGGATATGGGCACTAAGGTAAGGTCATGAGTTCTCTATTTTTACATAATAAATCCATCTTTACATTTTTTTCCCTTTCTGAAATTTTTGACTTCTTCCTTAAAGTTCTCAAACCTTTGCCTCATTTACTGTTGGCTATTATTTTGTACAGACTTCAAAGGGATTATCCCAGCATGGTATTATGATTTGTTCCAGGTGTCCCTTCCAGGTCACTGAACCTTGAATCAAGGGTGAGCGTTCTCAGGTTATTACATTCTTCCTTTTTAGTCTTATATTCTTTATTCTAAAATATATTTCCTCTAGCTTTTGCCAGAAACATGAGATTTATCCTACAGCTTCTTTAGGGTGCTTGCTATTTCCATCTGGACAAGGACCCACATCTTTCTGCTCAGGTTCTGTTGATGTTGATTTATTTCATGGCATATGAGCAATAAATCATGTGGACAGGCAGGTACTGATGAAGACACTGTATGGTGTATCTGCTTGCCTGCAGTGGCTTTAAATAGAGGACACTATTCTGCCCTGATGGGGTAGAGATCTGCATTCACAGTACAAAGAGTGATGGCTTCAGAGAAATGTGCAGTTGTGAGCTTAAGTACCTGTATCAGATATAAAGGTTTTAATCTTTTAATGCATTGACTTTAAAATTGGAAACCTGCCAGGTGCCCTAGTGCATGCTTATAATCTCAGCAGCTGGGGAAGCTGAGGCAGGAGGATCTCAAGTTCAAAGCTAGAAGGATCAAAGTTCAGCAACTTAGCAAGACCCTGTTCCAAAATAAAAATAAACAAAATGGACTGGAAATGTGGCTAAGCACTCCTGGGTTCAATCCCAATACCAAAGGGAAAGAAAATTGGAAACCTGTTAAAGAAATGTAATGTCCCTTGCCTTGCCCTCTCTTATTCTCAGATCCTCTAATTTTCCTAATTTTTTAAGGGTCTCCTTAAACACCTTCATTACTGTATAAACTTTAGCTTTTATTGTTTTCCTCAAGTTGATAGTGGTTCATCTGTACCTGTCATTTATTTTTTCAAAATTTTAATGCAGTTAAAAAGTTTAAATATTTCATGGTACCCACCCTGTTTATACATGAAAGGTGACTAACTACATACTTCATATTCTATGGCACTTCACCCCGCCATAAATTATAGCACCAGTAATTTTAATGCAACTGCATGACAAGGTTACTGTCATTCTTCTTCATACCCGAAAAATGACCTTCACTTCCTACTGACCTGAGAATGATCTAACACCCAAATCCCATCCTGGGATCCAATTTTTAGTGCTGCTCCAACAAGTGTAACCCATTAATTTAGAGAAAATCTCTCTGAAAATACTGCCTGAAACAAAATGAGGATAAAAGATGCAGAGAGAAGAACAACAGAAAAAGAAAAGACTTGTTCTTTTTCAAATTTCACCATGGATGTGAGTCTCCTTTTCAGTAGACTCGAAAGGTTGGTTTATTAATTTATCTTCTTTTTAAAATGGGTAGATGCATTTTAGTCAATATAACTCTCAGTCTAGTTAGTTGGAATTTTCATGTAAATCCTAGAATTAGGTAGACTATTTGCAGATTCATTCGTATTCCTTTGGCAAGTAATTTGTATAAATTAGGCAAGGAACGCCTGCCTGGCAAGCTTCCATTTCATCTTCTTTTCAAAGCAGACACTGATAAAAGATCATGGTGTCTAACTATGTGCTCACATTATTTCTCACTATCCTGCTTTGGAAAGTCTTAGTTGGAACATGGGATGAAATATGATTGCTAGGTATAGAAACATTAAAAAAAAAAAAACTCCCATCTTCCCTTTTCAATGATTTCTAAGTCTATATCCTACATTTTAGTAGCCAAAATTTATGTACTACATACTTCCCATTTCTAAAATATAGAATGATTAAGTCATTCATCAATTGAATAAGTAATGACTATTCAGAAAAATATTGTTTGTGAAGTATTACAAAAGCATGGACTAAAGGAAAATAAACAGTTATTCATGTTTGGTTACAATTTCAATAAATTATGAGAATACTTTTGACCAATCTCACTGAAGCACTAAATGACAGTTCAGTTATTATTTAAGAGGAAATAAATGTTTTCAGGAGTGGAGTTTTGTTTAAGTTGGAAACAAGTTTTGATGTAAGTCCTATATTAGTTTTACAGCAGAGGTTATGAGAGATTTTTGAAGTCTATAATGTATTCAGCAAACTTTTCAATATAGATAGACATACCGGTTTGTTAAGTAGGAGGTTGTATTAGAAGAAATTGTGGAATCCTATGGAATCTAGACCAGCAATGATGGGGCCATACAAGTCCCAAATTCAAAATTCATAAATCATTGTATTGAAGTATGGACCCTCTCGTGAACTTTGGCACATCTTCTTAAATTTTAGAAACTTTAACAATGTTTGGAATGTTTTTAGATTTTTCTCAATCACAATTCAACATGAGTAAGAAACAGGTAAAATTATTTTTAAAAAATGTTTTTACTTATAGTTAAGCAACGATTTTTCTTTTCTCTTTTTTCCTTAATAGATGTTATGGTTAGAATACAAGGTGTCCTCCCAAAGCTCCTGTTAATGTAGGAAAATCCAGAGGTAAAAATCACCAGATTTCAGGAGCTGTAACCTAATCAGTCCCTCCTAGTTTGAATGAACAGAATGGCTGATAACTATAGGAAGGTGAGGTGTGACTGGAGGAAGTGGGTCACTGGGGCCATGCCCTTGAAGGGTGCATCTTCCCTGAGGCCCTTTCCCCATACCTTCCGCTTCCTGACCCCAGTATGAGTTGAGCAGCTTTCCTCCACTGGACCTCTCGCCCATGATGTGCTGTATCACCTTGGAATGAAAGAAATGGAGTTCAACATCCTCTGGACTGAGACCTCTGAAACCAAGAGTCTCAAAACTTTTCCTCTTCATTTTGCCTGTCCGGTATTTTGGTTATATCAACACAAAACAATAGATGTTTCAGTCTGATTTGTGCTGCTAGCACAAAATACTTGAGCCTGAGTAATTTGTAATGAACAGCTTCCAGTTTGGGAGTTTGGAGAATCCACAAACTGCCAGCAGATGGTTCAAGGGAGAGTGCCCTCTTGCTGTGTCCTCACATGACAGAAGGTGGGATAGCAAGACAGTGACAGAGGGGTGAATTCATCCTTTTACAATGGCATTAAATCCACCCATAAGAGTGGAGTACTCATAGACCTTTCAAAGGTCTCACCTCTTAATATTGTTAGATTTCAACCTGTGTTTTAAAGGCAACAAATATTAAAGCCATAGACATAGTTATTGATAAAATTATGAAACAATGTGGACTAGAATTACTCTGGAAAACTTATAAATTATAAGTATTACTTTATATCTATTGTCTGCCCACAGTATTCCAGGTGCGATTTCTAGGATTGTTCAGGTTGAAGAGAAATCCACAATTTCATCTTTAATGATTAAAAAAAAATAAAGCAGTATATTTCACAAGACTGCAATAGACTCCGATTTGGCTCCTTTTTAAAAATGAGGAAAGTAACAAATTAAAATCTACATTTTAAAGCAAAGTTGGTGATTTAACCTGTTATTCCAATCTTTAAAATTTAGAGTAATCTTTAGATATGAATATGAATATATGTTGAATTTAAATTGATTTATTTCTATGCAATATGCTGTTATCCACATGTACTTCTAATGCTTATCTGTTAGAATGTGGAACATATACACAATGGAGTTTTGTTCCCTCATAAATAAGTACAAAATTATGTCATTTTCAGGAAAATAGATGAAACTAGAGAGATTCATGTTAAGCAGAATAAGCCAGACTTATAAAGTAAAGGTTCAACTGTTTCTTATCATGTGTGGAAGCTAAAAAGAAAAAAGGAAGAAGAAAGGATCTTTTGAAAATGGAGGGAAGACCAGTAGGGTAGAAGAAAGAACAGTGAGAGGGAGGAGGGAAAGGGAAAGGGAGAAACTGGGGAATACAGTTGATAAAAGTATCTTATGTGCATCTACAAATATGCCACAGTAAAACCTCCCATTATGTATAATTATTATGCATCAAAACCCAGTAATACAATAAAATTATTTAAAACTAAATAACAAATAATTTGATTTGTATTCGCCCAATCTATATTTTTATGTAAATTATAAAATAAAAATCAATAGACCAGTAAAGGATTATAATGAATTGTATTTTAAATACATTATTATTATTATTATTATTATTATTATTATTTTGGTTCAGAGACATAGTTCATAACCTACTAGGAATAATCTTGTGTAAATTAAAAAAAAATTCAATTTGACACAATGGCTAGGTTTTGAAATTTCTTAGCTGGTTTCCTTTCTCTTTTATCATAAATTTATTTTTTTCACCTTGTTCATAAATTATTCAAGCTGATTTTGAAAATTTATTATTGGGTCAATGAATGAATTCAGAGAAAGGAACTTTTTAAATGTCCATCCTGGAATTCCTTACATCAGTGAGATTCAGGGCTTATTTCTTGGAGTTAACCCTCCTGTTGTTAAGTATGAGTGCAGTGACCCCTTCTCCAGCCACCACTGTGAGAACTAATTTGTTTGTGTGCTCCCACTGCCTATGAGAAGTAACTCAGGAACAAATTGAGGAGGAGCAGCCCCTGAACAATCGGAAGGTAAGCTTAATTCCTGGGACATGGAAAGGGTACTGCTACCCAAAGGTTTTTTCTTTAAAAATAAAACAAAAGGTTTGTTCAAATGCAAGACAACTTAGTACCATATTTCAGACACTCAAAAATCCAGTAAATTACTTAGTAGAGAACATTCTAAATAACTTTGTAAGAACAAAATTGCTAAATTAGAAATAATTAATGCCCTGATTATAAGGCTAGCTAATTACAGAATTTGGTGGCCTATTTACTCACATAAACACTATTCTTAGTTTGTTTTCTTGTTTTCTTTCTAGGATGCCCAGTAAGAACAAACCTTAGCAAAACCTAATGCTTTTCCTAGTGCCTCCAAGTTTGCCTGCTCTATATTTTAACATGTTGTCAGTATATTCTGTTATACTGTCTGTTATCAAGACAGTACATACTAGTGCAACAACTGTGGCCCAATTTCCTTTTTTAGGTAAAGTGTTTTATCTGAAAGAAATTAGCTTTAAAATATCAAAAGAATTTAGACATAAATACTTTTTATTGGTAAATGTTTTTCAACCATAAAATACCATTTCTTAAATTCATATATTGCTTGAAATTTGTTACCAAAGACTTCCTCATTTGTAATTTGTCCTGAGCAAAAAATATTCAGTGATGACCAAGAGTGAAAACTGAGTTTGGATGACCTACACAATTGACCTAAATTGTGGCCCATATACCAGATCTGGGAATAGAAGCTATGTATATTGGATTTTGATGGTCTGATGGAAGTACATCATTTAATTCCATTAATACCTCATTTAATTCTGAGTCTCTGTATCTTCCTTCTAGGAATCACATGTCTCCTCTTTCAAAGCCAAAAAGCCTCAATTATCCCAACCAGCTGCTGTTTCAGTCAGTGCTGCATCCAGACTGCCTCTCAGCTGTGACTTAGTAAATTTCCTGCTGCCATAACCTTCTAGAGGTTCCCACAGATTCCTCCCATTCTCCTCACCAGTTCTTCATACTTACTGTGAGATCTGTTCCCATCGCCTTTCTATCCCTTCCAGTGAAATTTTCACTTGAAGATAACAGAATTTATTTCTATCTTCTGCATTGAAGAACTGAGCTCCAAATGAGAGAAGTTATAGGAAGAATGATAATGAAGTAGATTGATAGGGAAAGTGGATGATAATTCCCAAGAGTGTACTGTGGGTCCAAGGTCAATGACTAACCATGCCTAGAGAATTGGCCGTGGAATTTTATATGCAAATCAAAGAGTAGGTGAGCAAACTCAGTAGCACTGTTCTTCAGGGATTACCTCCTAACTGCATAAACTCTATTCCTATAATTAAAAAAAAAAAAAATGTTACCTTTTGGCTAGTGATTATGAAGGTGTTGGGGAAAGGGTCAAGAAAAAAGAGCATAACATTTTTAGATAGAATTTTATTCTCACTATAAAATGTTACCTAAGCTTTCTTAAGATTGATATCTATGAGAGAAATGTTATGACTGAGAAACCTATGCTTAGAGTTAAGAATCTGAACAATAGTCTATATTAATTTTAAGCATAAAATTATCACATAATACATATCAATATTACCCCAAAAGTAGAGGCAAGAAAACTATTTTTCTGCTATTTTTTAAAAATTTAACCCTTAAAAAGCATACAATGTGGAACAAAAAGTAATTAATCAATCATGTGGTAGAACCCCTCATTTTATTGATGAGGAAATTGGGGAACATCTCTGTGTTTTGGACTGCATATTAAGGACATTTTAAAGATCTCACCTTTCTATGCAATTGCTGAATTATGTCTATGAGAAGAGAATTGCTCTTTTTGCATGTTGTTGATAGTGTTTCTTTTTTTGGTCAAAATTATTTCTATGTGCTAAGAAGTATAGTGTATTTATATAAAATAACTTGTTTATAATATCCTAAAGGCTCTTAAAGTTTAGGCCCTTGAGTTTGGTTCACTTACTAATATCCATAATTGATTGTCATAATGCAGATAGATAACTTAATACAAATTTTAATAGAAGGAATCACAACAGTTTTCAACAAAATATTGCTTCCTGATAGAAATTACTACCTTTAATATTCTCCTTTACTTTTGACAAAGTCAATTTAAATGTCATGTTGGTTTAAAAATAGTATAATTTCAACATCACAGATTTACATCAAAATAAAAAGTCATTTCACTTCTTTCTCACTGGCCCGGGTAGGTTCAATATTATTCTTCATTGATTGAGAATTTATATAGTTTATTTTTAATGCAAAGAGATTTTACTGTGTAGCAAAGTGATATTTACTCCTGACATAATGCTAATTTCCTAAATAACTAAGAGCAATATAATACTATCTTGCCTTTCCTGATATATAGAAATCACAGTTTTTAAAAAATCTGATTATAATCAGTTTTTGTTGATTTGGAAATAATGAGTATTCGGTTTTAATCTCATTGCAGATTAAAAATTGGATGCCAGTTATTTATTGACAAGATTGGTGCTTCAGGGTGGACAGGCTCACTAGTCTTTCCATTACATCATTTCTCTGTGTTGTGTCTCACAGTTGGAGGTCTCTATAGAAGGCAGGTTGCCTGGAAAAATATTATGAGAACATTTTATGGCACAGTTGAAATTCAGTCAAATTCTCTGCCACTTTGTAAAGAAGTTGTCAACACACAAAAATTACCCTCTTTAGTGTGAAAAAAAATTGGCTGGCAGTGGTTTAAATATGTGTTCTTTAAATTAAATCACTCTTCAATGTATATTTTAAAATAAAGAGAATCCAAAATATATAATTACATGATTTAATTGACTGTTTTAAGATTATCCCATTATCAAAATATTCCAAGATTTTTGGGTTCCTAATGGTGATCCCTTAAGTTTTAAAGTATGAGAATATTCCCAGATTACACTATAAGACTATACTATGAGAATATTCCCAGAGTATACTATTACTAATGGTTTACTAATAGTAATAGAATGCTTTTGGGATGAATGTATTTGAATCAATCAAAATAAAATAAATTGAATTTAATATAGGAGTCTCTCATTTTATGGTTTACCACAGTTTGGTGGAAAGTTGCAGCAAAGTGAAACTTTCTTAGTGGATTAAAAACAAACAAAAATATTTACAATTCAGACAGCTTGTCAATCTTTCAAATGTATAGATGACAATGAATATATGAAGTGGGAGTCCAGGTAAAGTTTAAAATTTGTTCCCCAGTCAAGTTCAGATCTATCTAGCATTATATGGACTGACTCAGTGTACCTCAGACAGATCAGAAGGGAGCAGTGGTCTTGCACAACACATGGTTACTGGGATTGGCTCCTTTACCCACCTTCCATGGGCTCTCATTTCAGACCTTAAAGGGATAAGGGTTCATGTAAAAATTGGAAATATTTGACATGTTACTGTGGCAGATACTTGGTCCATAATACTAACTGATTCTTATGATGCTGGCGTTCACATTTAACTTATTAAAGCTAAGCTGATAAGCAAGCTACGAGCATTATATAAGATCAATGAATTACAGACAATTAGCAAGAGAGAAATTTAATTTTTCTTAAAAGATTAAATATTGGTTACACAGTTAATAAAATCCATCTCAACTGAGACAACAACATATTTATGTGACTATCAAATAAATATTCACTTAAACATATCATAAATATAAAATAACAAAACAAAGACATTATAGCAAACAGATATTAACATAATACTCTTACAAGACGGAAAATAAACTAGAACATAATCATGATCAACATAGGCTAAATAAGATTTGGATATTTGCCCAATCATTTTGTGTTCACATCATTTTAATTTGTTGCATTGCTTGAAATGATTCAAACTTGAGCTATTGACCAGTAGGCTAGTCTCATTTTTTCTTGATAAGGATTGTTGTTAATTTATGGATTTTTAAATCCACATTTCTTATGTGGAGTTAGTTGAGTGACTGAGAAGAAGAATGTCAGAGAGCTAAAACTCTATGGAGGGTTTCTAACAGAGGAGAGATGTGATCCGATTTCTTTCCTAGCTGCTCTGTGGAGAAGCAAGAGAGCTAAAAACTACTTGTCTTAGAAAAAACTGAGAATGAGCTCGGGAACACTAAGCTGAAACCACAAGTCCCACACAGACCGGATTGCTAGAGGAATTTGCAAGTTTTTTAGAAAAAGAGAAAAGAAGAACATAAGGGTAAAAAGGATTAAAGGTAATGAACTAGAACAAAAGTTTGATATAATTATGATTGGAATCCTGTTTTGGCATTCCTTGAGAATATTTTATGAAGACTTAATCTGCTTTTCAAATATTTTTGCTTTGTGACTGGTATTTCTTAATGTGATACCTTGCCAATTCAAGTCACATGTATTTTTAAACCTTTGGTGTTTGGAGGAAATTGGCATGAATTGAAGAATTTCATTCCTAAGTAAATATTTTGGAGGATAATTTTAAGTTGTTAGTAAAAATAAGTTCTGTTTTTGCTTTCATGATATAAATAAAATTCCTAACATTTAGCTACTATGACATTTTCTATGACTCCATTGTTTTTATAGATTATGTAGTGTAATGCATATTTGGAAATTTTCGTTATTAAAATAAATATGTGGTAATAAAATATTTCAATAATGAATGTTTTTCAAGTTTTCTTCTATATTTTACTGTGACTGTCAACCAGAAAGAAAAAAGACTATAAACCCCAATCAGCATTAAGCCAGTTGAGCAAAGAGTGTTTGCAAAAGGTATGTCACTATAAAATCTGGGAAGAAAAATAATAGAATAATTTAAGTCCATAGCATGCAAACTGTCAAATTATTTTAGGAATATATTGCATTAAAAAATAAACTTCTTATAGATGACAGCATGAAAAGACATTTCTAATTTCTGTTGCTCCCTTTTCATTTCGCAAAGTCAAATTCTATTTCCCAGAATTAAGTTTTCTCAGCAATTTACCACAACTCTTCTAAGTGCCCTTTTATACATTTGCACAGATGTATATGCTCATAGAACAAAATTTACACAAACTGGGCAAAACTGCAGTGGTTTGTGACAGGCTTTCTTATGTTAATGGTTCTTTCAGGTTCTCCACATTAGTTTGAGAGAACAGATGTGGCTACACAGAGGAGCATGTGGGTGGCTCCATTCCCTCTCATTCTTCTCTTTGGGTTGTGCTTTTTCTATGCCAATTTCTAAAAATATAGAATAAAATTAAATTACTTTGACTCTTTAAATGTAAAACTAGATTACTACTCCTATTTATAGTTTGTCTTTCTGGTTAATTATTAGACACAGTTGGAATTTTTAAATTATGAGACGAAATAAGAACATTACCTTATTTTATTAAAAGGTAGCCAATTAGAACATCATTTTAAGTGAAATAAACCAGGCTAAGAAACTCAAAGACCATATGTTTTCTCACATATGGTGGAAGCTAGAGAGAAAATTGTGGGGGTGGGGGAGATCTCTTGAATATAGAAGGGAGACAAGTAGAGTACAGGAAAGGGAAGGGGGAGTGAGAGGGAAGGAAAAGGGGAGGGTCCTGGGGAATAATATTGTCCAAATTATGCTATGCCCATGTACAGAGGTATCACAGTGAATGCCACTATTATGCATAATTATTTTGCACTAATTAAAAAAAAAAAAGAAAAAGAGGTAGCCAACTTGACCATTTGTATTGTTTAATAGTTGTGATTTGAACATATTCCCCTATAAACATGGGTTCTATTTCTATATAAACCACTTGATCAATTCATTCATTCCTACACAAAAAAGCAAACACTACCTTATAAGATTGATTGCTATAACTGTTATTAGAAAGAAAATGCCTGTTCATTGTTCTACTTTAAGATATTTCCTTATGTCTTCTCATTAATTCTTCATATTTGTCCATTAAAATAAAATTCAATTAATAATTGTATTTAAATTATAATTTATTACTTAGATTAAACTAAGAAGAATTAAGTTCTATACAATATTTTATCACTTTACTCAGGAATATGAAGCCTCACACTTAGTCTTTTTTTCTTTAAATGACTCAAGCTATTGAGGAAATTATATATTATTATAACAATATTATATCCTATATATTTAATATAATATGTAGTAGGAATGATATAATAAATAATGTATAGAGGTGGAGTGCTAGAAAGAGAATATATTAAGAATGGATCCCTGTTTTATGAATTCTAGAAAGAGAATATTTAAGAGTGGGTTCCTATTTTATGAATTCTTGTCACTTTTAATATTTTTCTTTTTATATTGTGTTTGATTGGTTTTCCATGATTACTATATAGGCAATAATAATTTGGAAAAACTAGTTTTTTTTTCTTTACCATTACTTATCCTCATATTCATTTTAAATGCTATCATTTTATTGCCTTAAACTTGCATTATAACTTTATGTAAGACCTGCTCTAACATGCATCCTCATTTTTTTTTTTGCAAATATTATATTGGTTCACTTTTTATTTTGTATTACCAACAGTGATGCTTATCATACAGTTTCAGTGATGCTTATTATACAGTTTCTGTATATCGTTTCTCAAATTAACAACATTAATGTCTTACCACAGCTTACATGTATATTGACATAAATATGCATGTAGAGTATGTCCTTGGCTCTTTCTAGCTCTCTGGTGAAGGCCCACAGTCTTTGGTTGTTCCTTGGCTTGCAGCTGCAATATTTCCATCTCAGGCTCCATTGTCACATGCTGATGCCTCATGCTGTGTTTGTGCCTTCACAAAACCATATCTTTTCTGAGTATCTCTCCTTTTCTCATAAGGACCCCAGACATACTGGATCAGGGGCCTCTTCTACTTCAGTGTGAATTTACCTAAACCAGTTATATCTGCAGACTGTTTCCAAATAAGGACACATTAAGGTTCAAGGGCTTAGGAATTTCACATATATTTTTGGAGGGACACTGTTCAGTACATAACATCTGCTATTAATTTTCCCATTCTGTTTCATTTTTACATGATTTACAATCGAATTACATTGTCTGCCAAAAACCTTTTACCTTCTCCTTTCATTTTTTCTTAATTCATCACATTGGCTAGCTCTGTAAAAACTGTATTTTAATGGTGACAGTGTACGACTGTTTCTATTTTTTAATCTTTTAAATTCTTTCTTCATTGTTAAAGTACTATTAGACATGTGCGAAATCATAGAAAACGGCAATATTTGTTAAACACCCGTAACATGCAATAGTATTCTCTCTGTTCAGATCCAAATGTTCCCACCTATTAATGGCATACCTTGGTCGTACACCTTTATCATCATAACAGTGGGGAGGGGTGGGTACTGCTGCTAAGGAAGAGTTTACCCAGAGGAGAATCAGTGATCAAATGCAGAAATTCAGACTTAAATTTAGGTTCTAACAATTATGCTCTTATTGAGGAGCACTTAAGCTCCTTCAGTATTGTTTTACCATTGTATGCATCTACATTTAGTTTTTAATTTCAAAATAGAGTTTGTAAGAGGAGTTTTTCTCCAAGGAAAAATTAAAACTTGAGTTTCCACCTAACTCTTTTCAAATATATGTTATTCTTAAAGAAAAAAAAAAAAGAAAAAAAACTTAAGAACTAATTTTTTTTCTTCTTTTCTTTGCAGTTTTTTAAATACTTTTACATTTCACGTTTAAAGCTTAATTTTTCATTTGGGTGGTGACAGCAGGAAAGGTAGGGATTCCTACTTAGTTTCTCTACAAATGTTGCCAAATTATATTACTCTAGGAAATACTCTTTATTTGGCAAATTGGGAGGCTTAGTTATTCTACAAAAATATAGCAAAAACCAAAACATGTTCCTGAATGCAAATTGCAAACTATAAATGCAGTTTACCTGGGTATGAGACTATTTAATAATGGTTTATTGTTTTCATAGTTTAATCAATCTCTCCTTCATATTATCAGATTAGAGCTGACATTTCTTAGTATATTTTAAATTCAGAGTGTATTAAACAACTTTTTAGTTATTGTGACCAAAAGAGCTAATAACAACTTTCAGGAAGAAAAGTTTATTTTTGGCTCATGGTTTTAGAGGATCAGTCAGTGGTCGGCAGATTCCACTGCTTTGGGTCCAAGTCGAGGCAGAACATCATGGCAAGAAGGCATAGAGGAAAGCATCTAAGACCATGGCAATCAGAAGCAGAGAGAAAGCTCCGCTCAGGAGAGACAAAGGGTAAATCTCCAAGTAACACTCCATGTGACTGACCTCCTTCAGTCACACTCTAACTGCCTGCAGTTACTGCCCCAATTGATCCGTATCAGTGGATGAATCTATTGATGGGATTAAGGTTCTTGTAACCAATCATTTCACCTCTGAAAATTCTTGCATTATCTCAAGTGAGTTTTAGAAGACACCTCATATCTTAACACAGAGACAGAATGATCATTTATTGGACTTTCTTTTTGCAAACATTGTTGCAATCCACAGCTAAGCTAATAACTTTGTTATCGTCATTTTTCTTAATTTTTTTTCAATTAACATAACAAAATTATTACAAGCCAGGTGTCTTAATACAATAGACATTTGGTGCCCCACAAATTTGGACAACAGAAATCAAAACTTAAAAATCAACAGGGCCCCAGCCTCTGTGAAGACTGTACTGGAGAATCCTTCCTTGTCCTCGCCAGCTCTAGTGGCCCTGAACCTTCTTGTCTTGCCAAGGCATAACAATCCCTGCTGCATGTCTCCATGCCCTTTTCTCCTGAGTTGCTCTGAGCCATTTTCTGTCTTTTATAAGGATATTTTTATTGGATTTAGGCCTAAACCTGATCCACTATGATTTCTTCAAGTTTCTTATCTTCATTATATTTGAAAAGATCTTAATTCCAAAAATGATCACACCTGAGATTCGGGATTGACAGAAATTTTAGGAGGATACTATTCGGACCACTATAATTGGTAGAATGAACCTAGGAAAAAATCAAAAAGGAAATTAATAAGTTGATTTTTATCAAAGTAGTATGATCATAGATAATTTAATATTTATTTCTTTTTATCTCATAATTAATATATCTGGGAAAAAAACCCTTAAAAGTAGCAATATTGTTACCAAAATTAGGTTATGTAGTCAGTCCCTCTCCAATCATAAAACACAGGACTCGACCCCCTGCCTCATACGTGGTTTTCAAAAAGTTGGATTGCTTTCCCTTTAGAGTAAATAGCCCATTGCACATTTAATCTAACAGACATTCCTCATTCACATCTATAATTTGTCTTATATCTGAGGAGCTAATGATCTTTTAAATGTGCAGTTCCTCTGAGAATTACTCTGTGACCTCAAATCACTTAGCTTTTTTAGTACCCTGGTTTTCTCATTTTGAAACGGGCACAATAAAAATTATTGCACAAAGGCATTTAATGACCAAATGAGATAAAATACATGATACTTTATGATAAGCACTATAAATGTGTGGTGCACATGTCAGTGCCCTCTTGAGCAAAGGAAATACAGTTTAAGAAGTTAATTTATTTTAATTGTTTAATATTAAAAGAGTAACCATTTAGGGCTGGGGTTGTGGCTCAGTGGTAGAGTACTTGCCTAGCACATTCGAAGCCCTGGGTTCCATCCTCCGCACCTACCTAAAAATAAATAAAATAAAGGTATTGTGTCTAACTACAACTAAAAAATAAAATATTTAAAAAGAGTAACAATTTAGTTACCCTATTTTTCCTATTAGCATACTGTCAAATTTTTCATATTTGTAAATATCTCAGCAAATCGGTGGTGCCATTTTTATTTCAAATTGGACAACTAGAATTAATTTGCATGAACCAATAAAAAGAAAATTTTCAACTGATTAATTTACTCTTCAAAATTAATTTTTATTCTTGCTCCTCTTTCCCTTGCTTTTATGATACCATTACTTTTATATTATTCCCATTTTCCACATAAAACAGTTGATGAAATTTCTCTTGGGCAGTACATGATAATGGTGTAAGCATGCTGTTCATCAAAATGAATTTCTCAAGAGGCACTGGGAAAATGGATTGTATGACAAAGTTTGTGACACCCTAGAGTACACATATTGTAAAAGGAGACACATTTGGAGCTTTACATAAGAGGTATTTGAATCACATCACTTGGGAACCGGATACTCATCATTAATTAACTGGGTTAAACCTGCAGGGCTGTTAAGTAACAAATTCAGGCATAGCAATAAGATAGAGAGAGAGACAGAAAAAGAGAGTGAGGGGGAAGAGAGAAAGAAAGGGAAAGGCCTAAGGGGAATCAGGAGATACATATATACTTGAAAAAAAAATGGTAAGTCAGTAGTCATGATTTAAAGAAAAACAGTGTTTATGTGTGTACCTATACCTGTTTTGCATAATATATGTTCTCTCTCCCTCTTTCTCTCCACAAGCAAACAAACACACACACACACACATACACACACATTTATTCCTTTTGGCCCAGGATCACTAATTCTCTGTTGTCAGTACTCATTACTAACAAATGCTCTTTCCATAGGACTAATTTCTTCTTATACAAAAAAAAAAAAAAAAAAAAAAATCATCAGGAATATTGAGGCATCAGTGTGAAGAGAGAGAGGTGTGAGCAGGAGCAGGGCAAAATATAGAGTACATTTCCCTCCCCCAATCAGGACAGTTTCCAGTGCAAACTGCTATTTTTTATGCAAATAATTTCTAGAAGCATGTATAAGGGTTCTCCAGAGAAGCACAACCAATAGATCTGAAATCAATAAAGAGATTTTTTTTTTAAGGAGTTGGCTCATGATTACAGAGGCTGCAAAGTACTGAGATCTGAAGTTATCGAGCTGGCGATCCAGGCATCCAGTGTGCAGTTCCAGTCTTCAGTCGGAAGGCCTGCAACTGGGAGAGCTAACTGTACAGCTCTAGTCCAAAGTCAAGATGAAACCTAAGAAGAGCCAATATTTCAGTTTGAGTCCAAAGACTGGAAGATTGATCTCAGTTTAAGGCAGGTGGGCAGGAAGGAATTCCCTTTTATTTTCAGAAGGGCCAGTCTTTTTGTCCTTTAATCTTAAAGAGACCCTTACATAAAGAAGCTCAACTGGCTTTACTTGGTTCAGTCAATCAAATGCTATACCTAATCAAGCATACCCTTCGAGACACACTCACAATAATGATTAACCAAATATATGAGCTGACAGATAACACTAACCATCACAGAAGGTTTTCATAAATAAAGAAAAATTGAGGACTGGCGTTGTGGCTCAATGGTAGAGCACTTTCCTAGCATGAGTGAGGCACTGGGTTCGATTCTCAGAACCACATGAATAAACAAATCAATAAATAAAGGTCTATCAATAACTAATACAAATTTAAAAAAAAGAAAAGTTGAGAAAAGAGTTAAAATTCAAAATTAATATAGTAGCTTATTAGGGGGTTTGGAAAGAGTAAGGCAAAGATTTACCTCATTTGTCAAGTTACCAGTTGAGAACAGTGGTTTTGTTATTGGAATATAGAAACTGATTTTCCAATTGGTGAGAAAAATCTAAAGTTTAAAAAAAAAATCTAAAGTTTCAATTAGCAAACTGGAGATTACATACAAACTCAAGCCTTTTGTATAACCATGGTAATAATGATAACAAACAATATGATTATATCAATTAGGGGCCATTGTCCTAAATATATCCATCTGTTTAATTCCCATTACAACTCTATGGAGTGAATAGTATTACTATCTACATACAAGAGTTCAAAGTGGTTGAAAAAGTCTTTCTTAAGATTATGCTACTCATTGGCCATATATTAAATATATGACCTTGACATAAGTAATCTAGAATCTGTGCCCTTAACCTCTCCCCATAGTGTCCTCTCCTTACTTATGCTTCAGTTTTACTTTCAAAGTTTGGATAGTATATTAAAAATGAAATGTATGTTAAGATAAAGGTAATTAGAGTGTGGCTACATACAACACATACATAGCACTTATAAGTGTATGCTGATATAGTTGCACTGAAATCAGTGATTCTCAGTCTTTGGGGAGAGGATTGTCAAAAACATCTGAAGATCTGTTATGCTCAGTCAAGAGGTTGTGAAGAAAGCGTCCATTGAAGAGAAATGGATCATCAGTGTAATCTCCATGGAGGTAGAAGGGAGGGCTTAGGAACTATGCTAGAGTTTCCTCTAACTCTAGTCGTTTCACTTTCCCTTTAGTATTCTCATTAGCTCAAATTTTGTCTTGTGCTGTGCTTCTATGGAGGACACACTGAGGTGCTCACTGCCCAGAACCCTCTTCAGGAATGAAGGACAGGCACAGCTCCTGAGAATGTTTCCAGCCAGGTACAAAGAGAGCATCTGGGATTGCCTTGGGTTTAGCAAGCCTCTTGTCAAAAGTCATGTTCTTTCCCAGGACAGCTAGCATCCGATTATGACTCAACTACTGCTAGAAGGGCTTGCCTCCTCGCCTCACTTAGCACAACTCAGGTAGTTCATTCTAACCTCAGCCCTCTCCAGAGGGGGAAGCTCAATGTTTTCCTGTTCTCAGTCTTGTATTCTTCACTTCCTTTCTGACGGTGCTGACCCTTCGAGCACGTTTTAATATGTCTCTGGTACACTAATCTCAACTCAAAGTTGGCTATCAGGAGAACTCCAGTCTGAGTCACCTTCCTGGAAATTTCTGCATCAGAGCTTAGATTCTTCCCTGTACCTCTCTTTCACTCTAATTCTCTCATCTTTCAGATATTTCCTATTTTTCTTTTTGTTGAATACCTCCTTGCCTTTGTTATTCAAATCAATTTACCTTTTCTTGGCTACATATTATTCTTTTCTCTGTGCTTTCTTCCTGATCAGTATAAAGAAGTAGAGACTTCTCTTTGTTCCCATTAAACACACACACACACACACACACACACACACACACACACACACACCCTTTGAATTTAAGCAGAGGAAAGATGATGAATAGTTATACTGTATAACTTACACTTTAGAATTTTGTTTTCATATACTATCCTGCCCTTTAGACAATTACCATGCACCAGAACTAAATTCTTACAAGAATCAATTAGGTAAGTAATGTATTATTATGAATGAGCTTAACATAATTTCATCATGCTTGGGGCTCTACAGTTAATATTTGGTAGAGAAAAAGTCTGTATCTTTTGGACTCCAGGCCAGGGAACCTTATCATTATGTTGCACAGGTAAGCCTGAATGGCTTCAGATTTGTCTCGATCTAAACTTGCTCATGCAATTTCCAAAGTCTACTGATTATTGAAACAGCAGTGCATTCTGTAAAGATCTTGTTTACAAAAGGACAAGCAAGTATCTCTTTAAAGGTGGGAGGTACAGGAGAGAAACAAAATATGTTCTTATAGT
Organism: Callospermophilus lateralis; assembly: GCF_048772815.1. Taxonomy (NCBI): domain Eukaryota; kingdom Metazoa; phylum Chordata; class Mammalia; order Rodentia; family Sciuridae; genus Callospermophilus; species Callospermophilus lateralis. The sequence continues at coordinate 45,322,383 of NC_135313.1, forward strand.
CTTGAGATGTTGAATGCATATGTCTTTTCTATGTATATAATCAATATGTAGCGGACAGACCCAATACCACAAAATAGCAAAACCTCAGGAAAATGTTCTCAGTTGGAGAAAGAATGCATTTATATTGGTAGCTCAGGGGGATGATATGTGAAAGTGAAAGATTAGGTCAACTACATAGCAGGGGCTTTTGAATACTATGGAAAGTTTTCTGGACATTATACCTGATATAGATATTATTTTTCACATCAAAACCAGAAGGTTTTGCAAATGCCCTTTTCCCTAAACTGAAGCTATAAAAAGATATTGTAGAGTGAGGATTTCACAAACAACATGCATTGGGTTTTTTGGCAAGGAGGAAACCAAATAATATCTCTAGTAACTCCCACATATAGAAACATAGGGGAAAATCTCTCTCTCTCTCTCTCTCTCTCTCTCTCTCTCTCTCTCTCTCTCTCCCTCCCTCTCTCTCTCTCTCAGATTTCTTCATTTAAACCTTTGTATTTGAGTTAGGGATTGTCATATGTAAGGCTAATTAGTGAATTACTGAGACAATGACTAAGAATTCCATGATTCAGAATATCGAGTTAATACAAAGAGAAACTAATGACACATGGATAAGTATTTTTATAGAAAAGAATAACAGAATATAGGGACAAAAGGAAACAAAAATTAATGCAAATAAAGAAGCATGATGAAAACCAGTTTTCATTATACCACATTTATAGGGGGTCTAAGAATTTAGATTTTACGATAACAGATGGTTCCTTAGGAGACTTTAAATTTTTTTCCATCTTTTGGTATTCTTTTACCAAAAAAAAAAAAAAAAAAAAAACAAAAAAAAAAACCAATTAAAGTATGAGTTAGAAAGCCACTTTAGGTTTTGATAAGAAGTATTTGGGTCATCAAAGTTAATAACCATACCAGAAGGATATAGCTTATTTTATGACCACCATCTTGATTCCCAGAGTTTTCAGTGTGGTAGACAGCCTTCCTTAGAGAGCAGTACAGTTAGGACTCTTTCTGTTCAGGTGAATTAGCCCTGCACTCTAAATTAAGCAGTATAAAATACTTCTAGAATGTATAGGTTTTCTTACCTCAGTTACAAGAAACTTTAAATATCAGTGCTATTTTTTTTCTTGATCCTAAGATTATCCTTTAAACTTACTTTTCATTTGGGTCTTTTCCAAGAAGAGAAAATTCATTTAATATCCCATTGTGTCATCAGGTTTTTCATTTTTTACCTTTATTTTTTCTTATTTACCATAATGATATACTGCAATGTTTCAAAAAACTGGGATTTATGTACTGTGGGAAATTCATAGGTATTTTCTTGAGGGGTCTACAGATTTGAAGAAAGACAGGTTGTACTACATGAGGCAAATGTTTGAAAAGATAGTTATATTTCCATTTGACAACCTTTCAAATATCCTCATTGTGTCAATTTTAATTAAATCTTAAATGAAAATGAAAGGCTGTTTTTGATAAGTAAGAAACAGATTATTTTTTTAAAGAAAATATATGTTATTGAATCTACTGTTTTTCTTTTGCAGCAGTCTTCCTGATACAGGTTTGATATCTTAATATTTTTGTAAGGATAGTATAAAATACAGTAATTATAAGAGTCAAATAAAGTGGGAATTCATAGGACCTTGAAAATCATGACAATACTGGCATTGTTTCTTGAAATTGAAAACAGATTAAGATAAAGGGGAAACCAACTAAATGAAATATATGTATAGGTATATTTATATGCGTGAAGAAAGAGACAAAGAGAGAAAAAATATGATAAAAAATAGAATCTTCCACTCATTTTACCAGGTGTACATCTGCTTGTGACTGATCAAGTGTTTTTCCTAGTTGGCAAAACTGCAAATAATTAACAGTAATTATGATGAATCACAAGAACTTGACTTGTGCATTTTTATAAGACAGACATATGGCACTGGAGAATAACTGTGGGTAGAATCCAAAAGTCACATTTTCTGGCACCAGTGAGCACATGTCACTGCCAAAGGTACACTTTTCTAACAACATCCCTTATAAGTAGAATTCACAGTAAGATATGAGCATGCCAAATGCTTTAAAAGGGCATAGTTACTGAAACACTAAAAGACTATGAAAAGCAGTGCATTGGCAATTCAGTGCACAGCAAAAGATATTTAAATTGGCCAGAGAAAATTTTCTGTTGAATGGTCCTTCAAAAAAATTACTCTCATTTAGAACAGAGATACTAAACAGTGAGGAGAATATGATCACATTTGTGGTGTTGTTTTTTTTTGACAAAAGGGTGTTTTAATTATTAAAACATTTAAAAATTCAAATATCTTTTGTGGTAGACTGAAAGAGTAGTCTCAAAATCTGCAGTTCCTTTCATTTAGAGATTGAGTCTGCTTGCTTAAGACACCAGGAAATATGAGGCAGAGATGTTTGAGAGGAGTTCACTCAATCTTGCTGCTTTCAGAACTCAACTGTCTGGTGAAGAATTTGTTATTAGCTTAATATTTGGTGAAGAAAAATAACTCATATTTACCACAACAAATAGCTACCTCAAATTAGAAATATGTTTTACATAACATAAACAACTAGTTAGGAAGCAGGTGCCTAATAATTGTGTCTTAATAGCTAGTATAAAACCATGATCTCCATAAACTGAGACAGAAATGGTCAGAATATATCTATAATTTGTAAATAAGTATTAGAATATTTTCACTAAAATTATCAAAAGTATGGCTAGTTAAAATTGTCTATGTAAATGGAATATTTAAGTTTAAACATAAACTGCTCTTCAAATACTTTATACAGTTGAATTTATTTTTCTGAACAATATAGGTTTTTACTTTAGTCTATGGCAACCATTAGTAATTTCCCCAATCTTACACTACTTTACTGTTTGATCAGTACAATATTAAATAATTTTTATATCTTCATTTTTGGGGGAAGAAGCTGAGTAATTATTTTAGTGAATCATAAAAGACTGGTGAAGATTTTAAAAATATTTTTTTTTTTTGTGAAACATGATGGTATGCTTCTTTCCAAGAGTGTTAAATTTTATATCCAAGTATATATATACAAGGAAATATAATGATAATATTTCATTGACTCATAATTATGTGATCTTTCAGGCAGAAACATTAAAAACACAGCAATGATATTAAGAAATTATTTTTACCTTCTACTCTGCCTAAGTAGTTATTCTATAAAAAATTTCTAACTTAGAGTTCTTAAAATTTTGGTGTTACTTAATAAATATTTTTAAAAATTAATTATTTTAACTTAGGTTTGCCATTTCATGAATACAAGCTATTCATTAAGGATACATAAATTGTCACTCTATTGAATTTCTTTAATCAAGTATAAATTTAAAAATACTGCTGACAGATAGCTGTGCTGTTTCCATGGCTTTGTAGCTTTTAAAAGTGATCTTCTTTTCTTCCTCCTTTTGATGGAAGAAGTGCTGAGAGAATGACATTTCATTGTTATGTCTTATCCCCAACCCCAGCAGCAAAAATTCAAAGACATTAAGGATCAGTTATGTTATTCTCACAGGCTCTGAAATGAACATGCATAAGTGGTGTTACTAGGAGATAAAAATTTGTTTTAAAAAAGCGAATGCATAGGTATGGGTCACATAATTTATTAATTATGTTATTGTGAATAATAGCAGAAGGTTATAAAATCCTATAGACATGTTCACATTTTGAGCAAGAAAAATCCTCAAGGACACATTTATTACTTTTCTCTCAAACAACTAAGAGATAGGAAAATATGGTTTGAATTAAAAATAACAGTTATAGCCTACATGTCAATAGCCTCGGTTAGGAGACATAAAATATGATAAGTGAAAATCACCAAGAAATTTCGCAAAATTACAGATTCCTATGCTTCCTCTCCTCATGGTTATGACATCCCACGATAGAGACTGATTAGACCAGGAATGAGGATTTCTCTGCTTTACATTATGTACTTTGTACTAATCTTACCCTAATCATGGGGGGTTGAAATTAAGTGCTAATTAGTAAGCAAGTAACCCTGTAGGAAGTTAGGGTTCTATAATACTGTATAAATTTGTAAAGAATGATGTGGAGATATTCTTTTGAGAACTGTCTTTTCACTGTAGTAATTAATGTCCAAAAGATGTTCACTCATTAAAGTCTGGGATTGATCTCCAAATCATGTAAATTCTTACATATGCTACACACTACCACCTTAAGTAGCCATCTAATTTCAAATGTTCACAAACTAAGAAGGAGTAGTGCTCTATTCCTCATTCTGTCATGCTACTTAATTTTCATTGCACGTTCTCTCAGACAAGGTGGCTTCTTCTAAATATAACATTAAAAAATAAAGAAAGGCTAACTTTTCATTGCAACATCTCTTGAATTGAAGAGTTCTCCTCTGATCTATAAAGAAGGCAAGGTCCTTCAAACCATCTGTATTGTCAAAGATAAAAGAGAATGCCTCTAAATGAAAAGGTAGATGATAAAATGAATGTTATCAGTAGATTTCTGACTGATTCGTTCAGTAGCCTAGAATCACTTCTCTTTTCATGATAGAGTCTAATGATTGGAGCTCTTCAAAAATGAAAGAAGCTCTCCTTTAACACAGTTTTGAGGTGAAAAGCAAAAATGCTGTGTAAGGAACTACTGCTCCTGGGGAATCGGAATCATTTTGGTGGGTGGAGACCATATCTACTTCACCTATCATTCAGCACCCTGAGAATTACGAAGAATCTTTAAGACAGATCGCAGAATTGGAATCCTATAAGGACCCGAAGAGATAAACTTCAGCCTAAAACAAACAAAAGAAAAAGGCTGGCAAAGGAAAGAGTAATTCTCATCATAAATGTCAGGTGGGAAGAAAGTCAATGTGGAGTTAGAGGGCAGCAGTCATCTGAGTAATGTAATAGTGTTGCTTTCAAAATAATTACATCAGAGGGTCAGTCCCACTGTCCATCTATACTAAGTGATTGACATCAGAAAAAAATTTGTCCTTCACTAAAACTCAAGCAGTGCTTTCTGATGAATTGGACTGATGTGTCCGGAGGCAGTGCTTAATCTGGATATTGGAACAGAAAGAGAAGCAGGCCAGCAAATAAGGGTAGAATAGGGGAGTAATAAAACATTGGATTTGATATTTTATCCAGGATAAAGCTGTACTTATAGCTTTGTACATAAGAAGTCAGAATTTAAAAGATATCAGGTGTTGGTTTAGGGATTATTTCAGATAGGGACGGAAGTGCCTCCCCTTCCCCCCATTTTATAAGCTCCCTATATTACATGAAGCTACATGCCTCAACCTTTCTCTGAAAAGCCCAGAGCTGGGCTCCTATAAGTTTGCTTTTCCTCAACAGGGCAATGAGGATTCTTATTTGGCGTGAAAAAATAAAATCTGCCATCTAAAACTTCTGCCAGAAACATAAATGCACAACCCAGTGCTACCAGATATTTGTATTAAAGCCAGGCAGTGAAATGCAGGCTTCAAAACTAATTTAAAAAACTAAGTCATGAGGAAAGAGAGTTGATAGGGATCAACAATGTAGTTTAATATAATTGCAGAGATAAGAAAGGACAATTTATTTTGGAAAATATTCAAGTTAAAAAAGTGAATATTTATCGGGGCATGGTGACACACGTCCCAATAGCTCAGGAGCCTGAGGTAGGAGGATTGCAAGTTCAAACACAGCCTCAGCAAAAGCGAGATACTAAGCAACTCAGTGAGACCCTGACTGTAAATAAAATACAAAATAGGGCTGGGGATGTGGCTCAGTGGTTGAGTGCCCCTGAGTTCAATCCTTAGTATCCCCCCCAAAAAGTGAATACTCAAAATTCTTTACATATATGAAAATACCTATTATTATTATTTGTATCTATGTCAAAAAAAAGAATGGAAATAGCTGAAGACAGTAAGCTAGAAAAGTCAGAAAGGACAATCTGAGAAATCAGAAAAAAATGAAATAAAGAAGAGTATATAAAGAGTTGTGTGTGTGTGTGTGTGTGTGTGTGTGTGTATAAAATAGCCATTTTTAGGATTCTAGGTTCCAAGTTCCAACCAAAAATTACAGAGAGGAGTGAGTGAAGTAACTAATCAAACAATCAAATAAGTGAGTCTCAAGTTTAAAATGAACAACTAAGACCTGAACAAAGTGAATAAAAATAGGATAAAACCCAGGTAAATGTTAGTGACATTTAAGAACTGCACAGATAAGATAGAATTGTTAATATTTTCAAAGAGCAAAGTGTGTCACATGCAAAGAAAAGAAAGAGACAGAGAGAGACATCAAGCTCAGCTTGAGCTGAGAATATAAAGGCAATCAATCAAACTCTCCAATGTCATGAGGGAAGAGTGATGTTGACTCCAGAACTGTGTTGCTAGTCAAATGAACACTTGACTCAGAGAGTGAATTTTGGATATGCAGGAGCTCATAATCTGTTAGGAATAAGTTCTTTCTGAAAATAGAGCTTGTTGCAACAAAACTAATATAATATGAACCAAATCTAAGAGACTAGAAGTCAGAAAAGCAATCAGTGGTCTATAATAATATCAATTAAATGTGCATAATTCTAAATAAATTTTATACATAATGTAATAGTAGAACATTTTACTTGAATTTTAAAACAATTCAGCAGAAGTCAGGAAAAATAAAAGCCAAGAAAGCAACAAAAGGTGTCAAAGTTGTTGAGATTAAGGACCATGGGTAAATTAATGTCCCATAGAAACACAGACAATTTCAAACTGTCTTATAGTTTGAGCATACATAAAATGACTGCAAGATATACAAATATTTATAGAACAAATGTAAAAAAAGAGAGAAATGCAGATACCCTTGACAGATACTATTAAAAAGAATGTAAATGAGGTCATATTGCTGCTGGAAAAAGTAGAAATTAGAAATTAAGGTAAGATATTTAATCCACAAAGAGGATCATTAATAACCAATAAAATAATGAATCACCCAAGATATAATGAACAGAATTAATTAACTACTTGACAGCATCATTTTGAAACAAAGAGAGAAAGAATTCTTCGAGACATTTAAAGAGAAACTGAAAAATCTAGCAATGATTCGTGGGGATATTTCAACATCCTTTTCTTTAGAATAAACAGATAAAATCATTGGGGAAGCGATCCAAGGACAAGGGCAATATGAACAATCATCTACCTATTCATATAGAAATGTGCGTGTATGTTTTACATGCATGTGAATGTTATATATGTATATGTATCGGTATGATACCAAAATATTCAGATGCTCATTTCTGTTATATAAAATGGTACGGGATTGACATGTCACCATGCCCAGCCTCCTATACATCAAAGTATCTCGAGACTACTTCTAATGCCTCATAAGGTATAAATGACATGTAGATAGTTGTTATTCTGAATTGTCTAGGGAATAATGACAAGAATAAGGTCTATACATAGTCAATAAAAAAGTAACTTTTTTCAAACTTTTGTGATTTGTTATTGGTTGAATAAAAAATGCAGAAAACATGGTCACAGAGGGACAACTGTAAATATATATGTAGTAATGTAAATCCTTACCCAGAAATGAAATATTTAAGTTGTTGTTTAGTCACTAATATTTTCAATATTAATTCTACTTGAGAGAATAAAGAAAAATCTCAAATTTTCCATAGTAGAAGTCTTAAAAAACATTAAATATCCTCAGCATGAAAATAAATTTAGTAATAAACAAGAAAATAACAGCTAAAATTTAGTATTGTTTCACTACACTGTGTGGTATAGAGGTCTGCTCATCAGCAGCTCTCAGATGCAGAGACTGGTTCTTAGATTAGTTGGGAAACAGACCAGGTGGCTTCTATGTTACTTTTACCTAGGATCCAAGTTTTAATATATTAGGAAGCACTCCTTCCTTCCTTCCTTCCTTCCTTCCTTCCTTCCTTCCTTCCTTCCTTCCTTCCTTCCTTCCTTCCTTCCTCTTCACCACAAAGTCTGTGGTTTAAGGGAAAACAACAACAACAACAACAACAACATCTAGGAGAGAACTTTCTGAGCTAGATGTTAGTTTTTTTTTTCTTTTTTAAATAACAGTGAGACTAAATTTTACTACATTAAATGATAGAAAATAATTGAAGCTGATTAAATAGTCACTTCTAATCATAAACACTGTTTACCTTGCTGAGGAGTGATTTTCTTAGCGGCATCTCTCTATCTCACATAGAAATTTTAAGCTGCAAGCAAGAATAATTTCTGAGCCAAAGGAGGCTTCTCTGACGGCTTTTGAAAATACTATTATCCTCTTTTTTGTTGTTGTAATGACAAACATACATATACACACAGAAATTTTTAGCAAAATATTTTGGTAAAGATAATTTTTCTTACTCATAAAGATATAAGAATTATAAATATTAATTGTAAAATTACAGTAGGTTAAATGACCTCTTATTACTAATTTATATATTGTAGGTTACAGACCTTTTATTACTAATTTATACTTTCTTTAGAAGCCAAAAATGCAAAGAAAGAAAAAAGAATAATAAAGAAAGAAAAAACAAAGACAGGGGAAAAAAACAGAAAGGCAATTTTGATTTAAAAAGAAACAAAAAGATATACTGACATAAACTGAGAAACACAACACCAAAGTGATCAAACTTACCTTGAATTCTGAATCTTTGGGAAATCTATTTTCAAATGTCAATAAATAAAAATATTAACTGACCTCTACTAAATGCAAGACAATATACTAGAAAATTGGGAGTGTGGGAAGAAAAGTAAAACATACAATATAAGGAAGATTATACACAGAATAATGTTTAGACACATATGGAAAAGAAAAAATACAAAATCAAAAATAAATGCCTCTTTAATAAAGATACCAACTACAACAAAATTAACATTAGGAAGTAACCTGTGCCTAACCTATTTAAATATTTTATTCTAGACCTCAGTGCAGTGCAAAAAAATGTTGCCTCAAAATATTTACAATAGCTTATGCTTGTCTACTGAAATATTAAGGGGAGATTCAAAGTACAAATTTGGGTTGCCTTTTGCTATGTTTTTACCTTTCATGGATTTGTATTCTGTCTCTTGAATATTCTTTATAAAATGGTCTCAGGTGATGAGGCTTCTCAAATGTTTCCAACTAGGTCTGCATCACTTTAAAAAATACAAATTCTGGAAACTAATATGCAATGAATGACATCAGCAAGATGGGAGCATAAGAGATCCAAGGTATCAATATCCCTGGCTATAGACAAGATTACCTTGGTGAAAACTTCCAAAATTGTAAATAAGTCTGAGTCCCTGCATTGTCTATTGTTAGAGTCTGTAAACAAGTCTGGATGGCGCCTGGCAAAATGCCAGAGGGAGTGGTTTGTAAAGTAACAAAAGCGAGCCATTAAGTGTGGAGATTCCTGATTGGTTGACTGCTGTATCTAGTTTATGCTAATTAAGATAAGCTGTGCAAAATGTATAAATACCTCTGTTATCCTACAATAAATGGCTTCCATTCCTGCTGCATCAACGTAAACAAGTTATTCGTCACCCCCCCCGGATATTCTGCTGCAGCCAGACTGCGGCAGTCTATAGATAAAATAAAAAGAGAGAGAGAGAAAAAAAAAAGTAGTCTCACTTTGGCTGTATGACCCCTACACACTTCCCCCAGGCTGGCTCAGTGCAGAACAGCCACACTTCCTGCAGCAGGAAGAACTAGAGGTGGCCATCCAGTTCGCCTAGCACTCTGGGGCACTTCTTGGAAAGCCCACACAGATCTCATCTTATGGAAAATGTAAAGGAAATGTGCACAACTAGATCACCTGGGTTCAGGTAGGCACAAAGCTGAGGCAGAGTTGTAGTAACCAGCATGCAGACTTGGTGGGAGCTGTGCATAACTGCTAGTGATAGCACATGATTAGAGCCATCAGCTAACAGAAAGTCCCTCACAAAACTGAGCTGGTCACTTCCCTACCTGCCTTTATTCCTTGGGTGGTGGACCACCAGTACCAGCTTACCCTACCCTGCCCTGGAGATGACCACCATAGAGGATTTCAACAAAGAGCAGGGGCAAGTTCTATAATACTTCTTCAATAGCACTTGGCTGGTTGCAAAACCCACTTCCACACCCAGGAAGGGAAACAACCAAATTACTAAAAGAATAAATTTCAGTGTTCTTACAACAAAAGTATTGTTAATTATTTGAGATAATTGATATATTAGACTTTTAAATTTATTCCACATTGTATTCATAAATGGATCCTAACTTTTACTCCAATAATATATACATATATAAGCATGCTTTATTGATTTATAACTAAAACACAAAAATGAAAAAACACAAGACAAAAATAACACTTCAAACACATTTATCTGAACTTAGCTTTGAAACATTTGAAATATTTTCATAAAGTCAAAATATAGACCCAGTTTAGTAAAAGTTACCAAACATAAATTTCACCATTTAATTATTTATAATGTAAATAAACTCCGAGTGAAGACAGTCAATATTTTTTTAATTTTCCTTCTCCCTTATCAAACTGAGTTTTTGTTTATCAATATAACTTTGATGAACTATTTTATTTATTTTTTAAACTTAGAAAATTATATGTATATATAATAATTAAAGTATACATAATAATGACAAATATTTAATTCAGTATAGTTTACTATGAGAAGAAAAAACCGGTAGGGGTCAAAGAATTCTCTAATATTTCTTTGCTTAAATAATATATTAAGTAAACATGATAAAATATTTACTAAGCAAAGTTAAGTTGTGGGTAACCACATACTAATTCTGTTTCTATCTGTATGTTTCAAATACTTCATAAAAAGTAAAGAAAATATATTTCTTGGCTGATGCTGCAGTCCGGCTGCAGCAAACTAACCGGGAGGTGACGAACAACTTGTGTAGATTGATACAGCAGGAGTAGGAGCCATTTATCGTAGGACAGGAGGGGTATTTATACATTCCACACTGCTTATCTTAATTAACATAAACTAGATACAGCAGTCAACCAATAAGAAATCTCCACACTTAATAGCTCGCTGGCGTTACTTCACAAACCACTCCCTCTGGCAAAATGCCAGGCGCCATCCAGACTTGTTTACAGACCTTAACAGGCTGGCAACAAAATCCTGCTTTTAATTAGCAAAGAATGCAAGACATTTTTTAGCAAATTATATATTTGTGGTATATATATGCATATATTATACATATACAAACATATATATATATAAATATATATATATTTATATATATATAAATGATATAAAACAAGCCTGCATAAATGGAAGAAATAATAAATATCCAGATAAGTTAACATTTTAAACATTTCTCTTAATCCTTGCCAGTGGAGCTTGGGAGAATAAGACAAATTTCTTTCAAAATGTGTCTGGAGAATAAGTTTTATTTATTTTTTTTAAAGGACATTATGAAAAAGCATAGAAATGAAATGGAAACAATTGAATATTCACACAAGAACCATGAGACACAGAAACAGAGAGACCAGAAAGCAATATCCAAAGGTTATGTCTATAAGAATTTCACTTAAAAATAAAACTGCTATGACAAATCATTGGCTAAACTATTTTTGATAAAAAGCTCACCAAATGGAGAAAAATAAACTTGAATCTTTTCAGGAAATTATGTACACAAATACAATTTATAATTAGGTTGCCACACCTCTGAATGGCCAGACATCTAATAATACAAAGTTTTTGCAAAACTCTAGGAAAACACCCTCTTGTTCTTCTGGCAAGTGGGTGAATTACTAGACATTGCAGATTCTAATACAGTAGCACTGATGCAAGGAAATGTCTGTGACTCAGCAGAAGCACCCTTGGGTGTACACCCCATTCTCAATGACTTTTTCAGCCTACATGTTGCAATGACCAGAATACTCTACAAGAATAACTTAGACAAAGAAACGTTCATTTGGGGCTCACCCTTTAAGGCATCTTTGTGAATAAAAACTCCACTGCTCTGAGCTCAAGGTGAAGCAGCACAACATGGGGGAGAGTGGGAAAGCTGTCCATCTCATGGTGGAGTCAGAAAGCAGGGGGGAGAGAAGGGACCACAGGGAAAAGGCACCCTTCCAGGGCACACCGCTTGTGACCCATCTCCTACAATCCCCCCACCCCACCTGCCTACAATTACCACCCAGTTCAATTAAATACGGTGGGCTGATTTGGTTACAGCTCTCACAGTCCAATCACTTTTCCTCTGAATATTCTTACATGAATTGGACCTTTTAGGGAACACCTCATATCAAAACCACAAACACATTCCAAGGGCTCAGGAGGCTGAGGCAGGAGGAATGAAAGTTCAAAGTCAGCTTTAGCAACTTAGTGAGACTCTGCCTCAAAATAAAAAACAGACTTGGGATGTTATTCAGTGGTTAAGTACCCCTAGGTTCAATCCCTGGTACCAAAACAATAACAACAACTACAAAAAGCCAAAACACAAAGGTCAATATGAGAAAATGAATGAATGGATGTTTAATTTAATCTTTCTATCTCCATAGGTATGAAAATGTCACAAAAAGAATGCACACAACAGGATTACTATTTAACATTTAGAAGCAATCAACTACTTTATGGAGAGCAAAGATGATGGATCTCAATATAGACTTAAAGGGACTTTTAAAAATACAAATACAAATTCTGGAAACTAATATGTAATAAATGACATCAGTAAGATGGGATCATAAGAGATCCAAGGTTTCAATATCTTTATTTGCATTAAAGGTTTATTTCATAAAAATGTTTTAAGGAAACACATACATATAAAAGACCATATGGTATTAGATAATGCATTTGTCACAAGTATAGATATATATGTATGTGTGTGTATTATATATACATATAGTATTTAATTATACAAATAACTTCAACTTCAGAACAACCTAGAAGCAGATATTATTATATCATGTTACAGAAGCATAACTGATGTGGAAAGAAAGTGACATGAATGAGCACATGTTGTACACAATGGAGTTTTACTGAGTTGAAAAAAAAATGAAATTATAGCATTTGTTGGCCAATGAATGGAACTGTAGAACATTCTGTTAAGGGAAATAAGCCAGACTCAGAAAGTCAAAGGTTGAGTGTTTTATCTCATATACTGAAGCTAGAGGAAGTGTTGGAATCTCATGGAAAAGAAAGGGAGATCAGTGGAGGAGAGGAAGGGGACGGAGGGGGAAGGAGGAAGATAGAAAAAGGGAGGAACTGCAGAATGAAATGCTACATGCAATATGAGTATATCACAGTGAATTCACTTAAATGTATATCTTTAATTTAAACCACCAATTTAAAACAGTCAATGAATAAATAGAATAAGAGAGTGGAGCAGAGAAAGAACAGGAGGATGTCCTGGGCACTGAAATGAAGCGAATTACATTCCATGTACATGATTATGACAAAATGTACCCCACTCTTATATATGACCATAATGCACTGATAAAAACATTTTTTTAAAAAATGCATGTTAGTGAGCAGTCATTAACACAGCTAGTAGGTTGAACCCAGGATTCAAACCTTGGCTTTCTGGCTCCAGAGTTTACAAGCTTTACCACTATGTGTGTTTCTTTGCATATATCAAATATGTTAGTGTGCCTCAGAGAGCTTGAAAATAGACATGAGGATGGACAATAGTACAAAACCAATTAGTACCTTGAATGAATTGATGAGAATCCTATGATGCAATTAACTGAACTCTTCAAGCATAAAGAAGAAAGAGAGGAGGAAGAGGAGTAGAAGTGATGGGAGAAAGAATAAAAACATAAAATATCCTAATGAACAGAAGAGTCTAATTGGCATGAATTCTGCTGGTAAAAAGAACAAAATCTATTTGTGTGTGTGTGTGTTTGTATGTGTGTGCATATCCTTATTACCCGCAAGAAAAGAACTCCCAATGAGAAAATGAATAAATGTTTGCCATTTCTTAAAAAAAATGAAAAATAAAAAACAAAGACCAGACCCGAATCTAAATTATCTGCCTTTTATTCATGTCATCAACACTTGAAATAAATAAAAAATATTAAAACATTCAAATGTTTTTAACTTCAAGTTGTAGTTAAATTGCTGAGAACTTACTGCACATCCATTAAGCAATGCTAAGAGATTAAGCAAATGCTTTCTTATTTCTATGTGCTTTTGAACAAAATATTTAGCATACCTTCTAAATTCTTAAGACTAAAATGTACCAACGTACCTTAATAGTTACTGTATTTGAAATAAAATGCCATATTTTAATTTGTAAAATAGCGACTAGATTTTTCCATTTACTAATTAGTGGGTATTGAATGCTTAATTTAATGTTTTCTTTTTTCACTCTCAGGTTGAGGAGTGAAGTACTCAGAATTGCCAAGAAGAGAGGAAGAACTCATATAAACAAATAAATAAGCCAATGAAAGCTGGAGATCAAAGACAGGACAGATTTCCTCATCAAGTTTAATTTGTGTGGTTAAAGGATTATTATTTTGCTTTTTAATAGCATGGACCCGCTTAGTTAACTCTAAGAACAATCAACTAGTCCAATATCTATTTAATGACACAAAATCATAGACTTTGTGGTTACAAATTTTGTTTTATGAAGAGAGAACAGAAACTAAATAATGACAATAAATAAAGAGTGAGTCCTACTTCTGAGAAAAGAATTTTAAACAATGCATTCAAAAAAAAAATGAACAGAAATATATAAGAACAAAAGCTTAATTAAACTACGTTAGCCTTGTGGGAACATTTAATAATAGAGAGCTTGCAATAATAATGTCAATTTTGTTATTGCTTTACTGATTCTGTGTGCTTCTGTGAGCTTAAAATGCAAATGTAAAAATTATGCACTTTAAAACAGCTTGATCTATCCTGTCTTGTGGCTCTATGCCATATTTTTATATTGAAATCACTGAGTTATGAGATTTTTCAAAAAAAATAGTAAATCTAGAATATTACCTCCTCTAGGACTAGTCAGTAGCTCTTTGGCAGTATCAAATGCCTAAGGGAAATAATTTTCTATCTGAAAGACTAGGTGGGGATTAATGTTTTCCATTTCATAGCTCATTATCTTGAAATGGTTCCCTCCAAAGTCATGAAATATCCAGAGAGTCATATGAATACTTTTCAAATAAGGTGCTTTCCCCAGAAAACATTAGTTATGCTGTGCTGTTTTACTTTGGAAGACTCCTTGATTTCCGAATAATATTTTTTGTCTTATGAAAATATAATCTAGTTTATGTTGCTGGGAATAATTATCTTCCTATAATATTTTAACCAAAGTATCACTTTTTTAAAGGATGATAGACCCATTATTATTATAATAGCAACTAAAAAGACATATGTAGTGGCTAAACTGCTTTCCAGGGGTTAAATTTTTCATAAATAGAATTTTGTATTCCCACTTTCGGGCATGCACACACAGTTGAATTTCCCAATTCTGTTGAAATACTTTCAAAATATATTTTACACTGTATTCTTTAATACTTAAGTTGATACTTCAGGGAATAATAAAGTATTTTTGTCTGCCAGCTTTTAGAGTAAATGATCACATTATGCTTTATGCATTCTTGAGGATTATTTCCATGATTTTCCTTACTTTCCTCTGTCTGGATGCAAGCTATCAGAACTAGAACTAGTTAGTACATCTAGTTATATGAGCTACTGCACATTTTCTAAATATTTTCCTATTCTTTAATTCTAAAACAAATATGATACAATTTTTATCCAAGATACTAGAGGCTATTAGAGAGTATGTTGTTAATAAATTGCATGTTGATTGATGAATAAAGCTGGTTAACTTTCCAGAGAGCTCAGAAGTCTTTTTCACTCTTATCTCATTGACTATGGATGTTTGACAGTTTCACATAAGTGGATTCTGATTATTATTTGTCTGACTTTTATATTGAGAATGTTTTTTTTTTTTCCTTAATGTGAGAGCAATAGTGAACGTGTTGAATATCTGAAGAAAAGCAATATATAACAAGTCACTCTATTGATGCGTTTATTCACTATTCTCCCTGAGGGAAACCAGCAACAATGATGTCAGCATGTGTGTAAGACATGAAGGTCAATGGGATGAAATTGACATTTGAGAAGCCAAATCAGACATGTTCCCCACCCTTGAGGATATTGCACCAATTGGAGATGTCAATGCAAACTTATTCACACTACAAAATGCTAAGAACTATAAGACCTTATATGTATGGCTCAGCATGAAACCACTGAAGAGAGGTACTCAAACTGCCTGAGAAAGAAACCCTTCAAAGAGAAAATGACATTTGACTTTGGTGTCTCTGCACCACAGAAAGAAAAGCATGCAAGGCCGAACCAGAGTGGAGCAGGACCAGAGTGAAGAGTGAGGCTGCAGAGCACGTTGGAAGTAAACTTCAAAGGTCACTAATGTCTTTCTTTCTTTCTTTTTAATAATTCTGAGTTGTTTGATTGAAATATGGCACATATGATATGTTGTACTCAGTGTATTACGTCTAAACACATCATTTTGCAATATTTGTCTATTTGTTTTGGTACCAAGTTTATCAAACAGTAAACAAAATTAAGCTTTTTATGTCACATTTTCAAAGTTTTTTTTTCCGTGCAAATCTACTTTGTGGTTCATTAGAATTACATTTAAAAGCGTAATTGATTTCATTTACAAATATTTCACTTAGAAGCTATTTATTTACAAACATTTTATTGACAAATATATATTTTTTAGTTGTAGTTGGACACAATACCTTTATTGTATTTATTGATTTTTATGTGGTGCTGAGGATTGGACCCAGCGCCTGGCACATGCTAGGCGAGAGCCATAACCCCATCCCCTATTCACAAATATTCATAGTCCACTTATAAGGCAGTCATTGTTAGGGGCTGGAGATGGAGTACCCAAAAAACAACAACAACAAATAAATAAACAAACAAACAAACAAACAAACAAACAAATAAATCTATCTCTGTGACCTGGAGTTTATATTTTATCTAGAAGAAGAGACAAATAAGTAAATAAGCAAATTAAAAATGAGCATGTATGATGATGTTGATAGGTAATAAGTGCTGTAAAGAAAAAGGAGGTTAAGAAATGGAAAACTAACCATGAAGCTAGAAAGAGTAGAAAATTCAGAAAAACCCTATAGGAGGAGATAAGATTCGAGCAGAGAGTTGAATAAATAGAACAAAAGCATTTTAGAATAAAGGGACAAATACAAAAATTCAGTAGACAGTACATGCTTAATATCATGAATAACATGATCAGGGTAACAGTAAAGAAATGGGTAGGGAGAGAAGTGAAAGAAATGAAAAGGAGGAGGCACGTAGGGGCCATGTTGTGTAGGAACTTTATAGCCTATGGTGTGTTCTGGAAAGACATGGGAAGAATGTTTTTCTTGGTAAAATTCACTTTGAAATAAATTTAAACCTAAAAAGATAGAAGAGTATTATGGGAAATTTACATGCATCCTCTATACCAGAATTCATCAAATGTGTACAATTGGTCCCATTTGCTTTTCCTCTCTCTCTCCCTGTCTCTGAGGCTTTCATTCTCCTTCCTTACATCTGTTCTATCTACATATCTAGCTATATACATGTGATTGTATTTTCTTATAAAATTGAGAGTAGGTCAAAGATGTTCATCCAATTTAGTTCTCTCTCTTTTTTTCATGCAGTTTACGTCTAAATATTTCAGTGTGCTTTCCTAACAAATGAGAGAATTCGTTGACCTAATCAAATTTATCATCATGAGGAAACTTAGTTATTGATGCAATGTGATTATCTAATCCGTGGTTTATATTCAAATTTGGTCAGTTGTCATATAATGACCTTTAGAACTATTTTTTCCAGTGTAGGATCTAATCCACGATCATGTGTGGCACTTAGTTGTCCTGACTTTTTATTGTCCTTTCACTTAGAGAAGTTCTAAAGCTTTCTATCATCATTCTCACTCAGTTTTTAAAAACTGTAGGTCAGTCATTTAATAGAACATCCCCAATTTATTCTTACCTAATGTTTCCTCATGATCAGGTTCAAACTGCACATATTCTTGGCAAAAATACACGGCACATATGATGTGTTGTCCTCAGTGTATTACATCAAAACACATCCTTTTGCAATATTTGCCTATTTGTTTTGGTACCGAGGATTGAATCCAGGGGTCCTTAACCACTAGGTCACATCCCCAACCCTGTTTATTTATTTTGAGACAGGGTCCTGATAAGTTGTTTAGGGACTAGCTAAGGTTCTGAGGATGGCCTCAAACTTACAATCCTCTCGTCTCAGCCTCCAGACTCACTGGAATTACAGGTGTGTGCCACCACATATAGCTATTTCAATATTTCTTATATGAGCTTTTGTCAATTTGTTAGATGGTACTCACCTCTTTTCATGATTGCAGAAAATGTTTTCCCCCTGAAGATTAGTCATTTATTAAAGATTCTTTGAGACCATATAAATATCTCATTTCCTGTCAATTTTACCACCAAGGTCAGGAATAAATGAATTTCTAACTTCATTATCCCTTCTATATTTATTGAGTCATAGTTTCCTGTGATATGGAAGATATTTTGCTTCTTCTTTCATTCATTTGCATTAGTACTGAGTTGGGAATTCCTATTTTATTCAACAAGTTCTAACGTTTGACTATCACTATTTAATTTGATGCTCAAAATATCTCACCCTTGGGCCAATGGGAACCACTTCAAGCTGGGTCAGTATCTTTTATTCTTTAAGCATTTCCTTTATTTTCTTTTCACAATCTTTCTTTTGTTGTTTCTTTCCTTTCTTTTGTTGTTTCTATTTTATTAATAGACTGTATTTTTACAGTAATTTAAATTTTAGAGAAAAATTAAGCAGAAAATATAGACAGTCCCCACATGTTCTCTAACTCCAGCTTCTCCTATTATTACCACCTCCCCACTGTGGAAGAATATATGTTGGTTTTTATTATTCACAATCTTCAAAAGCTCCTTATATTTTATTTGTTCGAATTAGTTATACATGACAATAGAATGTATTTTGACACATCATAAGTAAATGAAGTATAACTTCTTATTTGATTGTATGTGATATAGAGTCACATGGTTCATGTAATTATATATGTACATAGTGTAATAAGGTCTGATGCATTCTTCTAACTTTCCTATCCCCATGTCCCCTCCCCTCCATTCACTCCTCTCTGTCTACTCCAAAGTATTGCTATTCTTCCCTAGCACCCTCCTTATTGTGAATTAGCATCCACATACCAGAGAAAACATTTGGTCTTTGTTTTTTTTGTGTGTAATTAGCTTATTTCACTTAGGATGATATTCTCCAGTTCCATCCATTTACCTGAATATAATTTCTTTCTTCTTTAAGGCTGAGTATAATATTCTATTGTGTATATATTCCACAATTACTTCATCCATTCATCTGCTCAAGGGCATCTACGTTGGTTCCATGGTTTGGCTACTGTGAATTGAGCTGCCATAAACATTAATGTGGCTACATCACTGTAGTATGCTGATTTTAAGTCCTTTGGATATAAACCAAGGAATGGGATAGCTGGGTCAAATGATGATTCCATTCCAAGTTTTCTGAGGATTCTCCATACTGCTTTCCATAATGGTTGCACCAATTTGCAGTCATACCAGCAATGTGTAAGTGTATATTTTTCCCATATCCACGTTGTTGCTCATATTCTTGATAATTACCATTCTTACTAGAGTGAGATGAAATCTTAGAGTGGTTTTGATTTGCGTTTCTCTAATTGATAGAGATGTTGAACATTTTATCATATATTTGTTGATTGATTGTGTATCATCTTCTGTGAAATGTCTGTTCAGTTCCTTAGCCCATTCATTGATTGGGTTATTTGGTTTTTGGTGTTTAGTTTTTGATACATTTCCAGTTTTCCCAGTATCATTTGTTGAATAGGCTATCTTTTTTCCAATGTATATTTTCAATGCCTTTGTCCAGTATGAAATAACTGTATTTATGTGGGTTTGCCTCTGCCTTCTATTTTGTACAATTGGTCTACATTTCTATTTTTGTACCCATATTGTTCTGTAGTATAGTTTAAGGTTGGTATTGTGATGTCTCCTGCTTCATTTTTCTTGCTAGGAATTGCTTTGGCTATTCTATGTTTCTTATTTTTTCAAACACATTTTGTGATTGCTTTTTCTAGTTCTGTGAAGAATGCCATTGGGATTTCAACAGAAATTACATTAAATCTATATAACACTTTTGGTAGTGTGACCATTTTGACTATTAATTTTGCCTATCCAAGAACATGGGAGATTTTTCCATATTCTAAGGCCTACTTCAATTTCTTTCTTTAGTGTTCTGTAGTTTTCATTGTAGAGGGCTTTCACTTCTTGTTAGATTGATTCCCATGTGTTTCATTTTTTTAAAAATATATTGTTAATGGGGTAGTTTTCCTGATTTCTCTTTCAGTGGATTCATCACTGATGTATAGGAACATGTTTGATTTATGGGTGTTGATTTTATATCTGGCTACTTTCCTGAATTCATTTATTAACTCTAGAAGTTTTTTGGTGAAATTTTTTGATCTTCTAAATATAGAATCATGTCACTGGCAAATAGTGATACTTTGAGTTATTCTTTCCTATTTATATTCCTTTAATTTCTTTCATCTGTCTAATTGCTCTGGCTAGAGTTTCCAGGACTATATTGAATAGCAGTAGTGATAGAGGGTGTCTTTGTGTTTTTCCAGTTTTCAGAGGGAATGCTTTCAACTTTTGTCCATTTGGAATGAGATTGGTCTTGGGTTTAGCATATATAGCTTTTATGATGTTGAGGTATGTTCCAACTATCCCTAGTTTTCTAGTACTTTGAACATGAAGGGGTGCTGTATTTTGTCAAATGATTTTTCTACATCTATTGGGATTATCATGATTCTTATCTTAAAGTCTATTGACATGATGAATTATGTTTATTGATTTCCATATGTTGAACCACCCTTGCATCCCTGAGATGAACCCCACTTGATTGTGGTGCACTTTTTAATATGTTTTTGTATGTGATTTGCCAGAATTTTATTGAGAATTTATACATCTGAATTCATCAGGGATATTGGTGTAAAGTTTTCTTTCCTTGATTTTTCTTTGGTGTTGGAATTAGGGTGATACTAGCCTCATAGAATGAATTTGGAAGGCTTCTCTTCTTTTCTATTTTATGGAATAATTTGAGAAATATTAGTGTTAATTCTTCCTTGAATGTCTTGTAGAACATGGCTGAGAATCTGTGTGGTCCTGGGCTTTTCTGGGTTGGTAGATTTTTGATGGCATTTTCTATTTTGTTACTTGATAATGATCTGTTTAAATCATGTATGACCTCTTCATTAAATTTGTGTAGGTTCTATGTCTCTAGAAATTCGTTAATGTCTTCGAGATTTTCTATTTCACTGAAGTATAAATTTTCAAACTAGTTTCTAATTATCTTCTATATTTCAATAGTGTCCATTGAGATATTTCCGTTTACATCATGAATTTTAGTAATTTGAATTTTCTCTTTCTCTTCATTAGCATGGCAAAAAGTTTATCAATTTTATTTGTTTTTTCAAAGAATGAATTATTTCATTAAAAAGTTGTGTACATTTATGGTGTACAATATAATGTTTTCAAATATGTGTACATTGTGGAATAGCTAAATCAAGCTAATTAATAGGCATTATCTCACATGCTTATAATTTTTTTGTTTGAATGTTTAAAACTTACTCTTAGCAATTGTCAAGTATGTAGTACATCTTTATTAACTATGGTCACCATATGACATATATTTTTTGAATTTTTTCTCCTGTTTAGTTGAAATTTTGAAGCCCTTGACTAACATCTCTTCAACTTCTTCCCACCTATCAGCCCCCAGTTACTAACATTCTGTTCTCTCTCCTTCTGTAAATCCAGCACTTTAGATTGCTTATGTAAGTGTGATCATATGACATTTGTCTTCCAATGTCTAGTTTATGCAGTTAACATAAAGCCCTCCAGCCTTATCTGTGTTATTTCAAATGACATGTTTTCAGTTTTTTTTTTAAAGATTAAGTAGCACAGGCAGTCCTTGATTTACATGCTTTGACTTAGCAAATGTCAAACTTGATGGTGTGAAATCAATATGAATTCAGATACACTTCATCTATGTCAAGACATATCTATATTCCAATGCACTACACATTTTGTCTATTCATCTGTTAATGGACATTTAATTTGATTCTGTATTGTGGCTATTGTGTAGTAAAGCAGTAAACACAAGTTTACTTCCTTCCTTTCTAATGCAAGTCCCAGACTTATCTCGAATTTTTCTAGTCTCAGCTCTAGAATAAGTCTCTTATCCAAGATTTCCTGGTTGCTCTTAGTGATGAACACTATTACAAATACAGACTAGCTTCTTGGTCAAGTGTCAACTAACTTTTTCTATGGAAGGCCAGGTATTTAGTGCCTTCAAATTGTTGAGTTAGAACAGTGACTATCTTAGCCTATTCAGGCTGGAATTTACAAAAACCATAACTGGCATGGTGAAGGCGTTCCTGCACCTGCTGTCTGACAGAGTCACAGCATGGGGGACACTGCGGCATGGCCGCACCATCTGAAAACCAGAACCATGGGGAATGTTAATGTTTTGTTTATGATATATGTCAATCAATAATAAAAGTACATATTGCCTGAGATTGCAGGAAAATTCCCAGAATGAGACTAAGTATACAATTAGACATGCCACAAGGTGTGTTTCAATATCTCTCAGGATACAAACAATTGTGTTATTCCTCAAGAAATTCACGGGAAAAAGATTGTAAATCGAGGTTCCGGAGAAAGCTTAACAATTTCCACTAAGTACCCCCACCCCATTCTAAAGCCACAACCTGTACAACAGCCTAGCTACAGGAAAACAATTGCTGTGCCAACAGTACAAGGACCACCATATGTAACTTAATTAAAGGAAGATTATGGTATCCCCCTTGAGAACAAGAGGCTAAGAAAAATACATTCTCCCCACTGACAGATCCTTCTTTGCCTTACACAGGAATTCATGATGATAATGGGAAAAACATAGTTAATATAAATGAAAAATGGGTTAAGGTACAATGCCTGCCCTTTAGTTTAAGATTACAAAGATATAAGAATTGGTGTGCTTTGACCAAGGATCAAGGAAACGCTTTAAGAAAGCTGTTAAATAGGTCATATGAAAAAAGGAATTTACCTTGGAAATTAAAAACAAAATAATGTAAAATTAATATAGATATATTTTAGAGACACTTCAGAGTAGTAGGCTTTTAAGTAATAGACTTTCACTATTTTAAGTGTGTTTTCCTGGGCTCTTAGTTTAGAAGTAAGAAAGCTTACCAGTAATCATAGGTATGCTCTAAAGTTAAAGGTTAATGAAACAAGTAGAGATTTTCTTTAAAGTTAAAAATGAATAACAGGTCCGGAGACACATAGTCTAGTTGTGTTGCCTAGGACTTAGTGCTTGAGGTGAAAATGTAAAAGCTTAATCACGATAGACTAAGGTTATAGAAAAATATTTTGAACAATGTACTCAATATCTTAGGTAATCAACATATGTCAGAAAAGATTGTAACTCTTGAAAATCATATAAATTAAAGAAGTTTTGGGCTTTGAGGCTATTCATTAACTACCTGAAAAAAAAAAAAAAAAACCTGTAAAAAAGGTATAAAAATAAAGGCCTCTCGAGGGGCAGCAGATTTTTTCTGGAGGCTGCTCATAACTTGCAACCTGTCGTCCCATCTCTTCTTCTTTCGCCAACACCACTTTTTCTTCAGGACCCCTGGATCCCCGCAGGGGCTGGACCCCAGCGCTTGCTAGCATATAAACAATAGAAATTCATTTATCTCAGTTCTAGTGGTAGGCACAATCAAGGCACTAGCATATTTAGGGTCTGGGAGGGTTCACTTTCTTAATAGATAAAACTCTTCCCACTTTTTCCTCACATGGCAAGAAGAGCTAACTTCCCCCTACATTCTATTTTATAAAGGTATTAACCCAATCAGGAAGGCTGCATCCTTTCTCCTAAAACCATCACTTGTGAATTTGGAGAGGATATAAGCATTCAGTTAATGGCAGAGATATTATGTCATTAATAATTTTAAAGATCTACACTATCTTTCCTCTAGAGTATAGATTACAGTAGGCATCAATATGAAAATATAAAGATTAGTTAGGAGATGATAGCAAAAGGTTAGGCCAGTAGTGATTGGAAGAGATAACAGCAAAAGTTTCTTTTTGACACTGTCAGATAAAGCAGGCTTTTGGACAGTGGAGCTGAAATCATCTACTCATTAATTGAATATATGTTATTAGAGATTTTGTAGAATCAAAGATGACTCCCAATTTTTGTTTATTGCATTTTTTTCATGAGGTATGCTGATTCCATAAACTATGATTTGAAGCACTGTGAGGAGAAAAGTAGAGTTTGAAGGTTGAATAATATTTCAGTTTAGATATAAGATTATGATGTGTATTAAATATTACAGCCTGAATATAGGGAAATTGTTGACACTGGTTATATGGAGGTCTCATCTTTTTAATAGATGTTGTTTTAACATGTATCTCTGAGATCACCTATTGTGGCTGAAAATAAAGTATAAATGAAACCTATGAGTGTTTCATTTCTATATTTTAGGAAGAGGAGAATGATCCAGATCATAAAAATGAAAAGGATCTGCCACTGAAGGAAGAAGAAAACCAGAAAAAGTTGTGTCTTTGACACCAAGGGAAAAAAAAATGCTTTTTCAAGAAAGGACCGATGAAGTCTATTAAAGTTTAGAGTTACAGCAAGTATTCTACCAACCATAATAGATTAAACATATTTGGGTAATACATTAAATATAAAATAACAAGCTTCCATACTTCTAAGTATAACCATTAAATTTTTTTCCCAATAAGGAGTATCATGCAGATATACTATTCCATGAAATGACCCCATGAAATTCTCATTTAGAGTCATAATGAGGCTTGTAGGCTTTCTGGAATATGGAAGTTTGGGGTCTATAAAGCCAATTTTATTTTTATTCAGTACATCTTCTTTATTAATATTAGGATTTTTAAATACATCCCAATGTGAAATAATGACTCTTTAAAAATATTTTACTCCTTTTTAACTTTTTAAAACTTTTTTGGAGCTGTACAACTTAGAATATTTGAAATTAGTAGAGTGATTTCAGAGTTGTAAATTTACTTTGTGCTGGGGGCCAATTCAATTAGCTTAGAACTTACTTTCAAATTGTTACCAATTGGATCAATGGAGTATGACAGCTTTCCCCCTTCATTTCCATGTTTCTAGGGACAAGATGTTGAAAGAAACATACTGCAAGACTAATTATGTTTGAGAAAGATAGGTTGTTCTTCTCCTTTTTAAACGTTAGTAGGCAAAAGGGATTTATTTTTAATTTACAATGAAGGGGCTACTGATTGCATTAACCAGAGACACAATGTGAACTGTTCTTGTGCAAGCTGAGTTCTTTAGCACATGTTGATTCCAGCAAAGCTTTAATTTCTCTTTGGTTTTCAGGAAAAGAATATAGATAACAGACATGAGCTCAGGGTTGAAGCCTCCTAGTCACATCCATAGCAGAATCTCCTTAAATTGCCATGGTGCACTTAGCATATATTA
This sequence comes from Callospermophilus lateralis, assembly GCF_048772815.1. Taxonomy (NCBI): domain Eukaryota; kingdom Metazoa; phylum Chordata; class Mammalia; order Rodentia; family Sciuridae; genus Callospermophilus; species Callospermophilus lateralis. The sequence continues at coordinate 45,347,946 of NC_135313.1, forward strand.
ACATATTAACAGCACTGTCTACAAATGTCATTTCCATGCCTTCTTTTTAACATTAATCAAAAAAAAAATACTTCAAAGACATTTGATCTTGTTTTTGACTATCCTTTTCTTTTCTCTTTTTTGTTTTGAGTTCTCAGCATGGCAGTTGACCACTGGGGAGAAGTACTTTTCCTTTCATTATAATATCAAGATCACTCTGGCAGATACAATATTCCCTACAATATTTGGAAGTGATTTGGAGCTACAATCTGACCCAGAAATACTTCGGGATGAAATATCATCTCTGGTAATATTTATCCAGGTAACTTCAAGAATCCCTAAATTCTATATTTATAGCTGGTAAAAGATTAATAGAAGGCACAATTTAAGATTAACAAAACTTCAGATGTTAGTTCCAGTTTAGGAATTTTAGAGATTTTATAGGTCATGTGGGACCTATTATTTCTAATTACTTCTAGGAACAGTATGTGTAAAAATCCATCTAAACTTGGCAAGAAAAGAATAGATGTCAAAAATGGAATTAGAACATGGAATTTGTTTTTCCCCACTTTCTGAAGACTATTTGATCTGGTCTTTAGGATCCATATTCTCTAGAAAAGAACCAGACACCATTTTGTCATTTTGGCCCCAAACTAGCCTGAGACAGGGAATGACTCAACGAAGAACCCCCTCCTCTGAGAGAAAATTATGAAAATCTGCCTAGATGCAGAAATTTATCACATGAGAACTGTTTTGTGATGTGAGAAATTTTTAGACTTTTAATTTTTTAGAACTCTAATTACAGAGTAATGAGTCTTGACAAAGACTTAATAATTTTGTGATTATTCCACTAAACCACCTACTTTGGGAAAACATAAATTTCTTAATGTATTAAATATAACAACCCTTCATTGCTAAAAATATATCACAATTTAGTAACAGATTTGTATAAAAAGAAGTATTAAATTTAATGCATCCATTCCCAAAAATACTGACCTTGATTTCAGAAATGGAAAATGTGGAAAAATGTGTATAATTTAGAGTTTAAGAACTACTATATTATATACAAGGGCTATTTTCAAGAGATTAGTCAAAGATCTTATAGATTTGTAGACTCTTTTAAAAATTGTGTTCATTTGTTTATATGTGTTTTTAATTTTAGTTTAAAATATTCCATTAATAGATACATAAATCTACTTAAATTATTCACTCCAAGAACATATCTGCTTTACAAAGTAAGGATTCAAGTAGCCAGCCATTTATGTCTCAAAAGATTAAATTCAGAGGCATTACTAGTTTTGCAAAACTCCAGAAATGTCTTTTTTTTTGTACATGTTAACACTTTGTTTATATATAAAATTCCATTCTGTGATTATCTAAATGTTTTCTACGAGTATATTTGAATATTTGGAGGTTCCTGCTGTTTTTGAGTGTGTATCAGTAGGTAGTAAAGAAGCACGATGCATTTTAAAGTATTATCTCACTGACAATGGTATAGATGTTCTTTTTCTATCACTGACAAAAGATTAAAGATTTCTAGATTGCCATTTAAACTGTGATCAGTGTGTCTGCATAGCATTTATTTGCACTACTTCAACATGTTTTTGACATTTTATATATTTTCATTTGTTTCTATCTTATTTGTCCAACTCAGTAGGCTTTATTTTGAATACGCATATACATTTGCTAAAATTCCTTCTTGATTGACAGACTTATAAAAATGAGTTTTGTGTGATTTGTTTGTTGATTAGGTATAAAGCAAAAGATTCATATTTGAGATATGAAAATAAAGCATTTATGTAGTGTCACAATCAAATTTGAAGTAGTATGTTGAACACTGTTTGTTCTACAGAGCAGAGCAAATTAATAGCATAGTGAAGCAGTGATCATTTCTCCAGAAAATCTACCTTTTGATAAGATTTTCATGCCTAAGTTATACACACTCTTAATAAATATTTACCCAAATACCCAAGAAATGTTAATTTTTTTCCATAAAATTAAATTTGATTCAGACAAATCCTCCAGTGCAGGAAATCCAATCCTGTTATCTTGAATAGTGGGGGAAAGATATTTGTAGAGAAGTAACTGGAAGATGTAACATGATTGTTGACATTATGTGTTGACTTAATTGGGCCATGAGATGTCCAAATATAAGGGTAAACATTATTCTGGGTGTGTCTGTAAAGATTTTTCCTTACGAGATTAATATTAGAATTGGTAGACTAAGTAAAGCAGATTGCCCTTACCAAGGTAAGCAGGCCTCAGGCAATCCATTAGAGACCTGGAAGATAAGGGAAAATTTGCTTTTTTAGCTTACAGATTATTGGCTGGGATATTCATATTCTTCTATGCTCAGCCTTGATGGTTCTCAGATTTCAAAACCAGATTGGAATCTATACCATCTATGCCATTTAATTTGAAAAAAAAAATCAGTTTGACTTCTATTTGTTACACAATGATGAATGGTATAATTCAGAAGCTCTGGGCCTTTGAATTATACCATCAACTTTCCTGAGTCTCCAGTTTACCCATGCAGAGTGTAGGACTTCTCACCTGGCATTGTGACATAAACCAACCCTGCATAATAAATTAATACATTCTCTCTTTTTTAATATCTTGGTTGGTATATGTGGAGTTTCTTTCTTCTTCATTCAATAATAATCAAACTTTCTTTCCCAAGTTCATATGGCCTATTGGAGACAATTTTTTTGACAATAAGAACTTTTGACAAATTGGCAAGTTGCGGAAATCCATCCTCCTTGTCTAGGTCATGTGACCATTTTCCTCTGAAGACTTAGTAATGTACTGGAGTCTGCCAGAAAACAAAACAAACCAAAACAAAAAATTCAGCATTTCAAGTTTAATTGGAATTTCAGATAAATGGAACAAGTTTTAAAATATAATTGTGTTAAAATATATCAGAGTACATTGTGAAATTAAAAACACAATTATTTTTTATTTAAAAAAAATTCAAACATCTGAATGTCTGGCATTTTGTGTCCTAAATCTGATAACTTTTCTGGGACAGTCAATGAGTGGTCCAGATTCTCCTTCTGCTCAAAAAATGCTGCCTTCCTCTGAGAGAGGAGAGAAAACCTATCCCTCTCTATGTATGCCTTTCCTCCATGGTAAACATTTCCTACTGAAACACAGAAGTAATACTCTAGATTAAGTAAGGCCAGGACTGGGGCTGTAGCTCAGTGGCAGAGCACTTGCCTCACACACATGAGGCACTGGGTTTAATCCTCAGCACCACATAAAAAATAAATGAATAAATAAAGATATTGTGTCCATCTACAACTAAAAAAAAAAATTTTAAAAAGTAAGGCCAAAATCATAAACCTAAAATGTGTACAGATTTCACAATGTAATATATGTAAGTGCATTAGGCCTAGAGGGGACTAGGGAAAATATTTTAAATCAGTTAATAGGGACAGCTGGTATTTAGCTACAGCCAGGTATGTCCTGTGAACATGTGCCTAGTGTTGCTGGGTTTTTTGAATTCCAAGTGCAGATATTTTAATGGAATTCTTCTAACAGTTAAATGTTGAAACAATTTTAAAAAGTAAAACAAATAATCAGCAAGTTACACTCAACCCAAATAATATCAGCTTTTGACATTCAGTGCAAAATTTTTCTGAAGACAGCAGTCAAGAATTGTGTCCAAGCTGCTGTGACTTCCAGTTCCCCAACAGAAGCCTTGTCTGAGTTATGAGAGGCCCGAGCTCTGTTACAAAACAAAACGTAAATAAAAAAACAACACATAACACTGTTAGAGTGCCTTGGTAGCGGCTTGATGAAGTATCTTATAAAGGATTCACTGACTTGAGAAGTTGATAGTGATTCATGGGGCATCAAAGTTTTACTTCCAAATTGGTTAGTACTTGCATTATACACCTGGAGGAAATCAATAGCATTGTGATGTTCAGGTAATGTCCCAGAACAGTCTACTTTAAAGGCATTTCAAGCTAATAAAATAAAAATAAAAATGAAAATAAGTAACCATAATCTTTAAACCATATATGCGTGGCCATTTTTTTGATTCAATAAAGTGTAATTTTCTGTTTCCAAATGTCTTATGACAGAATGAAACTGAAGTTCCTGATATTCATTAATGTGTTTTGAACACCTATTTTTCTTATTAAAATTTGTTTGTTTATATAGGAATATTAGTTTTGAGTGAAACTCTACCTTTGTCACTCTTTCCTCTGATGTTATACCATTCATCATTGTGTGACAAATAGAAGTAAAACTGATTTTTTTTTTTTTCAAAGTAAATGGAATGTCTACTTTTCTATGTAGGTGCTAATCACCATATTTAGCAATTGCAGGGAAAAAGTGAATGCTTTCAAAAGCATTTATCTTATTTTCCACTCAGAGTAAAGGGTATTTGATAACCGAGGTGAATTATTCTGAAGAAATGCAGGCTGGTTAAATATTTATGTGTATTTAGAATTCTGCTTTGAAATATCTCAACAATTTTATCTAGCACCACAAACTAAACAAGTACCACATACATTTCGAAGATAACTGACTCTACTTAAGCATGAAAAGCAAAGATTTACTTGAAGAAAATCAATACCCAGCAAATAGGATAATAGTCCAGTAATCTGTATAACAAGGAGGTAAAAAGTTTAAGTGTGATTTATTTCATTCATGTTTTCATCAAATATCATTTGGTTTAGATTATATTGTAGAAAGAAAGTAAGTGAACACATTATCACAACCATCTGGTGATGTTAGAAAAGAGCTTTGATACTATGGGGGCCCATAGGAGACATCAAATACAAATTATGTCCTTCATCTTTATGATTGGATCACATTTCTGGACACTCAGGAAAGAGGAAGAGGTTGTCACCCAGAACAGGTGAACAGGATATTTTATCCATGATGAGACACTTTTCTGAGAGGGGCACTATTAGTGTTTATGTTGGGACCTCAGAATTAACATGAAAGGCCACAGGAAAAATAGGACATACAACTGCCTGTGGATATTCCATTCTTGATGAGCTCCTGGAAAAGTAGCTAAATCATTTCCTACATGCCAGATTTGTTCCCTATTTTACAAGAAAATGGTTAATTCGAAGTTTGACATTTAAACATATGCTGTTATTACCCATGGGATGTCACTTTCAGAAGTCTTTGATATTATTCAATCTCAGTCAGGATATGAAGCACTTGTAAGTTGACCAAGGGGTTACTTCTAGCTGAATAACAGGGCAAGGTTTTCTCATCTCTGCAGACACTGACATTTTTTCTCAGATGCTAGATCAAATCTCTACTTCTTGTTTCAGATGTGTCTAAAATGTAAACTTACTCTTGGAGTGCTCTCCATTTAAGCTTAAAGTGAGGGAAAATGTAAATGTAGCTCAAGATTGCAAGAGAAAATGAAATGGGCTGACCCTGAGTAACTAAAAGGGAAAAAAATAACAGAAATGTTATCTTTGTAAGGAAAAGATTCTGCTAGCTGTTCAATGCACCTGAACAGCACAATAAAATTGTTTTATGCCTTTTTTTTATCTTTTGGAAATCTTGACAAGTGTATCTGAAACATTTACTGTCTACAAAGGAAAGAATCATGTACAGCAGTTTCCTTACACTGGTCATGTTTTTGTTGGTGGTATTTTCATTTTATCCTGTGGTCAACTGCAGTCTGAAATGTTAAATGGAAAATTCCAAGAATAAATTTGAGTTTACATATATTTTTGCAGTGTAGTGTTATAATTGTCTGTTCTATTACTGTTATTGTTAAAATAATTTATAAATTGAATTTTTTCATTGGTATGCATGTGTCAGAAAAAAAGTGGAATATATACATGGTTTGGTCCTATTCATGATTTCAGGCAACCCTGGGGGTCTTGGAATGTATCCCTGCCTGAAAAGGGTAACTACAGTTTTAAACAAAATATGACAAAAATTAAACTTGGCAGAAACACAACTGTTCCATTATATTTAACACATTGCTTAGGGATGTGATACCTGCTATAATAGCTAATAAGACATTAATATTTAATTAGGAAAATGTGCACTTTATTGTAGCTATTCAAAGACAATAGAATAATTTTAGTCTAATTTCTACTTTTAATAAGTAAATTTTAAATAGAATTGTATAACAGTCCTACTCAAATGGATTTCATGAATATTCATTTTTTTTCTTTGTGATACCTGGGAAGGAACCCTGGGTGCTTAATGGGGTCACATCCCCAATCCTTTTTTATGTTTTATTTTGATACACAATCTTGATAAGTTGCTTAGGGCCTTGCTAAGTCACTGAGGCTGGCTCTGAACTTGTGGACCTTTTGCCTCAGCCTCTTGAGTCACTGGGATTACAGGTGTTCACCACCACACCTAGCATCATGAGTATTCTTCATAGCATGTTAAGGTTTATTTTAATATTCCTTTTATAATCACTGTAAAGTGGCTCTAAATAGCTCCTATTTATTTAATAGGAAAAGTGAGTCATTGTACACTGCTGTGATAAGCTTACAATTCACTTACTAGTAATTCTTGGCTACTGGGTCATTTCCAAAACTTCTTGTGGATTTTTTTTTTTAATCTATACTTGGTTGAGACCACTTAGTTTGGTAGTGAAGATGACACTGAGTCATTATAAAAGACAGACAAAAGTAGTTTTATTAGAAAGCACAGTTGAAACTGAAGAGATTAAAAACTTAAAAAAATACTGTACTGAAAAACTTAATTTGTTGATGCTAAGCACTTGATGGAATTTTCATACACTACTTTTCATAAAAATTTTCTAGAAGGAGCACTTACCAAAATTTCAAGGCTAACATATATAGGTAATGTGTTGTGGTTATGGTTTGGATATGAGGTGTCCCCCAAAAGCTCACGGGTGAGACAATGAAAGAAGGTTTGGAGGAGAAATGATCCGGCCATATACTTAACCTAATCATTTAATTAATTCCCGATGGGATTAACTGAATGGTGACTGGAGGCAGGTGAGGTGTGACTGTAGATAATAGTTCTTTGGGGGTGTGGCTATAGGGTATATATTTGTATCTAGAGAGTGGAATCTCTCTCTGCTTTCTGATTATCATGTGGGCTGGCCACAATCTTCCACCATGATGTTCTGCCTCACCTAGAGCTCTGAGGAATGGAACTAGCCTTCTATGAACTAAGACCTCTGAAACCATAAGCCTTCAAATAAACTTTTTCTTTCCTAAAATTGTTCTAGTCTGGTCTTTTAGTCACAGCACACACACACACACACACACACACACACAAAAACAGCTGACTAAAATAGTCTATTTGTATTTTCTATGGTATAAAGTTAAGCCCTTCAGAAGTCCTAGAGTTAAAATATTTTCAGTGCTTACCCCAGTGTTGCAATTTCTTAGTATACAAAAATTCTAAGAGCAGAATATTGTTGAGAGCCACCCGTGAAATGTGCATGGACCTTTTCACCATTGAAGCCAGTGAATAGGAAAATCTGGTATCTGGGAACTTTCATTGGCTCATTAAGACTGCCCAGATACATGTGAATTTCTAGTTAGCTCTGCCAAAAAGGTCCCACACAGCACTGGAGATGGGGTGACCTGCTGTAGCCACAGTCTCTCACAGATGGGTGTGGCCTGCTGAAATGCCAATCAACTTGTTGATTGAAAGACACCATGAAGCAAGACTGGACCCCTGAAACCTTATTCCTGCCTTTGATGTATCCCCTTAAACTACCCAAGCCATTGTCTAAGTGTTCTGTTCCAGCTCCTCCCAGAATTGGAAGAATCAATCTGGTGCTCTCTTAAAAGTATAATTCTGACTTTGTCTTTTATTTCTTCATAATTACTTCAGACTTTAATTTCTCAGGTGGTTTATCCCTTCCGGAGCTGGAAAAATTATCCTGATGAGGCGCTGGCCCCTTGCGATAGAATATTAGTCAGTTTATTGGAAAATATTTCACGTTTTTGAAAAGCAATTGTGTAGGTCAATCTACTAAAACTTTATAAGTGTAAATGCAAAGCTCACATTTGCAACTTTGCAAAAACGTATGTGGCTACAGGATGCACAGATGTTTGAGGAGACATATTCTGGTTGTGTCTCTGAGGGTGTTTTTCAATGATTAACATTTGAATTTGTAGACTGAGTTAAAGTAAATTCCCCATGCCAACGTGAGTGGGCCTTATTCAATCTGCTGGAGGCCTGAAAAGAACAAATGTTAGGGAAAGGGAGAACTAGGTCTCAGCAGATTCTGGGGCACTGAGCAGCAGAGGTCTGCATGCTGATGGAAGCTCATAGCATCTGCTCTTCAGGTCCTCAGGTTTTCAGATTTAAGTTGCAACTATACCATAGACTCTTGCTTTCCAAGTTGCAGGAAATGGATCTGGGACTTCTCATAATCATGCGAGTCAATCCCTTATAATAGAAGATAGCTATATAGACACATGGGTAAATAATATACCATTGCTTCTGTTTCTCCGGATAAATCAGACTAATATGGACTGATATATATCCTCTTTTAATTATTTTTAAGTTAATAATCTGTATTAAAATAAATGGTATGGCTCTGGATCCTAACTAGAATCTGACTGAGACAGCCCCCTTTTATCTATTATAGGGCATTAAAATTAGTTTTTCTAGCCAATTTTAAGAACATTTTTGGTTCAATAATTACAATTATTTTACCAATTGCTCGGCAATATTAGAAAACTTTGCGGGTGTTTTAGAATGCTTTGCTTCCATTGCCTTTTACTTTCTTTTTTTGAAGGTATTGATTTTTATATATTTTAAATCATGTAACGTATCATTTTGTTTTGTATAGTCATTAGCCTTTTATATTTATGTACATATTTACGCTTTTTCTGCCACCAATTCTGTGTTTCCTTTTGTTATACCTTTCCTTCATCCTTAAAATCTTCATTTAGTTTATTTTTCCCCACTTTAGTATTGATGGGAGGGAAATCGTGGTGCTTTTTTTTTTCTAATCATTATCATTTACTTCTTTTTGGAGAGATATTTTTATTGGGTACAGAATTTTAGGTGAGTTGCTATTTTCTTTGACAACTTTAAAGTGGACCTTTCATTGTACTCTGACATCTATAATTTCTCTCAATTTTTTTACTCCCTGGAGTCTCAGCCACATTTTTCACTTCTTCAGTGATACTCCACTACAATTTAAAATGGCATATTCATTTTAACCAAGTCTTATAGTTATTTTTTTAATCAAACATTTCAGCTCATGAACAATAACAACAAAAAATATAGAGTAGATTCAGTATAAGTGGGTAGTGTGAAGTGATTAGAGCTTGACATTTTCCTAATTTTCTAATCAAAGTATCTAAATTATACTGAATGGCACCAAGTATATAAGGTTGCCAATTAATAAGAGAAATCAACAACATTTATATACTTTTCAGTAAGTACATTGGAAACTTACTTTTGTCTTGATGTGTAGAACTTACTTAAGATTTTCTCTAAGTAAGATGTGCTTGGGAAAATTGTACTAGCTTTCCCCATCATTACACTGGTTAAATGTGAAATGCCTATAGTAAATACTAAACAGAAAAATTGAGAACTAAATGACTGCAAACAACACAGCACCTCCATTATTACAATTGACACAAAAGTGCACCAAGAGTTTTTACTCATGTACAAAAGGAATTTGTCAAGTAGGTGAGTAGTAATGACTAATGGAAATGTATTTCTCAAGAAACATACATTTTTGGATTTCCATTTTCAGCTTTGTTTAGAAAAATCTATCAAACTTTTTCTATAATAAAGATTATATCCTCTCAGGCTGCATAGCTAGTGTTTTTGGCAGACAATGATGTCAGGAAGTTTGCAGGAATTCTACTCGGATCACTCAGTCAGGGCACCTTCTCCCAGGCAGAATACCCTGTTCCAGAAAATGACAATCACTATGATTTTATGGCCAGGGAAATAAACTTGAAGTCATACTAACTCTTGTCTTTTTCTTACACTCTAAATCTAATGCATCTATCTACTAATTCTAGAGGTAAAAGATTTTTGGATATTGGTAAAGAGAGTTAATGTTATCATGTGTCTTTAATAAATATTGACATTATGTAGACTAGAATAAGTAAATTACTTTGTAGGTGAAACCTTAATATGACTCTTCTAATTTACTATGATATCACTTGATAGTATTTTAAAATAATGCTTTTCTTTTTCATGGAGGTGAAACAGTTTATTATTTTCTTCAGGTTTCAAATGCCCCCCTAAACAGCTTATATACACATGAGTCCCTGTTCAGGAAAAATGTGCATATGTCATAGCCCACATAAAACTGTTAAGTTGTTCTGAAAGTGTTTTAATTAGTTCTACTCTTAATTCAGGAAACACAACACACACACACTTGGACTGTCCAAGAGCCATAGTAAAAGTGTTGGTTCAGGAATAAACAATTTATATCTCAAATAAAACATGTAGTTTAATTTCTCTCTGATTTTAAGCTTCATTAAAGCAAGTTCTCATAGTCTGAGATGTCTAATAATTATTGTTTAATGAGTTTCTTTGTTTTTTATTGTGCTTATCACTAATGACAGTAACTTCCCATTTGCACTTATAATGTATTTCTTTTACAGGTTGTAGACTGTTTAATTGATTTAGCATAATCATTAAGGTCTCTTTGCTTTGAGTAGGATAAGTTTTCCAGTGAATTAAATTTCAATTCAAAGATTTAATAGTCAGAGGGGAAATGTCTACATTTAAAAACAACCTTAAATGAAAAACTCTATCATATTTCTTAATATGATAAAAGAATCTGAAGGCATATGATATTTTTAATGAATAAAATAATTGATAAACAACCAATATGATATATAAATGATTGAGTCTTGTTTGTTTGTATGGAAGGGGAATGAAAATGTGAACAAATTTAATGAGAAGTTCATCTTTCTTATGAAGTATATGAAGGTCATTAAGATATCATCATAATTTATATAATGATAGTGAAAGTATATTTTGCTGTGGCCAAGAATACTATAGTTAAAACAAGAAATTCAAAACCAGAGATCTCACCTTTTTAGATGACTTTAAACTTACATTTCTTGTCTTCATGTTGACAATTATTTATGATCTCTACAATAAATTGAGGCATTCCCTAAAAATGTATACAAAAGAACAACAAAATAAGAGGTATAAAAAAAGTTAGGCAACATGGATGGTTTTGTGAATTTCAAAATTCACTTAATAAATGTCACAAAGGGTAGAATTAGCAAATACAAAAGAGAAAAAAATGTGTAGAGTGTAAAATATCCTGAGCTGATGAAAGATATGAACCTTTGAATCAAGACACACAGAAAGTGGAGTAGATTTAATAAGTTTAAAGATTTCCATCTAGCAAATCCTGATAAAGTCTTAGAACTCTAAAAGGAAAAATCCTAAAAAATCATTTCAGAGAACAGAAAATTATATGTAAATTAAACATATAATTTATATCTTTTCTGTCTTTATGATCATATTTCTGAGGAGACAATTTTGAATGTAGAAATACAATCTTTTAGTCAGTATGAAAAAAAATATAGATCTCTTCAGGCACATAAGGAACTTGAGAATTTAATTCCAAAATAGTCTTTGTAAAGAAATTACTTAAGTTTTGAGAGATAAAGAAAAGAAACACAAAGATGAGAAGTGTTTGCCAAAACTAGAAATAAGACCTTACTAAAAAATATGAATTTCAGGGACAATAGATTGGCTGTGTGGTTGGCAGAGGATATAGTGGTAGTGATTACTCTAGCTTAAGGTAAGAAATGTAATTTCAGCATGAAGACATCTTTGGGGTTCATTTTTCCCAGCTCAAGTTCTAACCAAGATGAGATTTGGGATCATAACCAAAGGCCAAATTGTTAACCAGAAATTCACATTTGCATATGATCTGTGTTATCCCTTCCTTGAACCCCTTCTGGGTAACAGAATAAACCAAAATGTATAACATTAGAATAGAAAAAGTGAGTCTCAATCTCAATTGTATAAGAAATGATACCAATACTAGGCTAAGTTAATTATATAACATGTTCCACCATGTGAAAGGTTTTGTAAATGTTTATAGCCACTGAATAAAGAAGGTTATAGCTCAAACACTTATCAAATACATTGGTTGGGGCATTAGGCAAGCAGACCATAGCCAAGTGGAGAAATCTTTTCTGTAGGTTTCAGCTCTTACAGCATTCTTGGCTTTCCGGTTGTCAAAAGTTAGAAATCTGCCAACCTTAGTGATACATTCTCAGAGTTTTACCCTAATGTTATGAGGACGTTAGCTCAGACACAGAGGTTGAAAGTGAATAGCTGTTAAAGGAACTAAAAAACCTGGAGATAAACACATTCCACCTGCACATTTCCATGTCTTCACAATGGTAATGTTCTACTCATCCAAGGTCAGTCTGTGGAATCGTTAATACAGATGAAACTTCCTCATAGAACTTTCCACTACTATAATACATTTAAATTTTTTTACACCAGAATCCAATTCTGTTTTATTCATTACTAGGTCAAGTTTTCCTCAGTAATAGGTGAGTAAGACTGGGTTTTACTAAACACACTGACTCTTGGGAAAGTTGTAGAGCCAGAGTGTGTGTGCCTGGAGCTTTTTAAAACATATGTAATAGCAGAGATGAATCCACCTGAAAATTAATTCTATATAAACCCTATCTTTATTCTTCATGTTGTAGCAAATAACGGTGAAAGTGCTAATTCTCAAAATATAAAAATAACAAACTTCTTTCAAAGACCAGAGTGAAAGTTTTAGGAGGACAACTTTTAATCATATTAAAGTCCTATTTATTGGTAAATAACATTTTAATACTTCATAACTAAAACTTTTCATATATTTCTCATGTATTTCTTTGGCTGGTATATTACTTATGATTTAAAAAGATCTAGAAGTTGTATGAATAAAACTATAGAAGAAATTATATGTATGGCTTAAGTTTTATGTATCATTTAGAAATGTATCATTTAGAATTTCCTTGGAAATAATGGATAACAGAATGCACTCTTATTTTTTTAATCTTTTTTGAAAAGAGTTTATGAACAATGTAGTCAGCCATGACTTATTAGCACCATCTAAATAGCCGAATTATGATTTCTTTGCACCATAAGCATCTATCCTGAAAATCTGCTGAATTATAATTTTGGTAGCTGTGTGTATATTTGCTTATGTTTGATGTGGGAAGGGAGGATGTATGGATCCTCTTAGTGTTTTCTATATAAAAGATCATGTAATTTGTGAAACAGCCAATTTTACTTCTTTCTTTCTGATGCGGATGTATGAACACTTCTTATTTCTTTTACTTGGTTGATTGTACTGGCTAGAAACTCCATTATAATACTGAATAAATATGGTGATAATGGACATCCTAGTCTTGAATTTTATATTTGAGGGAAAGCATTTAGATTTCTTGACCATTAAATATACTCACTTAAATATTCTATAGGCTGCCTTTATCAGATTCTAAAAATTCTCTTTGTAGGAGCTAAGGAAACCTCCCCCATTCTCTGAAGGTTAAGTAATTAACTCTACTTTCAACAAACTGTCAGTTGACAGATTAACAGAAGAAAACTATGATATGCACATGGTCATCTCAGGAAAGTGAGAACCCAAAGAACTGATGAGATTTAGAAGACCATGAAGAACCTTATTCACATGGGACAGGGGAGTAAGGGCTGTAGGCACTTTGGGAAGGTAGTATAAATCTTAGGAGAGATGAATGTGTGCAAAAAATAGCCTGGAGTGGATATATTAGCTCTGGATGTGGTTTCCTAGTTCTTACTGTGAGTTAATATTCTGGAAAATTGCATAATTTGCATAGACAGGGAAATTTCAGAGAAAGCCCATTTCCTGTGTTTCTAGTGGGAAATAGGAAAAAAACAGGAGTCAGAGAGAAGAGGTAGGGAATGCAGGTCAGAGAGTAGATATGATTCTCCTTTAGTTTAAAGCTTTCAGCTTGACACAGCATCTTATTTTGGGGTATAATTTTCTAAGACCAACACATTCCATTTCTTGTCCTTTGTGAGAATTTACTATAAATGGGTGTTGGATTTTATCAAATAATTTTCCCTTTAGGAATTTTCCTGTGCCTATTGGAATGATCATGTGTTTTTTACCCTTTATTCTTCCAATATGGTGCATTATAAAAGTTGATATTTGAGGATACTAAATTGACCTTGCATGCCTGGAAGAAATCCCTTTGGTCACTGTGTACAATCCTTTGTATGTATGGCTGGACTTGCTTTACTAATACTGTTGTTGAAGTTTTGCATTTATAGCGATGGAGGATAAAATATATATAGGTATTTTTGTAACATCTTTGGCATTTGTATCAAGGTAGTGCTAGTCTCAGACAATGAGTTAGAAAGTATTCCTCCTTTTCTGGAAGAATACATGAAGAGTTGGCTTTATTTCCTCTTAAATTTTTGGTAGTCTTCACCAGGAAACCATCCTGGTCTTGAAATTCCTTGTGAGAAAGTTTTAAAATGCTAGTTAATTTCATTATGTGATTTCTTTATTATAGGTTTGCAGGGCTAGAAGGAACTTGTGCCAGAATATAAATCACATTATTATTTCCTTCTTTGAGAAACTTTAGACATGAAAAGTGTTTTTACATCAGATGAATTAAAAAGTATGTTTAGTGAAGTAGTTGCTTTATAATCTGGTGCTTGGTCCTTATCTCATCACTGAAAATAGCAAGTGCTTCATGAATTAGTACCTGCCCATGGACTGCATTTTGATAGCAGTGGTCTAAGTCACTTCCTGTAATATGAAGGTAGGGTAAATCAAAACACTTTGATAATACCTGTACTACTTAGAGTAATATAGAGGGGATTTGTTATGTTTCAATGGAGTGTGTCAAGAAATGTGAGAAGAGGGATATGTCCTGGTCTAAGATGAAATCTGCAGCAATGCACAGGAAAGTTCTATTAAGAACCCAGCAAATATATTTTCCGTATTTCTCTCTCCATCCCTCCCTAACTCACTTCTTTCTTTCTTTCTTTCTTTCTTTCTTTCTTTCTTTCTTTCTTTCTTTCTTTCTTTCTTTCTTTCTTTCTTTCTCTCTCTCTCTTTCTTTCTCTCTCTCTTTCTTTCTTTCTTTCTTCCTTCCTTCCTTTCTTTCTTTCTTTCTCTTTCTCTCTTTCTTTCTTTCCTTCTTTCCCTCCCTCCCTCCCCCCCTCTTTCTTTTTTTCTTTCTTCTGCCAAACAACTTTGATAGATTTTCTTTTACTTATTAGAACATAGCCACTACACGATTTCCTAAATTATGAACTTGGTTTCAGCTGGGCACGGATGGGTGTTTGCTACTATAATGTTACATTTTTAATCTTTTTTATTGGTGCATTGTAATTCTACATAATATCGGGATTCATTATGTCATATTTATATGAGCACATAATAACTTGATCAATTTCATTCCCAGTACTTTTCCTTTCTATTCTCTCCCTACCTCCCTGATCCCATGACATTACTTCTTATAAAGAGGTATAATTATGTAATACAATCATGATGTTTAGGAGCCTCAACTATGGGTATATAAGAAGCATGTAGCATAGACATGATGTGGCAAACTATGCCAAGTGTTTCCTCTTAAGCGCAATATGATTGCTTTTATAACTCATTTTGGGATTAATCTGCAGAAATTGTAGTATATCAATAAAGGTTTCCAAAGTAGGTGAATCTTCTGGGGTAAAATTTCCTTTCAAATAAGCCATATTTAATTTTGTTTGAATTTGTTATTTAAGTCATTGGGTTACCAGGCTGGGTGTGCAGCCTTTAGCAAAAAAAATACCACAAGAGGGTAAATAACCATTCTGATTTCCTATGTTGATTATAAATCACTTGCAGACCTTATTAAAGAAGAATCTGAGAACTTTTTGAGTAATGAAGAAATATATAAAGTCCTAAGTATATTGTTTAAAAAATATAATGTTTGTTCAAATATATATTCTTGTTTGGAAAGCTTAATAATTCATTCACACTAATATTTATCTTTTATTACGTGCATGAACTTCAAGGCCACAGATAGTGTTTGTGAAAAACTAGTATTCTGTTAAGAAAAGATAGAATTTTTAAAAAAGTATTCATGCTATTATGTGTTTATATATATATTATTTAATCATATGTGTGTTTGTGTTCACATTAATATAGCAAAGACATTTCATTCAAGAAATTCTATAGGTTTTAGGTGGTCTGTGCCAGGAACTGGAGACAGAGATAAACATATACTTTTTATTATAGCACAGATATCCATTATAATTCTTATCCTTTTTTTTTTTTTTTTTTAAATAAGGGGTATTTTCTTTAGGTTCTTGGAAAACATTCTTTTCCTGAGTTTCTGCAGTTTGAATATGATATGCTTACCTGCAGGGTTTTGGGTCTTTATTCTGCTTAGTGTTCTCTAAACTTCCTGCATACTGTATGGTTTAGTGTCTTGTCATTAAGTTTAAAAATTTCTTGGCTATGAGTATTTCAATTTTTTTTTCTTCTCTGTTCTCGCTTGCTTTTCTTTCTGGCATTACAATTACATATATATTACACCTTTTGAAATTGTCTCACAGTTATTGAACATTTTGTTCTCTTTTGAGAATTTTTCTCTTTCTCTTTCAGTTTGTGAAGCTTCTATTGATTCACTTTCAAGCTCCCTAATCATTTCTGTGTTGCTTCTACCTAAAATATAGCAAAGGCAGTTCTTATTTTTGTTGCAGTTTTGATTTCTAGCGTTTACTTTGATTCATTCTTATTGTTTTTATTTTTCTGCTTTTATTAACCATCTATTTTGTATGTTGTCAACTTTTTCCATTGGAACCCTTAATGTGTTGAGATAATGTCTGATTATCTCAGGTATTTTGTTGTAGTAATAGAAAGTAGCCTTCTACCCTCAAATAAAACTTTTTTATTTCCCATTATCTTTGGGCCTAACTTAAGTTTTACTAATGATTCATATTCATCAAAGTATAAATTAAACAGTTTGGGAAATATTTAATGTCCCAAAGAATATTATATTAAATCAATATCCTCCAGAAGTTAATATCACATAGTATGTATAAATTTACTCAAAGGTCTTTTTAAATCCTGAGAAAATATCAACAGCTTATCCACGCTCAGGTAGAGTACTGTATTTCACTGCATAATCATTGCCACTGCATTAACATATATTCGTAAGTATTCCATGCATCTTAATGCTTCACCAAAGACCATTCAGTGATAAATGATGTTTAAGTAATACCAGAACAATGTTTTAAATGCTTCCCCTAATTGTCACACTTTACTTTAAAAAAAAATCAGCATAAAATCCACTATGATCATACAATGAAATACAATAACACCAACTAGAAGCAGCTTGTGGGTCTAGATTGTGTGGTGTTTCGTTTTACTTAAGAAGCTTACCATTAAGCCACATTAGTATTAAGCCACATCACTTTCACTTCTTTATTAGAGCTACTACACAAAATACCACAGAAGTATACTTTCTCGTGATTCTGGAGGCTAAAGATCTGAGACTAAGTAGTTTGCAGGGTTCTTTTTTCTGAGGTCTCTTTTTCTGCTTATAGAAGACATTCTTCTCTTAGTGCATTTCTATGATCTTCTTTCCCTCTGTGTCTTTTACTAATGTCTTATAATTACCCCAGTCATGTTGGATTAGGGCCTGCCTTAATGACCTCCTTTAGCTTAATTTATCTTTTTAAAGACTTTGTCTACATATACAGTTACATTTGAGGTTTTGTAGCTAGTAATTAAATACATAAATTTGATGTGAACACAATTCAGCCAATACCAGCATCAAAGTAAAGATGTGTCTGTTCATTGAGAACAAAAACTAATCATCTTTTTATCTTAAGATCTAAACACCAATTGGGGGCATAGTAAATGTCTTTAGGAAACAAATGCGTGAATTCACTAATTCCATGCATTTATGCAGAAAAAAAATAGATCATTGTAGTATCGCTCCTTTATATCCTTTGTTTTCTGTCTATAAAGAAAAAAAATAATCCAAAAACTACTGACTTGTTCCATGTACTAATGGGTTTAGAAAACTAAGTACATTAAAATTTTTCATACTATAAATGATTATTGTACACTGACAGTGTAAAATATTATTAGTGTTTTCAATAGAAAATCTAGAGCATGAAAATATAATAATCTATCTAACTATCTATCTGGCTTCTTGTTTGTTTGTCCAGGTCAGGGGTCTTTCACAGGTTCTTCTTGAACTTGTTATCCTATCTCAGCCTCCCAAGTAGTGGAGATTAAAGGCATACACCACTGTCCCCAGCTTGACATTTTAATTTTTATAAATTAAAATTAATATGCCTATAAAAATCAAGCACACACACATTTCCTAACTAGAGTTGTTTATGTGAGAAAGAAGATACTTCCAAATTTGGAACCCAGCAAATTTAGATTCTTCTTGTAATAGATGTATTGTCTATAGAGTTCTTTTTCTGTTTAAGACTTCTTAAGAGCCTTTGGATTAATTCACCTTTTAAAAGGTCAGAATAGAGTGGATTTTATTTATTTATGGTGTGTCATAGCAGGGAAGTTCATGTTGGGGGAAAGAAAAGTACTAAGAAGAAAGTATTTTCAGATACTGAACAATCAGCAATTTAAGCAAAATCTGTCAAAACCAGATGTTGTTTTGACAACCCATCCTAAATAGACTTGTTTTGCATTCCTATCTCTGGTTTCAAAATAACACTACACTGGAACAATGTAGTCTTCTGTAAAAGATAGATTCTACTGCAGTGACTAAAGTTGGAACAAAAAAGTTGGAAGTCAACAAATGAAATAGGATGATTCCATTGTTAATGAATTGAATTAAATTTATTTATTAGTAGTATAGAACAAAATTATCATGATTACTTCAAAAGGAAAGTACTGTATTTGAATTTTAAAATTCCATTTTTAGAAGACTTTTTTAGAGGGCAATGTTTTTCTTTTCATGTTTGAGAACTGGCTAATATGAATTCTTAGTTTTATATGTTTCAAAAGTCTGAACCCCTTAATTTTTTTTTTCAAAATAAATTCTACTCCATACCGTTTGCTTTAGAAAATACAGCTTTGGCAAAGAATGTGAACAATAAAAATATTCTGTTATGACCCAAGGAAAAAAGTTAAGAGAGAACAGCTTCCTATGTGCAAAGCAGGTATCTGATAGGTTATCATTTACTGAAGTGCAAATCATTTTGGGTGAAATAAATATCAGAGAATTGACCAGGATAGTTGAGAATGAATTTTAAAATTGAAAAGAACCCAAGAGAGTAGAAAGGGCAATGTCACAAGGAAAAGATGTAGCAATCTATAGTTAGGCGACCAAAGCTGAGAAATCCAAAGTGACAGTTTTTCTCAGTGTAGAAAAAGCAGGCTAACCTAACAAGAAGGATTTGCACTTCCAGGGAAGGAGCAGTTGGTGTAATTCTGCTGAGCAGGTTCATAATTAAACTCAACAGTAGGTCCCAGGTCTGATCCTTTTTCCTGGGCTATAGACAAAGAGATGATGACTAAAATATTTACAACAAAAATAACACTGAAATATGCCAGACTCTCTAGAACAGTTTAAGAACTCTGAAGAAATTCAGATTTTTGTACGGCTTGGAACACAGAATTTAAGATAATAATTAAGTTTGGTGAAAAAACAAACAATAATAGCTTAGTAGTAAAGTTTGAAGGATTTT
Organism: Callospermophilus lateralis; assembly: GCF_048772815.1. Taxonomy (NCBI): domain Eukaryota; kingdom Metazoa; phylum Chordata; class Mammalia; order Rodentia; family Sciuridae; genus Callospermophilus; species Callospermophilus lateralis. Next base: position 45,367,563 of record NC_135313.1, read on the forward strand.
TATCACAGAACTATTGTGCCAATGAATACTTTAGTATTATCAATTTTAGCTATTCAAGTTATCCTGCTACATTTTAATAAACATGATCATTTTTATGTCTTTACAAAATAACTACATGTTACTACTACTCATGGAATTCAGTTGTTTTTTTTTTTCCATCTTCCAGGCATAAATTTTTATATATTATTGGACTTGTTTTTATTTTACAATATTTATTAGATTGAAACCCCCAGCTTGATGAAAAGTTCTGGGATCTGCATTCAGATAAACACACACTTATCCAAAAACCCTGCATAATAATTTATGAAGTAAATCAGTGATACAACTGATGGTTATTATAGCATTTGTCACATTTGAAAGTTCCTGTGTATTTGCCAACTCAGAATTATATTAAATACTGCTTATAGAGTCCTGGAATAGACCTATATGTTTGCAATAAAATTATAAATATCTTCAAGAATTTGTATCTTATGCTGATTTCCATGATGTAAACCCACCCATTGTGGCCAATTTTAAATGAGTGAGTCAAAATTGCAATCAGAGGGGCTGGGGATGTGGCTCAAGTGGTAGCGCGCTCGCCTGGCATGCGTGCGGCCCGGGTTCGATCCTTAGCACCACGTACAAACAAAGATGTTGTGTCCACCGAGAACTAAAAAATAAATATTAAAAAATTCTCTCTCCCCCCCCCACTCTTTCTTTAAAAAAAAAAAATTGCAATCAGTGTTGTGAAGAAATACATGCAATTGAATACCATGATATAGCCTTTCATCCTTATATTAAGCATAACTAAGTATAAAATTATAAATAATCATCAATATAAAGTTCTTTATGTAAATGTAAAATAATTAGGAACCTATGACATTTGAGTATGTATGATTATAAGCTTATGTCATCAATATTCTACATAATAGCTATATTTAACAACTGGCTAACCAAGTTCCTGATAATTCAACAAAATGGTGAAAGCGGATCTCTCCAATGACCTGGGTGCTTTCTTGTCCTTTCCTTAGTTTTTATATGTGGATTTTGATTAGTTGGAATTTTTCTAAAATATCCATTCAAATCTTCAGCTGTCCCAATCATGTCCTCTTCATTTTGTTATCCCCAGTACTCAAAATTGATTTTAATAATTATTGAGCAATCATGATTTGCTGATATTTGCACTAAGCCAGCACAGTCATACGTATCAACTAATTAAGGCTGCTCAATGATTTAGACAGCTGCTTCTCATGAATAATCAGCCCATTGGATATTGATTCTTTGCCAATAGAGGGTATAAAAAGGCACATCTTGGAGGAGGCTTTTTAGTAAATATACAACTCATATGTACATATAAGGAATTTGAAGGACTTGATAAAAAACAAGCAAGGGACCACAGAACTTTAGTTAGTAGCTGAGTCAATCTTTAATAGAGGAAAGGGATCTGTCCTCATACAGTTGTTTATTTACTTAATCAATTTGTTTCTGGCGTTCTCCAAATGATAAAAACATTCACAGCAGTTTGGCTAATAACCTGCTGCTTCAGCTAAATAACAGTGTCAGAGTCTATGAGTTATAATGTAACATTAAGGAGTATAATGACAGTTATTCTCCAGAGGATGTTTCAAAATCACAATGAAGTAACAAGCAATTTGTTGAGGATCCTTCCCTGCCAGTTGCCAAAGCATTAGCATTCCATCTGCCAGATAGTAGGATTAGCATATCCCTAGTGGAGTTGTTAAGGGCAACTTTCAAAAGACTAAATCAGTACTTTGTAAAATCTTTAGGAAATTATGTTGAAGACTCTATTAACTTCTTTGTTTAGCTATATATTGTGTTAGCCATTTTTTTCCTTTTTGATTATTTATTTTCATTTGTTTTAGCTTCTGTTAAACAACAAAGAGCAGGGCTAGGAACTAGAATGTTTTGTTTCTACTTGAGCAATTGAAAGCATTGTTATGTTACTTTATTCCTCTTAGAAATAGCTTGAGAGTCAGCATTGTTTTAAATCAAATTTTTCAAAAGTTTATCCAAATTGAAGCATTTTGAAGAATAGGACGATACATTATGCATGTTTTTCTGGGCATCAGTGTTCAAAATTCCTGATACTTTCATCAATCTGCATTGATAAATAACTGGGATCTTTAAAAATAATTTGCAATGTAAGAAGAGATATGTACTTTCTGAAGGTGTTTTTATCCCCTGCCCCCCCACAAATGCCTTTTTTGACAGACACTTGATATTAAATCAAATAGCCCTTATAGTATTGTTTTACAAACTGAGCAAAAATCAAGCTGCTAAAATAGTTCATATCTTCTAACACATGGGTAGAATATAGGTTTGCCAAGTGTACTCTGGTAAGATTAATGTGAGAATAGAAAGAAAAAAAAGACAAAAAAAAAAAAAAAAAGAAGAAGAAAAGAAAGAGAGTTCAGAATGGTAGATGTATGTAAATGAATAATCCCAGGCAGCCCTATTAGGATTTTGTGTGGACACAGTCTGAGAGAAATGATACTTTCCTCTTGTTTAAATAAAAAATTATAAACATATGGCAGTTTATAAAGATCTGTACTAATATTTCCTCATCCTCTTGCCATATCAACCTCCACCTTTGTCCCAATTTACTGTGGATGTCATATTATCTAAAAAAAGTTATTAATATTTGTTAATCTAAACCAACTTTTGCAAAAACAAATGGTTGTTTTAAAACTATTCCAATATAGACACACAATTTATAGCAGTAGATTCAGGTTAATTTTTTTAGATTGAAGACATGCTCATTTAATTGTGGATTTTTTTTTCAAGCAAGCAATAACATACTATATTTTTTAATGCAAAACCAGCTTCAGTGACACCAAAGTATATAATGGTTTAAACAAGATAGTAGTTTGTTTTTTACTTTCCTAAGATCCTGATCTTTGATTGTTTTTTCCCTAAAATATTACTCAACGATGCATACCCTTCCCATTTTATCATCTCTAGCACATGACTTCCAAGACCATTTTGCCCATCTACATCATGCTAGCTCAAGAGGAAAGCACCCTATGAAGAATCCCATGAAGACTCAGAAGTGGCACTCATCTCCCCACATTTCATTGACTAGACTATGTCATATGACTACATTCAATTAAAAGAGATGTTTGAAAAGTTACTCAACTTTGTTCACATGTTAAAAAGGAACTGGATCTGATGTCAAGCCAGTCATCTCTCCCATGGTATCCTATAGAATAATATTAGTACAGTATTATGTGAAATGATGCATTCCACCAATCTATGAGACTTAAATTATTAATGTTGGCCAATGTAGTGAAATATTTCTTAATACAGTTCTAAATAAGAAATATAGTCAGAGATATTGATTACTAAGGACAGTAGAGAGAGTATATTGATCATTTTGTCTTAAGCTTCTAATATGGACACATAATTACTGAAATGTATTTCATGCATTGAGAAAAATGATGCTGAACCACTCACTATATCATCCTTCTTCAGAGCACCCTCTAAAAGTCAATAAATTAGAAAGATAACTAAGGATGAAATCATTAAAATAGCCATGCAGGAAGATTTTTTTCCTACTTTCTTTTCGCTTCAGTGTATCAGGAAGGATACAGTGTGTGTGTGTGTGTGTGTGTGTGTGTGTGTGTGTGTGTGTGTATTGGAAGGCATAGGCATTTCTTTCAATCTTATGAGATGCTATTATGGTTGGAATGTATGATGTCCCCCAAAAGCTCATAATAATTTTCAGAGTTGAAATGTTTAGATTATGAGAGTTGTAAATTAATCAGTGGATTAATCCACACATCTGGATGAACTGGGTAATAAATATAGGCAGGTAGGGTATGGCTAGAGGAAATAGGTCTTTGGAGGAATGACTTAGTGATTTGAGATCTCTCTCTTTCTGCTTCTTTGTTGCCATATCCTGAGCTGTTTTCCTCACCCTGCCTTTCTGCCATAATGTTCTGCCTCACTTCAGACCCAGATCAATGGAGTAGGCCATCTATGGACTGAAATCTCTGAAACCATGAGCTCAAATAAAATTTCCCTCCTTTAAGTTGTGCTTGTCAGGTCTTTTGGTTATAGCAATGAAAAAGCTAACTAGAACAGATAGTAACAGATAATAACAGATAACAGATGAATCAATTATTATCACCAGACACCAGAGTAAAGTAAAAAAGTTCACTGGAAAACTTAACTCCTAACTATTTTTGACAGGCTGAATAATCATCCTCAAATTATTTTCATCTAAATTTATGGAAACTATGACTCCTGCCTATATATTCGGGGGTGGGTCTTTGTAGATGTGCTTATGTTAAAGATCTCTAAATAGGAGTTACAGTGGATTACATAGGTGTGCCTAAATATGATTCCAACTTTTCTTATAAGAGGATGGCAAAAGATTTGACTACAGAAAAGTAAAAGTTAATATGACGACAAAAGCAGTGGAAGGAAAGGAGAAAATTTTGAAAATTCCAAATTATTGACTTTGAAGATAGAGAAAGGACCATGATTTTAAAAAAAGAAGAAAAAAAGAAAAAGAAAAAGAAAGAAAGAAGGCAGGCAGCCAGGCAAAGCAAGGAAATGTCTTAGACTCAAAGAACTCAAAGAATTAGTCCAGCTGATATCTTAGCTTTCCATCATGGAAACTGATTTGGGATTTCCGAATTCTGAAACAAAAGATTAAATTTATGCTGAGGTTTTTTTTTTTTTTTGTGTGTGTGTGTGTGTGTGTGTGTGTGACTAATTTGTTACAGAAAAATTAGGAAATGAATAAATCAGTGTGTGAGCAAATCTATCTATGCTACCCACAGAACAAACCAACTCAGGCTCCTTCCTACCGTGAAGAGTTATTTCTACAGCAAGTGCACTGTATATGTGAAGTAGAAGGTGACGGCATCTGCTTCTTCTATATTTAAACATTTTCATGGTCAAGTGTTAGACAACAATAAGACTGAGTAAAAAGAAGCAGGATATTACAAAAGAAAATCATGGGCAACAAATGACTAAAATCATGTTCTCTTCCTGAATAAGATTTCCTACCTTGTTTTCACTGCCTACAGAACCATTGTCTTTATAAAAAGGCCATTATTTCCTCCCTAAATGTCTCTGTCTTTTGTTTCCTTCTCTGACAAAGACTCTGTCTCACACTTGTACACACTACATCTGTGGGAATATAAAAACTGGCTGAAGCTTCCATGTTTAATTTTATGAATGTAAAATTGACAGTTCTTAGAACTCCACCCCATAACATATCAGATATGATAGTTGGCCACCAAATGTGCCCACCATTGAAATAGTGTTTAGGAACTTCTAGAATTATTCAATCCTGAACTCTGTACAAGATGGGCTCTCACCATTTTTTTTTTTTTTTTTTTTTTTTTACTCATCTCTATTCTTACAAACAAAACCAACCAAAGAACAACAATGAAAACCTCAGTTTACAATGCCATAGATAATCTTCAAGTATTTGCAATGACAAAAATTTGAAGACTGCATTGCATCATTTACTACTAAACAAGAATTATGGCACCTGGTAGTTTTTTTAGATTGTGAAAATGACATACTCTATATCTAGAAGTTTGGATAAAATAGAAAGCTTCCATCCTTGGCAAAGGGCTGAACTAGAAAGGGACACTGTAGCAGGTCAAGACTGACACATAAGCAGCTTCAGCTTATCGATAGGAACACAAGAAGGGTGGTTTATATAGAAGTTGCAGCTTATTCTGGGAAGTTGTCAATGGCCTGATTGTTTTGTGAGGAACCTGGAAATAAAATAAATGGAAAGTTGGAGATATGGAATTCTGTAGGAGGCATATGAGTAGATATTTACTTACTGGCACAGGATATGAAGATTTCTACATACCTCCCAGAATATATCCACTGTGGAAGAGGCACTGAACAACCAAATAAAATGGCTTGGGCAGTTGATGTCAGGCAGCCTTTATTATGGATGTCCAATGAACTGACATATGGGTAAATTAATAGACCAATGACATTGACCAAAATTGATGCTACAAATGGACTTAACAGCACTGACTTCCACTGATATAGCTGCCATTTAAAGCTGATCTAGCTACTGAATCCTCTGAGTGTCTAATTATTCAGGAATAGAAAATAACATTGAACCCTGAATAGGTCAGCATTCCTTAAGACCTACTTGGCCTAGTGGAGGTACAACAATTTCAGTGGTCACCTTCTGTCTAACAAGAATAGGTATGTTTTTCCTATATATATTTGCCTTTTTTTTTTTTTAACCCACAGTGCCTAATTAGTACCACTAATATTGGATTACAGAATAGCTCATCCACAGCCTTGGAATTTCACACTCATACCATTTAACCAAACTATCCACCTCTAAAAAAAAAGAAAGAAAAAGGAAAAGTAAAGAATTGTAGAAATGGGCCCATGATGGTGGTATTCATTATTTATGTTACATACTGGACTAGAAGCAGACAGGCTCTCAGAGTGCTGTAATGTTCTAATGAAGACACAGCTGAATTGCCTTCAGAGATAATATTATGAAAGAGTAAGCATTATTCTTAATTTTGCAGTTGTTTGAGAATCAAAACTAATTTACCTTCCATATTAACATTACTTTAGTATCCCACTATCTTCATCAATTCAACTTTATAATTCCAGAAAACACTTGCCCAGGAAGAAAAGTGGCAAATTAGTTTGTTAATTGTTCCTGAAATTTCCTGAAAGACCTGATGCATCATCAGTAGAAAAGTACTAAACAACAATTTACACTTCTAATTGGACTTCACGGATTGTAAACCAGCAGATTACGATCCTTTATTCTAACCAAATTCCCTATTGTAAGACTTGACTTAAGGAAGACTAATATCTCAGCATCCAGCCTTTTTACTCTTCTCCTCTGAGAGGCTACTAAGATTGTCTTCAAGTAGTCCTCTTTCTGGTGAGAATCAATGAGGTGAATTTTATCTTTTTAACAGGTTGTTTTAATGATATGTGGTAGCTGGCTTTCAACAGATGTTTAACTGTATAGAAGTTCTGAATACACCTCATAATGAAATTGAGCTATGTAACACACACACATATACAGACACACAAATTTATTATAATTTCTTTAAAGTTTTCTTCTTATTCTATAATTGTACCTTAGGTATACAGTAGATAGATAAATGGAATCTCAAATCCTCTGTTTGGGTAGTTGGAGACTCTAATCTTGCCTGACTGATTCTGTTTCCTCACCAGATTTATTGGCTCTAGGAGATACTACTGAGGTAAAAACTCTGACTAGATTTACAAATGATACAACTAAAGCAATCTGAACATATGTGGAGAATAAAAATAAACAAAAATAACAGATGCCAGACACAGCTTTTCTATGAACAGTGATAGAAAGCCTGCATTAGTCACCTGCCTAATAGCATTGCTTTTGGAAGATAAATGGTTTTCTTCTGAGATGTACAAGGACTTTACAATTCGATTAATTAATTTTTAATAAAAGTAAATGACAAAGAGTAGTATGAATTTGATACATTAGCCACAAACATTCCACATTCTCTTAATGTGACCTGAAGTCACTTCTGCTAGATAGATTCACTTTTGCACTGCTCTGACTGAGAAAATCCTCTGAGAAGGTCCTGACAGATATGACATTCCATCTGCTTGGCAGGTTTCTCCTGGTGGTGAGGAATGAAGAACTATTACTAAACAGTTCTGATTAATGACCTTTATGTCAACATCATCTATTTTTTAAAACTTAAGCAAGGATGAATTTTATTAATATTTAGTAAGCTGAATTTTTCATAGATAACATGAGAAAACAGAATAACTCAGATGTAGCAAAATAGTGCACATAAATTTATTGAACTAATAATTTATAAAGGGAATAGCCACTATTTTTACATAAAGAATTAAGTATACCGGGCTGGGGCTGTAGCTCAGTGGCAAAGTGCTTGCCTAAGCATGTGTGAGGCACTGGGTTTGATCCTCAGCACCACATAAAAATTAACAAATAAAATAAAAGCATTCTGCCCATCTACAACTACAAAAAAAATTTTTTTTAAAGAATCAAGTATACCAAAATCAAAATGATATATACTAAATATGATTTTTTCTCCTGAATTATACCAATGCAAATTACACTGAAAAATAAAGTAAAACTAAAAACAGAGCTATTATTATTTTTATAGCATGTTGGAATATTGATCAGTTTAAAGCATAGTCCAGTTGTTCTCAAAAGGTGGCCCTGTAAGGAACAGCTACAACATTACCTAAGAACTTGTTTAAAAGATAAATTCTCAAGCTCTAGCTAAATCTGCTCAACTATAAAAATTCTGGGATAGGAACAAACTGATTTAAGAAGCCTTGCAAATGATTCTGGCATAAGCTAATCTAATTATATATACATCTATATTGATAGATAGATCGATATGTATTGATACTGACCAGTTACTACTTATTTGGCAACTCTTACTGGCCTAGACACTAAACTTTTTTTTCCAAATATGTACGTATCTAGAATCAAGAGAGCAATATATTAAAATAAAAAACCTCAGTACAAAATGTCTCAGGTTCCACTCTGAAACATGTAGAGCATTTCTTTGAATCTGGAATCATATGACTGAAGAAATCATCAAAATAAAATGTTTCTGTAATCATAATTGGTGGGAAAAACTATGTGCAGTTTAACATGAAATGCTGAACCTTTGTGGGGAAAGGTTAAATCAAGGTTTGCATCTAGATTCAAAGAAAGGGCTCAGTTTGAACACATTTAGAGAAGAGGGGAGCATTTCTCATGAGAAAAACATGTGAGCAAACCCAGAGCAAAGGCAGGGAGCAGACCAATGTTCTGGCAGAGATAGTCGTGGGACACAGTAGGAACTGGAGGGAGGCTGGATTACCAGACCCTTAAGAAAAACTAAGAAATATGCCTTCTTTTCAGAAGGCACATTTTGTTTTCGAGCAGAGGAGTGAAAATGCAATGCTGGTATTTTTCCAAACTTGGCCCTAATAGGATTGATTAAAACGAAAGAATGGTAGGAATTTGTTAAAATCAAGCAAGAGAGTAATAAAGCCTAAGCTGCACATATTTTAATAAGGATTGAGAATTAGAAAAGCAAAGAGAGAAATCAAAGAACAAGTTATTTTGAAAATGGGTGCATGGGGAAGTAAAGAGTAGGAGGCTCCAGTGATCCTCTTGATACTTGTTGTTAGTTTGATTTGTACAACCAAGAAGTTAAATGTATTTGATTTGAAGCACAAGTTAAAAATCTAGCATATGAATCATGTAAAATTATTATTTCAATAATTTTTATACTCTAGTGATTTGGAACACATATAACATATTTGTATATACATGTGTATATTTATATACATGTGTGTATATATAGAGATAGGTGGGGGGCAGGGGGGAGAGAGAAACACAGAGAGGCATTTTCTCATCAAATAATGTCCTTTTATAACTATGAAAATAGTTATAAATGTGTTGACACTAGAATCAAATTATAAAATTCAACTTGCTGCTTAGTCTCTAGCCAGCTACATAATCATGGGCAAGTTATTTTATCCTTCTTAGCCTCATTTTCTGTTTCTAAATTCTTGAATGTGTTAATAATACCTACATCATTGTATTAATAATATGATAAACAAGGAAATCAATGTAAAATAGCATGGCACATAGTAAATATTCAATAAATGTAAAAGGTATGTTTGGATAAGGAGACATCAAATCAAGAGGCAATTAAATATACTCTTATTAAAGTAATAAAGCATCAAAGACTATATACAAATTATTGCATGAAACATTACTGATATCTACAATTCACCAAAAAACCTTAAAAAGTATATGTTAAACATATAGCATTCTGTCAGCATATACACACTTGTGAAGTATATTTTGCAAAAATTGTCTTAAGGAAATAAATTTTGAAAAAAAATTCTAATCTGTTTTAGTTATAATTCATATTTTCTCGCTCCTCAGACTGCTTTAATTTTTCTGAAAATATACCTCTCACGCATTGAAATGACTACCCCTACATATAGCAATGTGGCATATTGAATATTTAAAGTTGAAGGAATTTAAAAGAATGGTTGAAGCAAATGGTCTCTCTTACCTACATCTTTCCTCTCCTCCAAACAGACATAACATCAAGGAAGGATTGTTTAATCTTCCCTTGAAGTAGGTTGGTTCCCATATGAGAGGTCTCTTCCAATACCTGAAGAATAGGACATCCTTGTCTCCACAGATACCTAAATATCAAGAAGAATCTGGGGCTGGAGATGTGGCTCAAATGGTAGCACGCTCGCCTGGCATGCATGCAGCCCAGGTTCGATCCTCAGCACCACATACAAAACAAAGACGTTGTGTCCGCCGAATACTAAAAAATAAATATTAAAAAAATCCCCTCTCTCTCTCTCTCTCTCTCTCTCTCTCTCTCTCTTAAAAAAAAAAGAAGAATCTGAACAGCCTTTGTTTCTCTAGTTCATTATCTAGATCATACTCTCTCTTTCACACAACTCTCCCTTTTTCATCAAACCTACCATAATAAAACAATGAGGCTTAATTTTCTCGAGTCTTCCTTTCCTAGTGAAGTGTCCTTTGACACATAACTTATGGTAAATAGAATCATATTCTTTTCTCTTATTAAATTGTCTTTTGTCATGTTTCTCCAAGGAAACTCACATGGGAAGAAGGAAAATATTTCTTCCCTATAGTACCACATATGTTTAGAAAATAGATTTATGTCGTTCAAAATGTTTAGTTTAATGGATCTGAATGTTCATCCTAATGCTGATTTGTTATTTAAATTAATATCTATTGATATAGATTTTAAAATGTTGATTCAAGAACATTTCTGATATTTTAAAATATTTTATTCTTTAGTAATAGCTACACATTCAATAATTTACATCAAGTTTGTCTCAATAAATACATTAATTCTTGATTTTATTTTCCATTAACATATCTTTTAAAATGAAAAAGGTACAGAGAAGAGATTTCTATATGATGATCATGTCACTCTACTAGTTGAATCATTTTCTTCAGGCAAGAGATCATTCTTTGTGTATTTCTAATACTTTATAAGCCAGCAGTTTACCTGGTATTATATTATAAATCTACTTTAACATGCACACTTTTCTAAACTTTCGGTCTGCTTTTTCAGTACTCTGTGGTAAACAATTATGATGTCTCTGCCATATTTTTATTGGTGCTTCCAAACTTCAGAGAACAATTCTTGAAACATATTAGACCTATATTCTAAATGCATTATTAAATTCTGAATGATGAGAGAGGACCTCTATATACAACAATTTCTTGTCAGGAAATTTCACTGTCCCTAGTTGTATATCCTCCAAATTTATTTTCCAGCATGTTCTAGAGATTCCTGCCAAATTATATGAGCCAGGATCTTTGGTGTGCAATATTCTTCCCATGACAGGAGTTGTACTTTTCCACTTGAGTTGTGGTGAGATATGCCTCTACTTATTGATCTAGAAGCAATGAACAGAGATGGCAACACATCAAAAGAGGCCAAGGATCATTTTGCAGGGTATTAATTTCTGAAGAAAACTTTATATCATCTCCAAGTAACGTGAGGCTGTCTAGGAAGGAGAATGGTATTTTTCTAGGCTTGTTAGAGTATACAGGGACAGTTATGGGTTTAAAGACCTCTGTCCTTACCTAACAGCCTGGCCTCAGGGTCTTATTCATCCCTTATCAGGCCTCTCACTTTACATAAAACCCCTGCTAGTGCTGCTGCAAATTAAGCTTCCTCTGTGGTCTGTATCTCTGACAACTCTTATAATTAAGACCTTCATTGTCAGTGTACTCCTAGATATAAGGGTCTCCTAAAATGCTATCAAGGACACTCCCTGTGTTTCTCAATTGTGCTCCAAGTGCTTTGGTTTCCAATTCATGTTATTTTTCTCCTTTGGGATCTTGTGATGTCAGAATCACCAAACAATAACTGCAAACTGTGCAATTAGCACCATGCTCATTCCTTTCAGTGCTAGAGCTATTATATAAGCCACTGCTAACTTTCCACCTGTCTTCATCTTAACACATGATAGAAATTACACTGTACAAAATTCTATGGATTATTGTTATCCTAGTTACTACCAACAATGGAAGGCTTTGTTGACATCTGAAAGACAAGGAATCTTATTTTAGAATCCCATCCTTAACCAACTGTCTTAGGCTGAGTTCTCTAAATGCATATCTGAAGAAAGTGATTTGGAAAAGAGTGGGAGATAAGAAAGGGAAGAAAATAGTTAACTAAAGTGACACTATATAGGTTACCACTAAAGGCAACTGGGTTTCAATTTTAAGGGAAACCTTTGGCAGGTGTCCCGATTATCTGATATAATCTTCAGGAAAATTAGCATCTTAATCCTGAGTTCACTTTTATCAGTGAACTAATGAAAATCATTTAGGGTTTAACCTCAGTTATTTTCAGCGTGTACAGCAGATGAGTGAAGAGGAAGCTCTCAGACAGGGAGGACATCTTCGATATGTGTGGGTATGGCATGTGCCAAGGGGATGATGTATAAAGTTCCTATTGCACCTACTGTACTAGTTACATCAAATCCACTAGTTTACAATCTGGAGGTCATCTGGTATGACATTTCCCAAATTAGCAGAAACCTCTCAAAGATCCCAGAAAAAAACAAAAAACAAAAAACACTGATTTTAATGCTGGTTACAAGAGAAAATTTGCATGATAGTCATAATTGATTACCTTTAAGGCACTACAGTTATTAAAGAGGGTGGTGCCAATGATCAATTAGCACAAATGATGTGAGGGATAGCATTGGTATTCACTGATTTGACATCAGGGATGCTCATGATATCCACACAAAATAATTCTCTCATTTTCCACAGGACTTTCAAATGGCAATATGCCAGCATTTAAATAGAAAAAATCTGTTAAAAAGAATCAGAGTAGAACACTGTTTTATGATTCAATTTTAGGTTTAACATAAAGTATTCTTAAATTTCAATTTTCCAGAAATTAGTTTAATTTTGTTATACAAAATTTTACCAAGTTTTACTGTTTTGGAAAATTTCACCACTGTAGGCTATGTTGCTCTTGGTGATTGGATTACTGTAACTATAAACTTATATCAGTCTGTAGTTTAAGGTTATAAGTTCACAACTGCTTTTACTTACCTATAACCATTTCAAGTGAGAAGAATAAAAAAAAAAAATTCAGCTCTTTCCTGTTCAATATACTTTTTCTCGAATCCAAACATGTTCATTGTAAGTACAAACATATCACATCGACTAATGTGATATGCAATCTCATGTAGTACTGCCTAAGATTAATATTCTGAAATACATATGAATACATAATGAATATATATTGAATTATGATTAGAGCATGTATAAATATTTTCATTTTTAATTTCAGCCTTTTTTAAAACTACTTTTTATTACTCCCTTTACCATACAGATATGAAACTGGTCTATTGGGTTGAAAAGTATTCCTTTGAAAGAATACTCATGAGTTTTACTTGTGAAAATAAAGGGGAAAAAAATAAAGAAAGCAAAGAAAAAAACACTCCGGACCAGATTCTGTCTCCTGGAGATTCTGATTTGCAAATCCTGGGCTGTGGCTTGGGTGATTGTGACTGGAACAACTGATAAAGTTGGCTTTAATATCATGATATATAAAATTATCATTGATGATTTACGCAAAAAGAAAATTTAAAGCATTTTTACCCTATAAAATTAGTTTGTAAGAACAATCAACACCCTCATATTTTTCAGTAAATCATAAGAGGAACCAATTAACTTTATTGAAATTAATTACCAAAGAGAACTATTAAATTCAGACATTTTACAATATAAGTACCTTTAGGAAAGAATAATAGTCTGTGTGTATTGAAGTTTTGAGCTGGGGATGTGGCTCCTTGGTAGAATGCTTGCCTCCCATGCTTGAGACCCTGGGCTAGATCCCCAGTACCACAAAAAATTAAATCCTTAAGTTATGTCACTAAGAAAAAAAAAAGCTCAGAGTTTAGCTGGTTTAAACTAGCACTGTATTATTTTTGTGATCACATTTCTCTCATAGCTTATTGTAAAGAAAAGGAAATTAGTTAAAATTTTAAACTAAATGCTAATATTTATTTTAAAAACAGGATTGGGTTTCTATCATTAGTGCATAGTAGTAAAAGAACAACATGAAAGAGTTCAAAAGTTCAGTTTGAATAAACATCTAAGATGTTTGATTCTTGGTTGACTCTCAGCCAAACCACCCAAATCTTTCAAGTAGGCAAAAGTTGACTAGAATTTGTATAACAGTCTGTCTTCAGATATTCTTGGCAGTTTTTAAACATTGATTCTGTTATGCCAGGAAAAAAAATTTTAAAAAAAGAGAAAGAGAAAAGAAAGCAAACAAAAAAGTAAAAGAAACAGTAGAAACACAGCTTTGTTTTGGCTTCATATTTCTGATATAATTTTTTATTATCCAGTCAAGTTAAAAACAAATGTAAGTAATTTTAAATTAAAAGCATATACCCACATACAAAAACCAGGAAATATTTTGGCTCCATGTTTTAAACAAACTTTTATTTCTCCATTATTGCTTGCTATTTCCCTCCTCCAGCATTTCTAGAAGTAATGGCCTTCTTGCCTGTCTTTTCCCACCATTCATACCCCTCGTCCCAAGGAGAGAAAGCTGAGGATGTGACTCAGAGGTAGAGTGCTTGGTGGACACATGCAGACTCTGAGGTAAATCTTCATCACTGAAAAGTGGGTGAGTGAGAGAGAGAGAGAGAGAGAGAGAGGACAGTTTTAGTTTCATTCTTTCCCTAAATATCACTGAGTAGGGTACGCTGATCAGAAGTGTGCCTCTGCTTCCAAATCTGTAGAAACTCCTTAATCATCTGTCCAGTCTTCTAAAACAACTATAGAAGTGTAAAAATGCCAATAATGGTAATAATTGCAAATATTTATAAATGCTTACACCAGGAACTATTCTAAATGCTTCACATATTAAAAAATAGTTAAATTTTAAAACAAATGCTGAATTAGATACAATTATTGTCCCTATTTTGTAGATGACACAAAACAAAACATAAAACCTGTTTGGAAAACCTCCTCCAATACTGCTCTACATTATAGCCATTTAAATCTCTATATAGTTTGTCCCTGAAGCCATTATCCTGGTTTTGTTCCTCCACAAATGGAAGCCCTGTGCCTGCAGAGCCTTTCCATCAGCACCTGGCTAAATCCAAGGCAGCCATCTTATTATTAATTTCATGTCCCTACCCAGTTTCACTTAGGTGTTCATATTTTGTTATTGTAAAGTTTTTTGAAGACACCTCTATTATATCTTCTTCTAATAGTCTGTGAACTCCTCCATAGCAGAAGCTTTTTTTTGGGAGGGGGGTAGTACCAGGTATTAAATTGAGGGGCACTCAACCACTGAGCCACATCTCCAGCCCACTCCCTTTTTAAATTTTTATTTAAAGTCAGGGTCTCACTGAGTTTCTTAGCACTTCGCTTTTGCTGAGGTTGGCTTTGAACTCACAATCCTCTTTCAGCCTTCCGAGCTGCTGGGATTATAGTCATGTGCTGCCACCCCTGGCCATGGAAGAGATTTTAACTTTTATATTTGTATTCCTAGACTCTAGAACTCTCCAATGTAATATTTTGTGACAATGGACATGTCCTATGCCTGTGCTGGCCAGTAAAATGCCCCTAGCCATATGTAACTGAAGTACTTGAAATTTGATTGATGTGTCTACTTAAATAGATGAATGGCTGAAGGAAAAATTAATAAATTGAAATGAATGTAAGTCACTTGGGTAAATAATGGAGATGGAAAAACTAAAAGTAGAGAGATTCTTAAGAAAATTGCTTCAGCCTTTTTATCTGTCAGTATCATTTACATGAACAATTGTCTTATGGGGGAAGTAATAATAAAAGCAAAAAATTAAGTTCAAATAGAGACAGCAGTACAATTTCATAGGCACTGTAACCAGGTTATTTGCCTCTTTTAGGAATGATTTCAGGTTAGAAAAAAAGCCATGTATAGGACTTCCTATATTTTCTAACATCAGTGTTCATGCCTACTTGTTTGTATAAATAATTTGTATTAGAAGTTCAGATCATTATTTCAAAGTATATTTTCCATCACACAATAACTTTCTTTCTTTCTTTTCCTTTCCTTTCTTTATTTTTGTAACAGAGATTGAACTGGGAGCACTTAACCACTGAGCCTCATCCCCAGTCCTTTTTATATTTTATTTTGAGACAAGGTCTCCTTAAGTTTCCTAGGCCCTCGCTAAGTTGCTGAGACTGGCTTTGAACTCAAGTTCCTCCTACCTCAGCCTCCTGAATTTCTAGGATTTTAGGCATGAATCACTGCGCCTGGCCAACTTTCAATACTTTACATATGTGTGCAATTGATTCATTGCCTCTTGTTAGAAATCATCTCCTCTGACTTAATTATTATACAAATTTTAAATAATAAAGCACTTAAAGAAATATTCCCATTTGACATTTCTATTAATATAAAATTATTATAAATATTATCAATATTACTTTTAATCAGAACTATCTGATTACATATTAGAAGAAAAAATGATGCAGATAGAAAATAAGTCATCAGCATGATGGTTTTCAAGTTATACTCTACTTCTTAATTATTTTTTTGCTTTGTTATAATTGCTTTTTTGCTTAGACACTTAGAATACCTAAATTGGAGGATTAAGATGCTTCTATTTGAATAAAAGAAAGTAAAATATAAAGTTAAATTACAGGGATTTTGATTATACAAATTAAAAAATAACATCTAACTCTTGTTTGCTGTTTATCTTCACCCCTTAGCACTGTATTAATCTTCCATGTTCTATTTTTCTACTTTTCATTCAATGTTCTGTTTTTGTTACATTTGACATAATGTATTCGTACCTTTCCAATAAATGATTCTATCCACTTATGATAGAATATAGCAATAACTAAACTGCCAGCAGCCATGTACAAAGCATATTAAACCATTCATTTTGCTCATTCCTACTTAATTAAACATGAGTGCAGTGATAGATGGTAGATTAGTACTATGGTGCTGATAGATCCTTCTTCAAGGATCTGCTTTGCCTGACCTGCTGGGAGTGTATTGGGAGATAACTGTCAGCTCCCAGAACATTCAAGGAGTGCTTCAGAAGCAGAGGTTCTTCCTGGCCCAAGGTTATACCCCTTCTAGGGAGGCTTCCATCAAATGATTGTTCTGAATAAGAATCACGTGGCCCAAACCAGGGTCACAGTAATGGGCCCTTTGAGCTCCAGTGCTCTATCGTGGGGGTCAACCCAGGCAATCATACAAACTCCATCCAAACCTCCTCTGTCCAATCGAGCTTCCTTCTCCTCCCTGCCAGAGGTATTTATGCCAAGGGCTTTCTAATAATCATTTTGCACTTTAAACTGCTTCAAAGTGGTCTGTTCCAGAAGCCCCAGCCTGCCTCAGTGTAAGAGCTGGCAGTCTCTTCCAATGGACTAGTGTCCAGTATGAAATGAAATCCTATAGATAGTTCCTACTTCCAGAGCAATAATCATAATAGGAAAAAAGAGGGAGGGGATAATGGTCACTAAAGTCAAAGTAACGTAGATGCTATGGTTTGCATTGTTTGATTACTAAAAATAAAGAAAATAAAAAGAAAAAAAAATCACTTTTTTTTTTTTTTTTTTTTTGGTATCAGGGATTGAACCCATGGGCACTTAACCACTGCACAGCCACAATTGCATTCTTATTACTTAATACTGCACCACTACTGAAGATAATTTAAACTCAGACAATGCTATGTGCACAAACCGTTATATTTTCAATCTGCCTTAGTTCTTCCCAGTGCACATATTCTTTAACTCTTTTGAGTCCCCAGTTCTATGTTTCCTTTTTATTCCATAGTCCACTCCACTTTTCTCTTTATTTTATTCCCTAGTTTCCACTAATAAATACTCCAATTTTTCAATTCCTAAAATTTAATTTTTTATCATATGTACTACCTTTCAGTGCTTATTTCCAAAATGATTTAAATACTGGAGAAAAATTGAGTAAACATATACATTTATACAGATATTAAATGATCTTCTTAATTTTAATCTGTTCCTCAATGCTTTGTTTGAATATTTCTCTATTTTCCAGTTATTTTTCCTGCCCTCCTCAGTAAACATTTTAACATTTTTTTATCCTCTTTTTTCTTAGTTCTCCTTCAAAATATTCAGTCAGAGCTTTCTACAACACTGACAAAATAGGACTCCATATCACTCCACAGACATCTCTTTTCCTTCACTCCCCTTTCAATGAAAGAAATACACTTACCATGGAGACTGCCGCATCCTCTACTTGTGATCTGTATGCCATCTTGTCTACCATTTTCAGGGGAACCTCCTTCTTCCATCTATACACCCCCCCCCCACACACACATTACTGCAGTCTTTCAAGGTACTCCTCTGTTTGAAATCATCCTCACTCTTTCAATTACCATTTACTTTCTCAAATCTATCTGTTTTAGCTCACACCTTCTGAATCTGTTCTACATCTAAGTTCACAACTTTACTTCACCTACTCCTCAAATTCAACAGGTCCAAAGATGAATTTTTGCTTCTATCTCAGAGGAAACAACTCTATTACCATATGTTGCCTACTGGCTTAAATGTGAAAGTAGGTATTCATTCTGACAATTGCTTTTTCCTTTATTTTCTCATTCAGTTTATCACTATGACATGTCATTTCTATCTTTTAAACACCAAAGACATCATTTCACTTCAGGTTTTCAACATCTATCTCCTGGATTTTTGAGTTTAGTCCTCCTCCAAGCTACTTAATGTATTCAAGCCTTACTGCTTCTGTTTCTCTAAAAGCAACTTCAATATTTCTACTCTTAGGATGTTTCCTGAAGTTATTAACTTGTTCCCAGTGGTGCATAGGATTTGGCCTCTACTTTTCACCACAGTTTAACCTACTTTTCCATAGTTTGTATCTGTCTGAATGTATAGTACTAACTTTTCTGTTTTGGTTTTTGAACTTGTCCTTTCTGCAGCATCTCCTGGTTAACTTCTACCTATATCAATCTAAGCTTCAGGTTTGTAAGTTGGATGTTCATCTTTCATGAAGTCTCTGTCACTTCCTTTCTAAGCTATGGTTAAATGACCCACATTTGTGCTCCCACAATGCCCTACACTAACCACATAGAAGTGATAATTGCTTTAGATAATTATTGTCCATTGACTTGAAGATTTCTCAACTTATCTAAACTTTGTGAGGGAATGAACCATGTCTACTATATTCACAATTATAACCTCAAAGCCAGTTTTATGTTTGGATTTATGATTGGTACTATTATGGTGTGGATATAAGGTGTACCCCAAAAGTTCACACGTGAGACAATGCAAGAATGTTTGGAGAAGAAATAATTGGATCATAGCCTTAACTTAATTGATGAATTAATCTCTGATGATATTAACTGGGTGGTAACTGAGAGCAGGTGGGATATGGCTGGAAGAAGTGGTTCATTGGGGGCATGGCTATGGTTATATTTTGTATCTGAAGAGTTGAGATCACTCTCTCTGCTTCCTGCTCACCATGTGAGCTGCTTGCCTCTGCCACACTCTTCTGCCATGATGTTCTGCCTCACCTTGAGCCCTGAAGAATGGAGCTGGCTTTATATGAACTGAGACCTCAAATAAACTTTTCCTCCTCTACAATTTTTCTGGTCAAATTCTTTAGTCACAGCAGTGAAAAAGCTGACTAAAACAGGTACAAAGTAATTATTTATTAGATAATTGAATAAATTGAAGAGTGAAGAGAGACTGGAGTCTACCCAAATTAAAAAAAATCATGAAGATACATGAAAAATCTCTGACCTGCTCACTTCTTTCTTTGCATAAAAAATGAATGATGAGGTTATATAAGAAGTAGAGTGGAAAGCATCAGATTATGAAAGTACATATTTTTAGGATACTATTTTTACTTTATGTTCTTTATGAACTTTTGTTGACTGGAGGTTTTAGTGCCAGTTTACAATCAGTAAGTGTTCAAGATCTGGAGCAGCAGATTTACAAGTGTTTGGGTTAAAAAGGGATAACACAGTCAGTTTCCTTTTCTTAAACATAAATTATAGTTCAAGGATAGTAACAAAAATTACTTTGCTTGAAGAAAAACAAGAGACATTTCACTGAGAACAAGGTCATACAGAATTTTTTATCCACCTGGATAGGATACATGTTGTCAATTCATCTTTCTTACAATATCTCAGCACTGCAACACACAAACACATAACTCACTTCTACATTTGATTGTTTTATTGATGAAGAGTGATAGCACTCAATGTAGGTGGAAATTTGGCCTTGGTATACAGTCCAATCTTCCCTCTTTGTTTTCTTGGCTAAACATCATCTTTATCTTCACTTTGATAAAGATCTGGACTGTGGGAATATATTGAGTGAAACAGGATAAAGAAGAGGTATTTGGCAATGCAAACATATCTATAATAAATTCCACAAAAATGAAAAATATGTATTTTTTTCATTATTCCTCTACACTTAATTTTGAGAATACACATGGTATACAATAATGCATTATTTCATTTCTACCTTCTTCTTCCCTTTTTTATGTAGTTTAAATAATTTTTTAAAGTTATAAATTATACTTTGAGAGGTGGAGGTAGCAGAAAGTATAGTATGAATTGTTGGAGGGGATCAGAAATATTGCCCACTGATTTTTTTTTTTTTTTTTTTTTTTTTTATGGAGAGTGACAATGATAAATCCCAGAGGTGATGCTCGTAATGAAAATGGTAGCAACATGTAACTCTTCCCCCAAATTTGTAAGTCTCTCTTATTTCCCTCAGGTCTGCCACCAAATGACACTATCAAGAAGATCTTCTGTAGTCTCTTGTATACAAAAGCCCTCTCCCTGCCCCTTCCAACTTTGACACACCCTTTTGTTTTTTTACTGTGAATCTTCAAGTGATCAGAGGTACACACATTCACTAGTTGCTGCCCATCTCTCTCAGCTACAGATGAGCTCTAAGAGGACAAAATCCTTGTGAGGTCCTAGTTTTATATTTAGTGCCTTTTAGCTCTTGTACATAGTAGATGATTAATACCTGTAGGTTTACTTACAGCTCTGAGTCTGAAAGATGAGAAGGTTAAACACTCTGTGAAAGAACACGCAGAGTCCACACAAAGTCTGAAGACCAAGCCACACACTGGAATCTCACGCAAGAGATTTATTGTCGGTAACAGGAGACAAACCCACAAGGTTGTCCCTCTGAGAAGAGCAACAGCATGTCAGCACTCACAGAGCAGCTTTATAGCCCGCAAGAGGAATTTTATAAGCTGCTTAGGGGTTGTGTCATGAGCTGGTGTGGGGTTTATCATTTAGCAGGCACACGTTCGTACAGGAAGTTAAGCAGCATTGTCTCAGCATCGAAACTTTGGAGCCTCTAGATAAAATGGCTCCCAACCTAAAATGGCAAATCTGATGCCAATATTGATCTGATGCCAATACCCTGTAGACCTCCAAAATGTTACTTCCAAGGACATAGAAATACAAAAACTATAAATAGATTTTATAACAATTTTTTAATCCATTTTGCATTCTTTTAAAATTTTGATTTGAGCAAAGCCAGAAAGAATTTGAAGTTATTTACTCAGCATGCAATGTTTAAAAAGTAGGATAGCCATTTGGGGAAGAATAAATTCTACAGAGCGGTCATTGCTTTAGCCTTCAGTTAATATACACACACTCTTCAATTTTACTGTCACTCTCATACATGTTCAACATTTTCAAACTTAAAAATAGTTTGTTATCCTCTGCATTTCTAAAAATATTTTGCCTAAACATTTTAAACATTATTTTCTTGAAATGTACTTTTCTTGAAATTTGATGTTCATACAGTTTCTGAAACTTTATCAAAATTTGGAAAACTATTGACTAAAATTTAGAAAGGGGACACTTTCTAGTATTTCTAGACAAATCTTTTTTTTATTTTTTATTTTTATTGTTGGTGGTTCAAAACATTACATAGTTCTTGATATATCATATTTCACACTTTGATTCAGGTGGGTTATGAACTCCCATTTTTACCCCATATACAGATTGCAGAATCACATCGGTTACACATCCATTGATTTACCTATTGCCATACTAGTGTCTGTTGTGTTCTGCTGCCTTTCCTATCCTCTACTATCCCCCCTCCCCCCTCCCCTCCCCTCTTCTCTCTCTACCCCCTCTACTGTAGTTCATATCTCCCCCTTGTATTATTTTTCCCTTTCCCCTCACTTCCTCTTGTATGTAATTTTGTAAAACCCTTAGGGTCTCCTTCCCTTTCCATGCAATTTCCCTTCTCTCTCCCTTTCCCTCCCACCTCTCATCCCTGTTTAATGTTAATCTTCTTCTCATGATCTTCGTCCCTACTCTGTTCTTAGTTACTCTCCTTATATCAAAGAAGACATTTGGCATTTGTTTTTTAGGGATTGGCTAGCTTCACTTAGCATAATCTGCTCTAATGCCATACATTTCCCTGCAAATTCTATGATTTTGTCATTTTTTAATGCAGAGTAATACACCATTGTGTATAAATGCCACATTTTTTTTTATCCATTCATCTATTGAAGGGCATCTAGGTTGGTTCCACAGTCTTGCTATTGTGAATTGTGCTGCTATGAACATGGATATAGCAGTGTCCCTGTAGCATGCTCTTTTTAGGTCTTTAGGGAATAGGCCGAGAAGGGAAATAGCTGGGTCAAATGGTGGTTCCATTCCCAGCTTTCCAAGAAATCTCCATACTGCTTTCCAAATTGGCCGCACCAATTTGCAGTCCCACCAGCAACGTACAAGTGTACCCTTTTCCCCACATCCTTGTCAGCACTTGTTGTTTGACTTCAGAATGGCTGCCAATCTTACTGGAGTGAGATGATATCTTAGGGTGGTTTTGATTTGCATTTCTCTGACTGCTAGAGATGGTGAGCATTTTTTCATGTACTTGCTGATTGATTGTATGTCCTCCTCTGAGAAGTGTCTGTTCAGGTCCTTGGCCCATTTGTTGATTGGCTTATTTGTTTTCTTATTGTTTATTTTTTTGAGTTCTTTGTATACTCTGGATATTAGGGCTCTATCTGAAGTGTGAGGAATAAAGATTTGTTCCCAGGATGTAGGCTCCCTATTTACCTCTCTTATTATTTCTTTTGCTGAGAAAAAAACTTTTTAGTTTGAGTATGTCCCATTTGTTGATTCTAGTTATTAACTCTTGTGCTATGGGTGTCCTATTGAGGAATTTGGAACCCGACCCCACAGTATGTAGATCGGAGCCAACTTTTTCTTCTATCAGACGCCGTGTCTCTGATTTGATATCAAGCTCCTTGATCCATTTTGAGTTAACTTTTGTACATGGCGAGATAAAGGGATTCAGTTTCATTTTGTTGCATATGGATTTCCAGTTTTACCAGCACCATTTGTTGAAGATGCTATCCTTCCTCCATTGCATGCTTTTAGCCCCTTTATCAAATATAAGATAGTTGTAATATTATGGATTGGTTTCTGTGTCCTCTATTCTGTACCATTGGTCCACCTGCCTGTTTTGGTACCAGTACCATGCTGTTTTTGTTACTATTGCTCTGTAGTATAGTTTGAAGTCTGGTATTGCTATACTGCCTGATTCACACTTCCTTCTTAGAGTTGTTTTTGCTACTCTGGGTCTTTTATTTTTCTACAAGAAATGCCGTTGGGATTTTGATTGGCATTGCATTAAACCTATAGAGAACTTTTGGTAATATCACCATTTTGATGATGTTAGTTCTGCCTAGCCATGAACAGGGTATATTTTTCCATCTTCTAAGATCTACTTCTATTTCTCTCTTTAGGGTTCTGTAGTTTTCATTGTATAAGTCTTTCACCTCTTTTGTTAGGTTGATTCCCAAGTATTTTATTTTTGGGGGGGATATTGTGAATGGAGTGGTTGTCCTCATTTCCATTTCAGAGGATTTGTTGCTGATATACAGGAATGCCTTTGATTTATGCGTGTTGATTTTATACTCTGCCACTTTGCTGAATTCGTTTATTAGCTATAATAGTTTCTTTGTAGACCCTTTTGGGTCTGCTAGGTGTAGAATCATGTCATCTGCAAATAGTAAGAATTTAAGTTCTTCTTTTCCTATTTTTTATGCCTTTAATTTCTTTTGTCTGTCTAATTGCTCTGGCCAGTGTTTCGAGAACTATGTTGAACAGAAGTGGTGAGAGAGGGCATCCCTGTCTTGTTCCAGATTTTAGAGGGAATGCCTTCAATTTTTCTCCATTCAAAATGATGCTAGCCTGAGGCTTAGCATAGATAGCTTTTACAATATTGAGGTATGTTCCTGTTATCCCTAGTTTTTCTAGAGTTTTGAACATAAAGGGTTGCTTTACTTTGTCGAATGCTTTTTCTGCATCTATCGAGATGATTATATGGTTCTTATCTTTAAGTCTATTGATGTGGTGAATAACATTTATTGATTTCTGTATATTGAACCAGCCTTGCATCCCAGGGATGAATCCTACTTGATCGTGGTGCACAATTTTTTTTTGATATGTTTTTGTATCCGATTCACCAGCATTTTATTGAGGATTTTTGCATCTAGATTCATTAGAGATATTGGTCTGTAGTTTTCTTTCTTTGAATTGTCTTTGTCTGGTTTAGGAATCAGGGTGATGTTGGCCTCGTAGAATGAATTTGGATGTTCTCCCTCTTTTTCTATTTCCTGGAATAGCTTGAAAAGTATTGGTATTAGTTCTTCTTTAAAGGTTTTGTAAAACTCTGCTGTATACCCATCCGGTCCTGGGCTTTTCTTAGTTGGTAGTCTTTTGATGGCTTCTTCTATTTCCTCAATTAATAATGGTCTGTTTAGGTTGTCTATATCCTTCTGACTCAATCTGGGTAGATCATATGACTTAAGAAATTTATCGATGCCTTCACTATCTTCTATTTTATTGGAGTATAAGGATTAAAAATAATTTCTAATTATCTTCTGTATTTCTGAAGTGTCTGTTGTGATATTGCCTTTTTCATCCCATATGCTAGTAATTTGAGTTCTCTCTCTTCTTCTCTTCGTTAGCATGGCTAAGGGTCTGTCAATCTTATTTATTTTTTCAAAGAACCAACTTTTAGTTTTGTCAATTTTTTCAATTGTTTCTTTTGTTTCGATTTCATTAATTTCAGCTCTGATTTTTATTATTTCTTGCCTTCTAATTCTTTTGCTGTTGTTTTGCTCTTCTTTTTCTAGGATTTTGAGATGAAGTGTGAGCTCATTTATTTGTTGGTTTTTCCTTTTTTTAAGGAATGAACTCCAGGCAATGAATTTTCCTCTTAGCACTGCTTTCATTGTGTCCCATAGATTCTGATATGTTGTGTCTGTGTTTTCATTTATCTCTAAGAAGAATTTTTTAATTTCCTCCTTAATGTCTTCTATAACCCATTGATCATTCAGTAACCTATTGTTTATTCTCCAAGTGATGCATGATTTTTCCTTCCTTCTTTTATAGTTGATTTCCAGTTTCATTCCATTATGATCAAATAAGATGCATGGTATTATCTCTACTCCTTTATAATGTCTAAGAGTTGCCCTGTCACATAATATATAATCTATTTTTGAGAAGGATCCATGTGCTGCTGAGAAAAAAGTGTAACTGCTCGATGTTGGGTGGTTTATTCTATATATGTCAATTAAATCTAGGTTGTTAATTATATTATTGAGTTCTATAGTTTCTTTATTCAACTTTTGTTTGGAATATCTGTCCAGTGGTGAGAGAGGTGTGTTGAAGTCTCCCATAATTATTGTATGGTGGTCTATTAGACTCTTGAACTTGAGAAGAGTTTGTTTGATGAACATAGCTCCACCATTGTTTGGAGCATATATATTTATGATTGTTATGTCTTGTTGGTGTATGGTTCCCTTGAGCAGTATGTAGTGTCCCTCTTTATCCCTTTTGATTAACTTTGGCTTGAAATCTATTTTATTTGATATGAGTATGGACACTCCTGCTTGTTTCCGAAGTCCATATGAATGATATGATTTTTCCCAACCCTTCACCTTCAGTCTATGTATGTCTTTTCCTATCAAATGCATCTCCTGTAGGCAGCATATTGTTGGATCTTTTTTTTTTTTTTTGATCCATTCTACTAGCCTGTGTCTTTTAATTGGTGCATTTAAGCCATTAACATTTAGGGTTATTATTGAGATATGGATTGTTCTTCCAGCCATATTTGTTTATTTATGTTACTTAACATGGTTTGTTTTTCCTCTTTGATTATTTTTTCCCTTTACTGTACTACCTCCCACTGTTGGTTTTCATTGTTATTTTCCATTACTTCTTCCTGTAATGTTTTGCCAAGGATGTTTTGAAGAGATGGTTTCCTAGCTGCAAATCCTTTAAGATTTTGTTTATCTTGAAGGTTTTAATTTCATCTTCCATGCTGAAGCTTAATTTCGCTGGATACACAATTCTTGGTTGGAACCCATTTTCTTTCAGCATTTGAAATATGTTGTTCCAGGATCTTCTAGCTTTCAGAGTCTGTGTTGAAAGATCAGCTGTTATCCTGATTGGTTTACCCCTAAATGTAATCTGCTTCCTTTCTCTTGAAGCTTTTAAAATTCTCTCCTTATTCTGTATGTTGGGCATCTTCATTATAATGTGTCTAGGTGTGGGTCTCTTATGATTTTGCATGTTCAGCATCCTGTAGGCTTCTAGGATTTGGGATTCTGTCTCATTCTTCTTCAAGTCTGGGAAGTTTTCGCATATTATTTCATTGAAAAGATTGCTCATTCCTTTGGTTTGGACCTCTATACCTTCCTGTATCCCAATGACTCTTAAGTTTGGTCTCTTTACGTTATCCCATATTTCTTGGATATTCTGCTAATGGTTTCCTAAGAGTCTTGCTGAGCTGTCTATGTTCTTTTCAAGTTGAAATACTTTGTCTTCATTGTCTGATGTTCTATCTTTTAAGTGTTCTACTCTGCTGGTAGTATTCTCATTTGAGTTTTTATGTTGGTTTATTGCTTCCTGCATTTCTAGGATTTCTGTTTGTTTTTTATAACCTCTATCTCCCTGTTTAGTTGATCTTTTGCTTCTTGGATTTGTTTATGTAATTCATTGTCGAAGTGATCTTTCATTGTCTGATATTGCTGTCTAATGTCTTCCTTGAGACTCCAGATCACCTGAAGCATGTAAATCCTGAATTCTTTATCTGACATTCCATCTGCTGCTGCTATTACCTCTTCTAAAGTTGAATTGACCTGCATTGCTTGTGGTCCTTTCTTTCCTTGTCTTTTCATAGTGCTCGCATTTCTTTCTGCTTGGCAAAACTGTTGTGTTATTGAATTTTCCCCCTATATATTTATATTGCTCTTGTATAGTTGCAAAGTCTACCTTGCAGGGGCAGGCGGGGGCTGTGCTCATCCTCCAATTGGGGTGTTCTGTCTATCATGCCGGCGGGCCACTGGGCCCCTTCTCCAGGTAGCGTGGTCTGCCTCCCTTGCGGACAACGGCTGGGCCCCTCCTCCAATAGGGGTGATCTGTCTACCATGCTGGCGGACCGCTGGGCCTGTTCTCCAGGTTGCAGGTTTGCCTACCTTGCAGGCGCGGGCGGCGGCTGTGCCCCTCCTCCAATGGGGTGATCTTTCAACTAGGCTGGTGGGCCGCTGGGCCCCTTCTCTGGGACTCATGGTCTGCCTACCTTTCGGGCGGCAGCTGGGCCCTTCCTCCAATTGGGGTGATGTGTCTACCACGCCGGTGGGCCACTGGGTCTGTTCTCCCTGTCGGTTGCAAGTCTGCCTACCTTGCAGGCGCGGGCGGCTGCTCTTCCCCTCCTCCAATTGGGGTGGTGTGTCTACCAAGCCAGCGGGCCGCTGGGCCTGTTCTGCAGGTCGGTCGCGGGTCTGCCTACCTTGCGGGCGCATGTGGCCACTCTGCTCTGCCCCTACTCCAATTGGGGTCATGTGTCTACCCTGCCGGCAGGCCGCTGGGCCTGTTCTGGGCACCTAGCCAAATCTTTGAAGTGAAAAATAAATGTAAAATGTTTGACCTATATTTTAACTTTTATGTGGTTGAAGAAATTGTATAATAAATTGACATACTATATACTGAATATCTTGTTTTAATTATGTAATTAATTTCATTTGAAATGGCCAAAAGAAGCTCTAGAGTTTTTGCACTTTTGTTTTCAATTTTTTGACCAGCAAGCACTTAGAGATATTTTACAAACATTTGAGGAGAAAGAGAAAGAAAGAGAAGGAGAGCACCTTTGGTTAAAAGAGTACAAAATGTGAGAATATTTTGAATGTGTATAATATGTGTTAATCTAAAAAAATGGAAGAACGATTCACCACTATTTTCTGAAAGGAAATGGAGTGAAGCAGAGTTAGTGAGGGATACAATTTTCTGGATATAGCTTGTTGCTTTCTAAAGCAGACCCTGATCCAGTTCTATCTGGAGGCTTCCCTGTGGAACCATTAGTTCAGATTTACCAAATATTCTGCTACTTTCCCCCAAAGAATCTCATTTAATACCCTTGCATTTGTAATCTTAGAATGTTTAAATATTAAAGTTTTAATTTTTAGAAAATCTTTTTGAATTGAAAACAAAAAGCATCTGTGAGTAGTGTCTGCCTCATCAGTGATTAACTCAAAACCTCTAGTATGTATCTTCATGATCTTGCTCTGAAAGAATTCCTGATCAAAGATAATGAACTCACTTAGATTTTCAGCTTTATTCTTAGCACTAACAGGTTTCTTTTCATTTTCATCTCTTATGAATCTTGGAAAATAATTTGGGTTATGTGTGTAAATTATTTCTCCTGTGGTTAGCTAACTGTATCAGCTCTATTTTTCATTGTTTTTTCAAATAGCTCTCTTGCCAATTCCCATATTTGTAGAATTGCTTGTGTATTTGCTCTTTTATTCCCTTTATTTATTTGTATATCCTGTGTGAATATCCCACTGTAATTTTATAGTATAAACTTCAGTTTAGAGGGTCAATTTATTAGCTATCATTTTCAACAAATTTATGATTATTCTTTAAAATACACCCTAAAATTACCTTTATATTAATTCAGTGATAGTATTGCTTTGGAAAAAAATTAAAACGTTGTATGAAATTGTCTTGTTATCATTTTCACACACACACACACACAAACATGACACAGTTTTGTGTCTTTTTCTTATATATCCTTAAGACTTCTTTTGAATTAAGTACGTAACTTGTCCTCAAGATTATAAGTAACAACAGGCAACGCTTAAGAAAGGGAAAATTGTATGATCACATGTTACCAAAAATTAGAGCCAACAAATTCAAAATCATAAAAAAAAACTTCTTGTGAAATATTTCAATTTATGTAGGGTAGGGAACTCTTAGCTTCTGGGTTATATACTGCTACTATAAATATATATGAGCTTCAGAAATTCTATGACTTTTTTAATGATATTTTCTTATCTATTTTCCTGACATTCATGGATTTCATTGCTCTGTCAAAGAATATTGTGATGTAAAATGCTTAATGTCCGAAGTAAAAAATTTCCCAGATATGTGACACATTAAAACATCAAATGCAACAGAAAGTTTCTAATAGTTCTTAGAAAATTAACAATGGAAAATTGCCAAATGTTAATCACTAATGGAAGGCAGTCTATTCTAAAGATAAGAGCAACTTAAAGCCTTAATACATTAGATGAGGTGGTAAATATAAAGTAAAGCCTCTTTTCCCTTCCTGTAGGTGATTTTACTCTTCCTCTAAAATAATTATGTGTTAATTATACTAAAAAATTATTACGATTTCTCACATTGCTACAAATTAATGAGTGCTCATCATCTATTAACCACTGTGATGAGCATGTTAAACACAATATATCATTTTGCCCTCAAAAAGTCTCAGGTGTTTCCTATCATCATCATATTTTTCATACAGAAAATGATCTTAGAAAATTATAGAGATGATTAGTGGCTTAATCAGAATTAGAACTCTGATTCTAATTTTCTCCCCTCTAAGTTGCATACAAAAAATGAGCCTTTTTTTTCCCTCTGCTTTTTATCCCCTGCATCTTGGATATAAAGCATAAGCAAAATCTTGACAAAGGCTTTCTAGTAAACACACAGACTGTACTAAAAGGGCAATATTTTAGCAGCTGAGATTTTTCAGGATGAATGAATCTAAAACCATTACTAGACACTGTAGGGCTATAATGAAATTTATTATTGCTTTTCACGAATAGTCATGCTTAACACCAAGCATGTCAATGTTTAAGCTCCTTTATTAAAAATCACTTATGATTATTTTTCTTATTTACTTCAGGGGACTTTAGGATTGGTAGACCATAGATGAAAATAAATAGTCAATATTCATGTCTGGAATCCAGAAACATTTGTAGAGTTTGAAGAAAATAAATATTTTTAAAAGATACTGTTATGATTTAGATATGAGATGTTCCCCAGAAGCTCATGTGTGAGTTGATACAAGAAAGTTTAGAGGTAAAATAATTGTGTCTGAGAGCCCTCACCTAAGCAGTACATTAATCCTCTTGAATGGATTAGCTGGGTGGTAACTGTAGGCAAGTAGCATGTGGCTGGAAGCGGGTCACTGGGGGCATACCTGGGGTAAATATTTTGTACCTGGTAAGTGGAGTTCTGTTTTCTTGATTGCCATGTCTGAGCTGTTTTCTCCTCCACACCCCTCTGAAACTAAATGCCAAAAGAGATTTTCCTCCTTTAAAATTGCTCTTGTCAGGTCTTTTGGTCACAATTGTAAAAAAGCTGACTAAAACAGATATTGTTGAAAAAGAAAATTTAAAGTCAATGTTGTAAGCTCTGTTTATATACAATAACCAGATATAGTGGCTTAGTCTTTATCACCTAAGGTAGAAAATTCAGGGCATCATGTTAAGGAAAGTTGGGTATCCTTTGTAGCCCAAAGAGTTTGCAGGTTTGGAAGAAAAGAAAAAGATAAGGTGTGGAGGTGAAATCCTCACTCCTAACTTTTCTTTTTTTTTTCTTTTTGCAGATTAGGAACAGTTGTATTATTATGAGAAATGTTGACAACATTGAAATGTGTTCCTTGACATAATCTGGAAATGGAGGTATTTAAGAGAAGTCTATAGATAATGGTAAGGTTTATTAAGTGCCAAGTGGTTGGTAGAGAGTTCTATGTGGTGATGTACATTAACAATAACCATAAAAGGTATTGGTAGCAATATTTTACAAATTAAGAAACGAGTGTACAATGATATTCCCAAGTTAACAACACTAGCACCCTAGGCTAGAATTTAAAGCACAGAAGTCTGAAACTGGAGGCCATTCTCTATCCATGAAAACATGCCATTTTGAAAGGTGAATAGTGATGAAGCCTTTTTTAGGTAGGTAGCATGAAATCATCAAAAAGGTAAAGAATATAAGTGACATTTTAGAACTCAAGTAAACATTAGCCAATTAGGTGAATAAAAGGGTAGGATAGGATGAAGAAATTACTGTTACTGAATTCCATTGTAATATTTTTCTTTCAGCATGCTAAAGTTATTGCTTTGTATTCTGCTATCTTATACATTGTGCACAACTAAGGTAAAGGATGTGTATCATAGGAGTTGGTCACATGATGTTAGTAGAGTAAGGTTCTATAGGGCATTAAAGCTTGCCTTGGAAAACAGAGATGATAGGAATAAAGGCAGAATGCCAGACATATAGCCCCTCATTGATAAAACTCAAGAAACTCTAAAACAATGTGCCTGCCTTTAATTTCACTACAAATTATAAATATCAAGGCAGCTTTTTAAAAATGAATGGCTGACATCAAAGACATCATCAGTGAAAGAAAGAATTGGCAAGCTGGATGTCATTAAAGTTAAAACTTTCTGCTTTACGAAAGACATTGTTAAGAGCATAAAAAAGATAATGTACAAATTGGGAGAATATTTTGCAAAGGCATATCTAACAAAGGACTGTTATTCTATATATATAAAACTCAAACTCAAAAAATACAAAAAAGAATTAAAATGCGAATCAAGTTTTAAACAGACATCTCACCAAAGGAAATATACAGATGACAATTAAGCTTATGAAATGATGTCCTATATCATGTATGTAATCAAGAAAATACATATCAAAAAACCACAAGGATATATCTACTACATAGCATTTTAAAATGGCCAAAATCCAGAGCATCTACTGCCAAACACTGGTAAGGATGTGGAGCAACAGAAATGCTCATTCATTGCTGATTGAAGTAAATTGGTGCAGCCATTATTGAAAGCATTTTAGCAATGTTTTTTTTTTTCCACAAAACTAATCATATTCTTACTATATGATCTGGCAATCATACTACTGGCATTTATCCAAAGTAATTGAAAACTCATATGCACACAGAAACCTGTATGTTGATGTTTATAGCAACTTTATTTTTAATTAACAAAATTTGGAAGGAGCCAAGATATCCTTCAGTAGGTAAATGAATTAATGAACAGTGTTATATCCAAGCAATGGACTATAATTCAGTGCTAAAAATTTTATGAGCTATCACACCATGAAAAGACATGGAGGAAAGTTAAATACATATTATGAAGTGAAAAAAGTCAATCTAAGAAAACCATATAGTGTATAATTACAACCATAAAATTTTTGGAAAGAGGCAATACTATGAAGATGGCAAAAAGTTCAGTGGTTGCCAGAGTTTAGGGGTTGAGAGGGATGAAGAGGCAGAGAACAGAATTATTAGGGCAGTGAACTTACTCTGTAGGATATTATAGATGGTGGATACATTGTCCAAATAGTAGAATGTCAGCATCAAGAGTGAGCCCTAGTGTTAACTATGAACTTTGGGTGATGATGATATATTGAACACATTTACACAATCTGATAAATGATCCACTTGGGTGGAGGATGTTGATAATGCATAAGGTTATCCATATGGAGAATATTTTGGAAATCTCTGTATCATATCTTCCTCTCAATTTTTCCATCAATCTAAGCTGCTCTAAATAAGGAATTATTTTTAAAGTACAAATTTCAGTATGGAGACAATAGTCAGAATACCTGAGACTAGGTGCTAGTAATTTTATGTGTTCCCTGTAATGAGAAGTTGGGCTCTGTTCCTTGGAGACGGTGTTACACTCTTTGCATTCTTCCTACTCATTTTGAGAATAGCACAGCGATTTTCTTCCATGGAATATGAAGTCGGGTAGAGGAGTAATTTTTTTTTTTTCTTTTCCAAATGCAACATGTCCTTACATGCGCTCCTGCTAGCACCACCAACCCCCACACACCCCCTTGTAGGGGTGAAGTACAGGACAAATGATTTGCTCATTTGGCTGGAATCTGAAATCACAGCATCTGTTTGGATAGAAATTTTGTCAGCTCTGGGTAATAAAATCTGACTTTGGAAAAAATATGTATTTTATTTAACTACTGACCACAAATAAAAAATTTAAGAAAATAAATTTAAGTTGGCAACTTCTTAAAAAAATCTCCCTAAATAGAACAGCTTGACTGGTCATTGGCCAGTCTTACATGATCTTTTAAAATTATTTTCCCAAAGAGCAAAAAGACAGCAAGGGATTTCAGTAAATGAAACAAAAACTGTCACAATGTAATTCTATTCCAAAGCTTTGGAAATATGCATGTTATTTTCTAAAACTTTTACTCCTACACATGGTTTTCATAATATTTACATTTCTCTTTTTAACTTTTCCATCTCGAATCCTGAGTACAAATACATTTCTGTCCTGGAGATATTCTTTAAGAAACTTGTTCATTAATATTTAAAACAAACTAACTGTGACATGCTGCTTTTGAAATACTATAACCTGTGAGTACTTAATACTGCATTTAGAAATGGTTACATATTTTGATTTAAAATGTCTACACCATGCCATATGATTATAGATTTTTTTTGACTGTGGCAGATTTATGTTGTTATTAAATAGGATCTAACATACATTGTGACTTTCAAGATGTGATGATACATATGACTCAACTAAATGATTACTAAAGTCTATTTCTGTCCTGAAACTGTTTGAGTCTTCTAGTCCAGGAATATTGAAGATAAATGGCATTCAAGAAGATGAAAAGAAAAATTGGAGTGTTTCCTTATTTGTGGATTTTAAGCATTGTCTTAATGGTGTAATAATTCAATTTCCCTGGTTTTAATTTATAAATAATCAAATGAAAATCTAATTAGATGAGCATTTAGAAACAATTCTGGTATTTTAACATAGTATGTCAACTTAAATAAAAGAAAACTTAAAATTTCTTTTTTAATAAACACAAATTTCAGTGCAATATTTCATGATAAGTTTTTTTTTGTTTATTTGTTTGTTTGTTTTATGAAGGGTTTTAAAGTACTTTTAGTTACTAAGTTTTGTCCATGTAGCCACGTTTATACTCAGATCATTTGTTTCTTGGCAGAGCTGCTTGAGAAAATGTGAGATTTATATTTAAAATATTAGACACTGCTAATTGACTATTAATACATAAAACCTTTGTATTTATAATAAGATACATAAGAGGGAACCAAAAATATGATTTAGAAGCATTAGTTTGTTTGCAACTTTGAAGAACATTTCCTTGTACAAAATGAAGAATAGCTATACGTTATTTTTTTTGTTTGTTTTTCAGTAGTACCAGATATTGAACCCAGGGGTGCTTTGCTACTTACTACAACTTTATACTGTTTTATTTTTATTTATTTATTTATTTTTTGAGACAGGGTCTTGCTAAGTTGCCTAGACTGGCTCAGAATTTGCCATTCTCCTGTGCCATTCTCCTCACTTATTAGGATTATGGACATATGCCACCATACCCTATTTTAAGAGAAATATTAGCTATTACTTAAAATTGCTATTAATTAATACTAACTTACTGAGGGACAATTCTGTGCATAATATTGTGTTATGTATCATGGTGATTTCAAAGTAGGTAATATAGCCTGGCTGACAAGATGTTTACTGTTAGCAAAGGAAAAACAAAAACATCACCATATTATAAAATCAGAATATTAAAACAAAATATAACAAAATGTAAAATAAATACTTTAAAGAATGAAGAAAATGGGGCTAGAGTTGCAGTTCAGTGGAAGAGCACTTGCCTAGCATGTGTGAGGCACTGGGTTCAATTCTCAGATCCACATATAAATAAATAAAATAAAGGTCCATCAACAACTAAAAAAAAATTTAAAAAAGAATGTAGAATATGCTGCTGATTTACTATGAAACACTTTATTGCAGACACGTTTGATGGCCAGACTAGAAGTCATTCTGTGATCTCCTCTCTGTCTCATTTCTCTAGTCTACCTTTTTATTTTTTTTGGTATAGAACCTCAGTTGTTTTAAAATGTTTGATATCCAGTAAAGACCCCTGCATAACAAATTCACATTAAATCATGGAATTTCTTCTTCTTGTTACTTTTTGCTTTACAAATAAATATCAATTTTGTCTGACCATTTGACAAATGAGTTTTGAAGCAAAGCAGTAGATCTTAAAAAGTTTCCTTATTTTTAGAAAAGGTCACAAACAAAGGGAAGTACCTTCTTTTCTCCTTCCTGTTTTGGGCTAAAAATCGTAGAAATATAACAGGCTCTATGTTCCAGGAGAGTAGGAACAGGAGGATAAAAATCTACATTCTGACAAAAGCAAGAAAAAGAACCCAGAGTTTTTCTGAAAATCTTCCAATCACTAAATCAACTGACCCTGAGAACAGTTAGAACAATCATCATTACAGCAATCCCTCCTTCTGTTAAGTGTTCTCCAATTGGAGATTGGTATTTCAATGTGCTCCCATGCTATAGTGGAACTCAGGAAGCCTCATCAACCTGTTGGGCAAGGAAGTATGAGGTTTCCAGAAGGCTGACTTGATGCTGTTATTTTTATGAACAACATTTTACCTACTTGCAAGTTTAGAGTGCAAATTAGTTCTGTGAGCTTTCACTATAACTCTGCCTTAGGAGAATTCTCTTTATAATCAACTCTAGGTGTTCTAGGTCACCAATTTTTCTACCTCTCAATTTTAACAGCCTGTAAATCTGTTTAGATTTTCTTCTATGATTTCCACTTTCACTGGCCAGTTCATGTAACAGGTTAATACCATTAATTCTGCCTTTTAGGCCTTTTAGGGTAATTTCCATTAACATGCTATTGCCTTGTGATTCATTCATCACTCATTGCTTCCCCTCCCTACCATTTCTCAGGAATAAAATATTTTGATTGGTTTGTACCATTTCTGTCCCCACATTTCAGGGATGAGATTGTCTCTTGGAAAGTCAAAATTAATTTGTCTTCAAATCTTCCCAGAGAAATTGGCTTCCTGAAAATCTCTGTGGAAACTTTTTATAGCTAAGTGCTTAAAGAAATCAATATTGGTCAACAAAAAGAATTATACAATAGTACAAAGACCAGATCAAGGAATAAACTGGTATTATCCATTCTTCAGAGCTGATGGGTAGAGCAAGGCGTAGGCCAAGTATTTGCCTTGGCTTACTGTTGTTGCATGCAAATGCCTGATACCAGTAGGGGACTGGCTGGTTCACACAAATCATACAGCCCATGGAGCAAGAATAAGTTTTCCTCTCCCTAAGTCTAACACCCATCCCTGTTAGTTCCCATTGTGCTTAACCAAAATGCAGCAATCAAGGGGAGGCCCACATATTTAATGTTATTCCTTTTCTTTGGATTTTCCTGATAAACATTTCTGTTGTGTGTTCTTGACCAGTTGCTTTTTTAAAAAATTTTTTTAGTTGTAGATGGACACAATACCTTTATTTTATTTATTTATTTTTAATGTAGTGCCGAGACTTGAGCCCAGTGTCTCACACATGCTAGGCAAGCACTCAACTAGTGAGCCACAACCCCAGCCCAGCCATTTGCTTTTGATTGTTGAACATTTCCCAAACTGTTCACTCATTTACGAAAGTAGCTTCAGCAAAGTCTGAGGTTACTTGGAAGGACAGTTGTCTGATGCCCCATTCAGAATACCCCAAATGTCTTTTCCTCACTTTGTCTTTTTGTTGCACTTATGCTATCTGCAGGCTATAAGCCAATCTTTCTTGGTACATGTGTTCAAAGGAGCCTGCCTAGAAGGGTTGGGCCCCATGTTACTCCTGCTTCTGTGTCATTGTGCTGGTGTGCAGCTGTCTCCTCCCCTGTTACCCTGGCTTGGCTCACATTCCTTTCTTCTGCACTCTTTGTACCAAAGGAGCATCCTAATTGTACTCTTCAAATCCTAGATTCTGTTTATGACTAGTTAGATTGGAATTAGATTATAAATAGTTCTGGTTTCTGTAAACAAACATCAGCTTGGGGTCACTAACGCACAGTGGCTTTTAGATTAGGACATTGATTGATTGATAAATAAGTAACATTTCTCAGTAGACCTAAGTTAGTTTGCAGGTGTCATCTGAGGGACACGTGCCAAACTATGGCCCAAGAGTAAAATTTGGGTGGGAGAGCTACTATTGGCAACTCCTGCAGCAGAGGAGTCCTGCCACAGCAGGTAATAAGGCAGTGGGAGGAGAAGAACTTGAAAACAGCAGTGCTTAGCTTTCCAGGTTCCCAAGGAATGGTCATGATGCCCATAGCAATTGGAACTCTCAGGAATATCCATTAGTTGAAATACTTTGATGTTCAAGGAACATAAAGACTCACCTGGCAAATATGTAGCTAGCAAGGAGCAGAATGGCAATAGCTAAGGATGACAATAAAAGGGATCAAGAATAGCCTGTGCTTGTAGATTAAGATAAAGTATTCAGATTGCAGTTAAGGCACAGTGAGAGCCATTAAGAAAGTGTTGATCTGTTGGCTTGACTTGATTTGTTTCTCTATACAAAATTCAATTTTATTGATTTACAATTGGTGAATTAGAGGACATTTCTTCCTTTCTTGCTCACTTTCTTCCTTTCTCTCTTGCTAGCATCCCCCCAACATACACCTGCCCCTCCTCCCCGCCCTGCTCTGCCCCTCTCCTCTCCTTTCCTCTCCTTTCTTCTTCTTTCCTTTCCTCTCATTTTTTCATGAGTGACGAACCAGACAGGAAAGAATTAGTAACACAAAATGGAGAGGAAATAATCCTCAAAGAACAAGAGTATTCATAACATGAGAGAAACAAACTGCAAGTGAACATAGAAGCATTGGCCTTGGAAAGGGGAGGCATGTCTCCTGCATGGACATAGGAAGAAGAAAGAATAGGTGAGTGCAGACACAGGTTCACTTCTGGAATTAGCCATGTGCAGTTGAGGGACATCCGACCTGATTAATACTTCAAGGGACTTGTACAAGAAAGATGACAGAATTGGAGAACATCAATGACTCTGGGGATAGTACTTTTATTAAAATGATAATCTGCCTGGTTTTGTGATTTTCTTAATAAACATTCATCTCTGTGTGCAGGAACAATGAAGGTGATGTAAGTCCATATGTGACCTTTGAATTGTTCAGGCAACTAAAGACAGAGGTGCCCAAACAAATCAAATGGAAAATAGAATTGATGAAAACTAACATTAAAAGAAAGATGAATAATTACTGGATGGGTTTCCTGATTAATGAGAAATTGGTACAGTGGATTAACTGGAAGTTTCAGTAAAGTGAAAGAGGATTTCTTTCAAATACTTCTGAGTAAGTCAATAACCAGTAATTAAGTTATTTTACAATAAATTTAATACGTTCATAGGGCAGAGCTGATAATCAAAGGAAGGCTTCCACCTTCTATGCTGCTGTCCTTGAACATATGCATCCTCTGAGGCAGTGTCCTGTTTTATTATCTGTTGGGTTCCCTTGCTTTATTTCTCATAAGATTTTCTGAAGAAGTCTTTACTCTTCCTAGAACATCTCTGAACTTCTTGAAAAGAATCATATAATCTGTTTTACCAGAAATTTGACCGTAGCTAGCAGTCTTTCATTTTCTTCTTCTGACTTGAAGAGGAGACAATTTATTCAGTTAAAATGCTCAACATTATAGAGTTTCCAGTGGCCTATAACATGTGACTTAGTGTTCCAGGATAGTGTCTAAAGTAAAGAAGCACCCTTTAAAGGACTTTTAAAGCAAAAGTTTATAAAATGCAACACCATGTTTTGCTTAATTCAGAGGATGTAGGATAGTCTACCTGTTAAAGCTTTCACTCCCACAAATAATAAAATAAATAAATAAATAAAAATAAAAGTAAGTAAAAGCATAGAATGTATTTAAATTTTTTTCTTCTTTGAGAAAAAAGAGAAAAGGTGTTTTATTGCTTTGCTAGCAAAGGAGGAACACAGGGGATTTGATTCCAGTCCCAGAGGCTCTTATTCTGCCCATCAAGGGGAACAGGGGCTTTTGAAGAGGTGATTTAAAGGCTATACTCCACATTTTGTCTGTTGTAGTTGTAATTCACTTGTCAATTTGGAAGATGATTGGTTCTGAGATTTTCTAGTGCCATCCCCAAAGTCTGAATTACTTTGTTCCTGTGATGGATGTGAGCTCAAGGACAGATAACTCTGCCTAGGAGAGGAAAGAAAGGTAATCTTGTCTCCTCTGAGATTAGGGAAGAGGAGAAATTAGGGAGGTGGAGGGAGAGAGGAAAAGAAACATGCCCTTTTAAAAATAAGTCACAATGGCAGAGCAGCAAGGGCTATATTCAAAGAATAAAATGGAGCCCTATTACATTTCCCCATTGTGAATTTCTACATTCCATTTCTATGGAAAAATGGGTGAAGACATCTCCAAGTTGCTTCCTACTGAGAGAGGACAAAGCTGGGATAAAATTTTAAAGTATAAGTTTAAAGAGAAATGTTAAGGTCTGTAAACAAGTCAGATTGGCACCTGTTATTTTGCCAGAGAAATGTTAGAGTCTGTAAACAAGTCTGCATGGTGCCTGGCAAAATGCCAGAGGGAGTGGTTTGTGAAGTAACAAAAGCGAGTCATTAAGTGTGGAGATTCCTTATTGGTTGACTGCTGTATCTATTTTATGCTAATTAGATAAGCTGCGTAAAATGTATAAATATGGCTCAGATCCTACAATAAATGGCTTCCACTCCTGCTGCATCAATCTACACAAGTAGTTCGTCACCCCCCGGTTATTTTGCTGCAGCCAAACCCCGGCAGAGAAAATAATTTGTTTTCAATTTTCAGATATATAAATATTACACAAATGAACACATATAAACTGAAGTGTATGTAGTGAAAATATAGAGCTAACTCTGAAAGTGGTCTGTGATGCCGTATGTAAAACACGAGTAAAACTGCACAGTTTGCAAAAAATACTATTTGAATCATTTATTTGTACAAAAATATGTGAATATGCCAGTTGGTCCATTGATGCCTGAACTCTGTAGGAAAAGTCATAACCCATAACCAAGTTAATCCTAAGTTAATAGTTACACTGCTATGAATCTATTTTAATTTGTAGGCACATTTCAAGACTTTGTTGACTCTAACAAGGATAAGGTATGTGAAGACCAGTGAGTTATTTAACATGAGTAATATAGAGAAACAACTTCATTTCTCTATAAACCTTTTTTGGAAAGTCAATGGCTGTTACAATTATGGTAAGGGCTTCTCTAGGATCTACATCAACATCATAAATGCACAGGTTAAATATTTCATTGCAATTACAATTATTTTCATGTAAAAATACTACAATGATATTCCATCTAAAACACCATGTGTCATAATTTATATGTTTAGCCAACTTTTTGATCATGGACTTGATATTTACAGAAGCCACATTGTAATGCTCAAGAAATGTCCTGTGTTCCTTTCTCAGTGTTACTTTAATATACTATCCCAAACTTTTTAACTTAAAATAACACATATTTAGTATTTTTGTTCAGAGTTCAGAAACCTAGTTGAGTTTTATTTAAACTCAGATCAGGCTGTCTGCAGAGTTATGTTATTTCCGAAGAATTCAGAGGAGAGCCTTTACTTTCTTCCTTCAGAAACCACCTGGATCATTGCCCCTTCCTCCATCTCCAATGTACCTTCAATATAACCTCAGCTTCCATAACCACTTCTGATTTTTCTTCTTTGATCCTCTTGCCTCTCTGTAGAAGATTTCTCTTGGACATACCTGGGTAACTTACAACAATCTTGCCCCATCTCAAAGTTCTCAACTAAATCGTACCTGCAAAATCATTTTTTATATATGTAACATAATTAGACACAGATTTTGAGAAATATTTGAAGCCATTGTTCAGTCTACCACACACCCACACTAGAGAACATGGTGTTATGCTTCAGAATTAAGCAGTTTTTTATAAAAAGATTTGATGATGAATGACTATCATTACCTGTCTATATTGTAATTAGTGAAAATTGTTAATGTTTTCCATAGTGTTACAAACCTTATTCAACCTGATATTGTAATCCATCTTGTCGCTAAAATCTTTCAACAGAGCTAACTCATTTTGAATATGAAATACTATTAAAAGTTTGCAAGTTAATGTTCTCAGCGTTTATTCAATTGGATGACATTCTTGTATTAGACATTTTGGAGAGGATGTAGATACAAAGATGCATAAAAAGTGATTTCAGATTAACAAGAAGAAACTTCAGGGCAGATATTGTACATGTAAAGCAAGGGTGGTAATGCAAATAATTACAATGTAAAGGAATTGAAAATATACGAAGGCTACAGAAAAGACAAGCAATTTTTAATGTGTCAAGACCTCACAGAGCAATGAGAAATAGGTTTTGATTTTTAAAAATGGAAAGGATTTTGACTAGTAGACATGAGGAGGAGAGAGAAAAAAGACAATCTACAGAATGAGAACTATTTATGAGGGTCAGAAAGCACATGGTTAGAGAAGTTTTGGCCGTAAGAGTAAAGTAAAGGCTGGGTGATGTGGATGACCAGATGTTATGGCTTGAAATTCAGGTTAGGATCAGAGTATAGAGAAATTTAATATCATAACAAAGAGTTAAAACTCTCAGAAAAGAAGCTACTAAAAGAATACTAAAGGGGATATAAGCTGGGCACGCTGGTGCACGTCTGAAATCCCAGTGACTCAGGAGGCTGAGGCAGGAGTATTATAAGTTTAAGGCCAGTCACAGAAACTGAGACCCTCAGCAACTCAGAGAGACCTGTCTCAAAATTAGAAAAAACAAAAATGAACTAAAAAGGGTCAGGTATGTAGCTCGGTGGTGAAGTATCTGTGAGTTCCATAACCAGTACAAAAAAAAATGTGATTATTTTGAGGATATGCCATATTAAAGACACTGTTCTCGGTGCTAGAGAGACAACATGGAACTTCTACTCCAATGGCAATGTAAGGGCCATGTATACTGATCTTTTAGTTCATCACTCTTTGGCCTTACTGACTTAATATTCTCAGTGTAGAAAGATTCTATTGTCTGTCGGTCTGTCTGTCTATCCATCTATTGCCAATCTAATGATATAGCGGGGTATGGCATTTTATGTGCATCTGAGTTGGGTGAAATTTAAATTTCTGGTGGAATTTTCCTTTATCCAGAAGGGGGCAGCACAGTCCTTGTGTAAGAAGGTAAAGTAGCCTTTCCCAGAATGTCTCTGTAGACAAGTGCTTGGAAAATGAGAGGCTAGTTTTATCATATTTCTTCTCAACTTTACCAAAACTCCTTAAGAGAAGTTGCCCATTTATAAATACATGAATTCCTTCAGACCAAGGATCATCTAGCACTAAAGTAATTCAGGCTCACTTCCTCATCAAAGAGCATTATGGAAAATTGTTTTCCTCTACCCCTTATTCCCCAGGACACCATTCCTGTGGTTTAGTCCTCCACGTGGATTTCCTGAGATACTTAGCATATTGATATTTTTCTCTCTTTTTTTTTGTACCGGGTCACTTTCACTGAATTAAATCAGCATACGAAACCATTTGGATATAAATGTATAAAAAGATACATACAGCTTTTCTTTCTCCTATCAAATCTGTGATTGATGTAAAGGTATGCACCATAGAATGTCTTTTCTGTTTATTCTCATACATGTTCTCATCCTTCACGGTCTTATAAATTAAGATTGATTATAGAGTTTCCACATGGAATTGATGGGATGATTCCAGGTGGTAATTTTAACTAAAAGTCCTTATTTGCCTTCATTCAAAATCAACAACTAAACCACTTATAAATATATGTCTTTCAATTTTGCTTGCAGAGTTCCTCTTAATTTCGCTTTGGACATTATACTTTGTTATTCTGTTTAGGTCATTCAAATATTTTCTTTCTAATCTGTCCTTGAAATGTTTCTTTGTTTTTTTTTTTTTTTTTTTTTTTACCAGAAATTGAACTCAGGGTCCTTCAACCATACACCCAGCCCTGTTTACTTTTTTATTTGAGACAGGGTCTTCCTAAGTTGTTGAGGCAGCTTTGAACTTGTGATCCTCCTATCTCAGCCTCCTCAGCTGCTGGATTACAGGAGTGCTCCTGGCCTTGAAATTTTATAACTAAGGTTATCAACCTTTTCCTTTTTCACATGGAGCTAACTGGTATATGCTTCTAATTCAACTGATTTCTGTTTCTATAATTATCCAATATCTTGCTTTTAAATTTAATAATTATTTTGCTTGGTTACTCCAGACCTGAGGATTCTACAGAATTCTACCAGCATATACAAGCAGGTAATGCAAAATAATTTGTGGTTTAATGTGAGGACATTTGAGAGATTCCAGGTGCATTGTATGTTCCTTTAAAGTACGTTTGTGATGCTACTGAAGAGACTGAAACTTGAACTGTTTCAGACTTCATTTCTTTAATAACATAATGATAGGATTTGAATGGATGACCTGGGCTTTCTCTAACATTATCCAGCTTCATGCTAGATCCAGGCTTTGTATATTCAGGAATTCATCATTTTCATGTATTTTTCTGCATAATGAATATGCAAAATCTTTATGTAGATAAATATACCTCAATATCCCACAAAAACCTGCATAGTTTCTTTTAATCACATCAAGATGATTGGAAACTTCTGTGCTTTCTTGCTAAATATGTGACTTACATATTCATTCTACCTTTCTGAATTTGAGTCAACTTCATATTACAATAAACAGACACATTTTTGTAGGTGGAACTAATAGTGACATCGCTGAGCATTAGAATCTATGACTTCAGTAGATGAACATCAAAGGGTCTACTAGTTAGTAGAAAATAATATAGAATGTCTTTTCCTATTTATTCTAATACATGTTCTCATCCTTCACAAACTTATAAATTAAAATGCATGTTGAATGTTTAAATTTCTTCCTTGCTCATTTTCCCTCTTATAGTCATATTTGTTTAAATGAAACTTATTACACAATGAAATATTACCAAACATTTTAGCAAAAAAATCTCAAATATTTAT
The DNA here is from genome assembly GCF_048772815.1 of Callospermophilus lateralis. NCBI lineage: Eukaryota > Metazoa > Chordata > Mammalia > Rodentia > Sciuridae > Callospermophilus > Callospermophilus lateralis. Next base: position 45,411,809 of record NC_135313.1, read on the forward strand.
TAATACATGTATTAATTTATTAAATAAAATAGAATAATAATATATAGAAATAATATGGATAACATTTAATAATATCTAATATAAAAGAAAGCATTTCTGCATATATTTATATATTTCACATAAATGTATGGAATATTGATTTTAATAGAATTAGAAATGTATTTTATTAAGATTCCTTAGGCCATTTTAAAGTCAGCAAACCAAAAACATAATTACAATTTTTCAACTATAAACATTTCTTGTGAAATACAGAATACAGTTTTAGTATTTGTGCATTGATTGGCTTAAACTGTTGATTTATATTATTAAAAGGCAAATATGTTCCAGGTAGAAATGCTTATGCATTAAAATTCTGGAGAAAACCACATTATATTATGTGCTTAGCTCTAATTTTTCTGTAATAGTGTATAAAGGATTAAGACAAAGAAAACAAATTATTTAATATATTTTATGATTTAGTTAGTAATCATTAAAATTATGTAATATTTCTTCATGTTAGCTTGAGTTCTTAGGATTGATGTAAAAGTCATAATTACCGATCTGTCCAAATCTGAAAATCAAATTAACTACTTTCTCAATAATTTCAGATCTTTAGTGATTTCAATTTTAGTAAATTAATATGTTTTTTCTATCCAAAAATGAATTTCTATGAAAGTTTGTTGTATTTTGCTATTATGACAGATTACATTGATGGTTTTTTAAATATTTCAATCAGTGTTGCAGTCCTAGAATTAACCTCAATCATAATATACATGATACATATATGTATATGTATATATATATATATATATGATTTGATTTGTAATATTTTGTGGAGATATTTTTATCTCTATTTTCATGAGGGATTCTACACTCGGATTTTCTTATCATTTTGACTGTGTGTGTACCCTGGTGGTACTGCTGGTGTTGTCTAATCCTAGCCTCATATAACCAAGTGAAAGTTCTGCTTCTGTAACATGTTTAAGCACCTCCCCAATCATAGAATTGGAAATTATTTTCTGATTTCAGGACACTTAATGTCCTTAGTTTCCTCAGTGAGCAACCTGAGGAATGGTTCCATGGGCAAGTAGTTTATTTAAAAATCATCCCCACATATATATACAATTATTGTTTTTCAATTAAAAATAAATAATTAAAAAGTTTTCCAGTAGAAAAGTACAGGATGAAGGACTTGGGGGCGAGGATGAATCCCAGGGAAAGCTCAATTTCAGCCTAATTTTCAAACTGTGGTTTCAGGAATATAAATTAGTGCTCAGAGGTCTCTACTTGAAAGAAAAAAACTGAGTTTTCATAAACATGAACCTGTCTAAGATCAGAGTTGGATGGGGTGGATCAGGGTTAAATTCCCAACCACATTTACTCTTTATGGCTTTGAGAGAAAACAGCTCCATTAGCTTGAGGCCAGATTTTAGGAAAAAAAAGGTGAGAGGCTGACCTGTTCGTAGGAGGCAAAAGGGCAGCACAGCAGGAGAAATGTGTTAAAAATGGTAAAATGTGAGAACTGGACAGATCTGACACTGTGGGCTATACCTGCTATGTTAGTACATGATAATTATCAGACAAAAGGAATTTCAGGCATATATATTTACTGAAATACAGACTAACATGAATACATTTGAATATCTCTCATAGCTCTATTTTATACATACATGTGTATATGTTTATACACACTCTAAACATACCTATGGACACATGTATATGAACATTCTCTGGCTCTCTCTTGATTGTCCTTTTGTACTATGTGTTTTTAAACTTTGATACCATTTTAAGGGATAGATAAGCTAACAGTAATATGAATAAAGAATAGAAGGGTGGCCAGGAGAGATGTTAGGAGGATTTTCTATATGTGACATGACCCCTTCTTAAACATATAAGAAACATTGTTTTTATGTTGTTTTCGAACAGTTTTTCTCTTGAACGTTTCAAGTAAATTTTAGAAACCGCACAATGGTGTCAATCATTTTAAGTAGATGTCTGTATCTTATTACTACAAATTTAAAATAAATATTTTATAGAACTTTTAAATGAACTTATTTAATTTATACATATTCGTATATGCAATGTTGCACATTAATTTAATATTATAACTATTATATAAATATATAAACAATTATATATTAACTTTCATATCAATATACCTATGTATAATTGTGACTTGTTATTCACCAACATTTACATAAAAACACATTAAAAAGTTTTTCCCAGAGCTGGGGATATAGCTCAGTGGTTGAGCACTCACCTCACATGGGTAAGAGCCTGAGATCAAGCCTCAGCACTACACAAGAACAACTTCTTTCTTAACAGCCAAACATTTTACTTTGTTCAATTTCCTTTATGTTTGAATATTAATTTAAGTATTTCCATTCTAACTGAAGATAGAAATTTATACTAATATATAAACTATTATGCTTGTATTTAAAAAACTATTTAGGTAGATAGTATTTTGAAAAAGAATATATAAAGAAATTGAGAATCTTAAAATCATCTTAAAAATTTATTCTCATAAATTTATATGTTCCTTTACCAGTCAGAGTATATATAAAATAGTTTGAACATCAAGGTAACATGATTTTAAAAAAATGTAATTCCATTATTGACTTTAAATCCATAATATCAATATGTTACAAAATTATAACTATAAATTCATTATAAAGATTTGAAAACAAAGTTCATGTGTTAAATTTCTCCTGGTTATGTTATAAAAAAGTACCTACCCTCTTCTCATCTCTAGAAAATTATATTGTCGTAAATGACTAAAATTTTTTATTATTTGAGCCTGTACCCTATACTTCAAAATAAAATCTTGAAAAATTATAATAACAAAAAATAAAACACGGGGCTGAGATTTTGGCTCAGTGGTACAGCACTCGCCTTGCATGTGGAAGCCCTGGGTTTGATCCTCAGCACCACATAAAAATGAATGAAAAAAATAAAGATGTTGTGTCAACTACAACTAAAAAAAATTAAAAAAAAATAAAATGTAAATTACTCATAATCCATGAATTTCTGTAAAGTAATATGTATATATATATTTACTTTTTCTCAAACCAACTACTAGCATACCAGAAATAAAGAAATTTATTTATTCATTTTAAAAATTTAAGGGAATAATGGGTACTAAGAGCTATAACATAGATGATATGATTTTTTACTAGCTCCCTGGTGAAAATATTGTGTTATTTTCTTTGTAAGTTAGAAGTCTTTTTACATACCATATTTAATTTACAATTGTTAGCATGTTCTAACAGCTCCCCCAAGGAATACAAATATTTTCAAGGACAAGTACATATGTAGGATATAAACAACTGATATTTGAGCCTGCAAAAAATGTACTAAAATTTTCGAAAAGTGTGTTGACTGTTGGCCGGAATTAAATTTATGTTTAAGAATATGTGCATGACGCAACTATTACCGAAAATCCTACATGCTTCCCAAATGCTTAATAGTATCTCTTAGCAAAATACATTATTCTGTGAAGATATAAGATGAATATGATTGCTCTTTCTTTAGAAGATTCTTTTTTCTTTATGTAAATTAATGATTTAAGTTGTCTAAAGTATAATATTTATTTTAAAATATTTTGATGAATGAAATTAGTTCTATTTATTCAAATATAATTTATTTTAATTATTTCCAGGAAAGTGGAATCATTCTTAGAATTCATAAAAATTAAAAATTTTTATCATATTTATCATATTTGCTCTATCTGAACATTTTAGAAACAAATCAAAATATTTATTATATCAAATGTTTTACATTCACAAAATGTACCAAGGGGAAAACTGTAATGAGATAAAATAAAACAATTAACTTTCCAATATTAGAATGTTATTGAATTTCCTGAATATAATTAAGATGTCAAAGGAAAACACATCTTAAACTCCTAGATCCTAATATAATTAAATTTGTAATTTTGTCTGAAAAAGAATATGTAAATGGTATTTCCATTGGAATAACAGAGCAAATGTAGTTATGTTTATTTTTTAATGAATTTAAAAACAAGCAAAATCAATTTTTAAAAGTTCATTTAAAAACAAATGTCTGAACATTCTTGTAAAAACAAGGATACTATTTGGAAAGAAAGTATTTTCATGTCATTAGATTATAAATTTCTGAATATGTTTTTATCATACATTAAGATATGTTTTCTAATTAAAAGAGATCTTTTTGTAAATTATTAAATCATAAGCCTATAATCAGTTATTTTAAAAGTGAGAAGATGCAAATATATTATGTGGAGAAAGGAACAGATGTTGTGCACAAAATTTAGCAGAAGAAAAGTTCATAGAACCCATATTAAGGGAGAAACATGTTATTGGCATAGTCATGTGATGGAATCAATAGAAATAAAGGGTATGTGTTTTCAAAACAAGTGAATCTTTTTATGGGAAGAATAAAAAGAAATGAAACCTTTCCCAGATACACATTAGAGAAACTCACACAGAGAAACTTGAAATAATTTCATGTATAAGCATATTAATTGCAGCATTGTTTATGGGAATTAGAATTTGGATATAATTGGAGAACAATTACTGTGACAAAAGTTAAAATATTATGCAGGTATATTTTGACCTTTTATGTAGCAGTTGGACCTATGGATTTATGAAGAAGAGAGGTAATATGTGCACTCCTATAATCCCAGCTATTCAGAAGGTCAAAGAAGGAGGATTTTAAGTTTAAGGGCAGCCTTAAATTTAGACCCTGTCTCACATTAAATTGTTTTTAAAAGGCTGGAAATGTAGCTAAATGGTAGAATGCTTGCCTAGCATTCAGAAAGCTTTAGATTCAATCCTCAGTGGTAATAAATAAAGAAATACATAAATTCCTTAGCATCATATTTAATTAAATTAAACACATCCACACATATACATACACCATCATCAGCCATGTTGTGTTTGTTTTCCAGATACATAGATAATCAGAGACATAAGACAGTTTCATTGCAGTGCAACTTCACAGAGTAAAGTGGAAAATAGATATAGGATATATTCTTGATGTAAGAAAAATGTCTATATACTTATAAATACAACATAAACATTCTATAAGCATATGCTATTATGGGTGTGCATGTATATATATATGTACTATTTGAAATATTTATAATTTATAGATATAAATGTGAATAAGTATGTGTACATATGTGCATTTCTGTGTATAATTATGTACATATACAGGTATATATGTGTGTGATTTTTAAACCCAGTTCCACAATATTTTTGCATTGTTTTTATATTCATGTTTAGATTTGTTACTTTAAAATATATCTTTCTATATATCCTGATCCACTGTGATTGTTGATTTCCTGTTTTGCCTTGTTTAGCTGAACCCTTGAATCTTTAAGTTGATGTGTGCCTTGGATAATTGTAGTAGACTGAATTATTGGTCCCACTTCTTCCTATTCCCTGTCCTTTGAGAGCTGACATTGCCGTTCCTTCTCTTGAAAGGGGACACATCCTTCTCAAATCCTTGACTAGAGACTCTGCTATGGGACTTTGAGAGTGAAATGTGGCAGAAGGAGCAATGGCATTGAAAGTCAGGCTGTAAGAGGCATCTGCTTTTCTGTTTCCCTCTCCGGCCTGCTTTTCTGTAAGCACCTTCCCATGGAAGCTTAGCAACCAGGTCCTAAAATGAGTGAATATGAAGCAGACTAGACTCCAACACACAGGAAGTTGCAAAAGCTAATTTTTGACTCAGAGTCTGAAACATGTCTAGACAGTCTACATTAGTTAAGTACAAGCTAAACCATAGATGCACGAGGAATACCTATTGTGGTATGACTCTGAGATTATGTTGTCTGCTATGAAGTAAAAATTAGTATGGTAGTGCTAGTTTGCTGGGCATTTTCTTCCATCAACTGTTGAAGTTTCTGACATTACTTCTGACACAGCTAGTTCTCTAGGGTATGTACATGCAAAAAGAGTTTGGATTCACCTGCTAATGGCTAAAAGAAATTCAAATGTGTGTGGTATTTAGAAGTAAGGCTAAACTTTGTTCATATTCAAAGATGTCTTTGATATCAGCTCTTTTGGTGTGAACACAGAAAGATTTTGCATAAATTAAACAAAGCATAAATATGTTGGAAGGTCTCTAACAGATCAGAGAATCATGGAAAATTTGAGAATCTGTTTCAAAAACTGGCAGAAGGCAAGGCGGTAAGATATCAAGAGGAAGAATCATTATCACATCTCAGGAGAGAATCTTATTATGATGATGCTGTGAAGAGCACCCACACAGAATACTTAACCAAAGTGGAAGAATGAAGTAAGATAAATGAGAATAAGGAGAAGAAACTCAGAAGTGTCACAATTTGGTAGGATAAAGTAAGCACAGAGCTAAATGACACTTCAGGACTGCACTGGATTGAATCAGGTAGAAGTAGATTAAAGCAGAGTCAGGGGCCCTCATTTTATGAACTGTGGCCCTTCTGCCTCAGAAGACCCACATGAGAGTATAACTAAGTCATTCCTTCCTGGTGAGAATCCCCATATACACTGCACAAGATTACAGAACCCTCATCTTAACCCCTAATCTGACTGAGTGAACAGTAATATTGGGTACTTAACAGCCAAGGTGATAGCTATTCCATCCCTTCATTAAACACTCCCCTTCAATGTTTTTCACTAAAAATTTTAGCATGTCAAATTAAGGTCAACAAAAATACATTTAACCTTACACATGGGGGGATAGTTAATAGTATATAATTATTCTGTATTTAAAAATTCTGTAGTATCCTTTGCTATGCTGATAGTTTATAACAAAGGTAGTATATATCTATTAAAGTGTTTAAAAATTTAAAAAAAGTAAATAAAAATTGGAGCTTAATCTATTAATTTTTAAAAACTTGTTTGATTAATAAATCATAGGTTTCTTTAAACCAAAAGAGAAATAAAAACATCCTTTATTTGAAAAACAAATTTATAAGGCAAGTAAAACTTGACAGTTTTGATAATTAATTATCAGTAAATTTGGGGAGCATCTGGGTTTAGAACCAAATTTGTGTATATGTACCACATTTTCTTTATCCATTCATGTGTTGATGGGCATCTAGGTTGGTTCCATAGTTTAGCTATTGTGAATTGAGCTGTTATAAACGTTGATGTGGCTGTGTCACTCTAGTGTGATGATTTTAAGTCCTTTGGGTCTAAATTGAGGAGTGGGATAACTGGGTCAAATGGTGGTTACTTTCCAGGTTTTCTGAGGAATCTCCATACTGCTTTCCATAGTAGTTGCACCAATTTGCAGTTCCACCCTCATCCTTAAAGAAGAACAAAATTATGCCTTTTGCAGGTAAACAGATGGAGCTGGAGAATATCATGCTAAGTGAAATAAGCTAACCCCCCAAACTAAAGGCTGAATGTTTTCTCTGACAATTGGATGCTAATCCATAATGGGAGTGGGTAATCATACATGTACATAGGGTAGTAATGTCTGTCTCATTCTACCATTCTTCCCATCCCCACATCCCCTACCCTCTCCTCACTCCCCTCTGCATGATCCAAAGTTCCTTCATTCTTCACCACCCCACCCCCATTATGGATTAGAGAAAAGAAGTTAATTGAAATAGTCCAGGTCAGAAATCTCCCAGAGGTAGATGTTTAGAATGACAAGATCAACTAATTACATATAATTAGTTCAACCTGCATGAGATTATTGACATAATTAACTTAGATTTTGAAGTGCCCATAAGGGAATCAATATTTATACATTTGCAAAGAAAATGTATACAGAAAGGAAAGGAATAAAGTACATAGGTTTTAATTTTAGAAAAGGGTCACAAAGCAAAATGTATAAATACCTATTTAAAGGTATTTCAGATAATCTTTTCCCCTAAGTTCTGGTCTGTTTTAGGATGAGAGTTATATTTATTTTCTATTTAGGAACTGAGAATTCACTTTGATAAATATATTAGGATAATGAATAAACATGTTACTTGGAATATTCCCTATTTTGATTTTATTCAAGGGTATAAATTAATTGTACTATGATTTCTTCTGATAACTTTCTGTTTAAATATGCCACACAAAATAAAATGCAATAAAATAAATAAAAATCATTAAGCAATTTGAACTACACACCCACATTATAAGGATTCCAGATAAGAAAATGATCATTGTTACTTTAAAATCTTTTTTTGAGTTTTTCCCCTTCTTTTAGATGTGAAACTTACAACATTCTTCTTTTATAAAAAATTTTATCCCCTGTATGTTCTCTAGAAGCTATAGCTTAGTTTTACCAGTTCAACACTTTAAAAAGAGATATTTACTGAATGTATTATTTGTTTTGACTTGCTTCTTATTTTTAATGTTGTGTTTGTGACATTAAATCATGTCTTTGAGTGTACAGTGCAAATAATCTTCTGAGAATGTTGTTTTTCTGGTGACCCATCAGTCCCCAAATGCTTTCATGTTTATTTCTACAATAAGGACATTTTCCAGTTTGCACACAATACACCCAATAATATCAGCTATTGACCTGAAATTTCTACTCCTTGAGACATGGTCTGGCTAAGTTGCTGAGGTTGGCTCTAAACTTGCCAGTTTCCTGCCTCAGCCTCCGAAGCCACTAGTGGCTTTTAGTTTTCTTATCCTTGTCTCCTTAATTTCAAAGTTATTTAGCCAGCACCTTTTCTTCATTTTATAAATTTCTTCTTTTCATAGATTCGTTTTACAGATAAATTGATTGACCACATTTGCCAATCTATCAGGAATCTCCTGTCATTGTCAATTAAACTTCTATAAATTTTTGCATTCTGGTGTTGTATAACATCATATATTTTCAAATCTATTGGGTAAATACCTAAGAGAATGATTGGTGTAGTACATTGTAAGATCATGTTGAGCTTTGTAAGAAAATGTCAAACTAAATTCAAAGTAGCTATATCTATTTGCATTTTAGTTAGCAATAAATGAGAGTTCTTGCTCTCAAATCTTCCCAGTAATTGGTATTATCATTAATTTAAAATTTTTTCATCATTCTAATGTTATGTTAGATATATCCTTATTTTAATTTGCAATTCCTAATGGCATACGTTGTCAAGGGTTTTTTCATATACTTCTTTGTCATTTTTGTAACTTGTTTGGTGAAATGTTGTTCAGATTGTTTACCCATTTTTCAATTGCTTATTTTTGTTGTTATTGTAGAGTGTTAAGAGTTAAGATTTCTTTGTATATTTTGGATACAAGTCCTTTATCAGATATGTGCTTAAGATATTTTCTCTGAGTCCATAGTTTGACTTTTGGTTTTTGCCACAATGTCTCTTTAGAGAACAGAGGTTTTTACTTTTAATAAAGTGTAAGTTGTCAATATTTTTCTTTCACAAGTTTTGTCCTAGTGTTGTATCTAAAGACTCATTGTCAAAATAAAGATCACACTTGCTGTCTCTAGAAGTTTTATAGTATTGCATTCTTTGTTTGTATCTATAACCCTTTTCAAATAGTTTGTAATTCTAAGGTCTATATCTAGATATACTTTTCTGCATATGAACTGAAATGTTCTTTACATACTTAAGCTGGTATTTAAAATGTGTCCTAAAATACATTTTTAAAGAAAAAAGTAACTCTGGAACAATGTTGATAGTTCTCTGATTTATGCATAAAAGGTGGAGGGAAAATACACATAGTTATATTTGTTTCTTCATACATAATGAATATAAAACAGAATAAATGTTAAGGAAGAGGAGGGGAGAGTGAGTTATGCATATATGAAAGGGAGAGATGAAACATTTTGCTATGTGCATATGTACAATTTTGAAGCTTTAAATTCTAATTCATTCATGAAAAATATTAAGAATAAAAAACTGGATATTTTATTTTATTTTCTAAATACTATTTTCATTTTGTGTGAATATTTCTCAAATTATCTGTATTTCCTTTCTCACTATCATCCCTTTCCTCAATAACTAACAATTTCAGTTTGAGATACTACCATGATATTCTCCATGCCAACAGAGGAGTAACTGGAGATGTCTCTGTTTTGGGTCTCTCCTGCATCTTGCACATGATACCCTGACATCAGGGACAGACTTAAAGAATTTTCTGTTTTATGTATAGTCAACTTCACTCCAGTGCAATGATAAAATTTTGGTAGATGGTCCTAAATGGACCTGTGCTTTCCCTGTAAAATTAAGTAACACTAAGGGAGACCTAATTACTTGTATAGGAAAAACAAAGAATATGTCCATATGTCCTAGTAACTTTGGAATTTCTAGAAAAGGTTGTATATTATTGAGATATGATAACTTTATAAAGAATAAACTGACTTAACTTTATATTTAATGTTTAAAATAACAAAGACACTAATTTTGGGTTATATTATTGAAATAAATAATTTTATATATTATTATATTGACAAGTAAATCTAAATTTCACTATTCAGTACAGCTGAACATGCTTCTAATACTCATTATTGATACCAATCCTGATCATTATGTGCTGCCTTTCAAATTTCAATAATAAATAATACATTGTTTTCTTTATAAAGATAGACATGAAGGGGCATGGGTTATGGCTCAGCGGTAGAGCACTCACCTCGCACATGCAAGGTCCAGGGTTTGATCCTCAGCACCGCATTAAAGAATAAATAAGTAATATAAAGTTATTAAAAAAAAACAATATTACAAAAGTTACTTAAAATAGACATCAATTGATTACATTTTTCCAAATTAAATTTTAGTTTGTAGAAAAAGATTCAATTACAAAGAGTTGAAGTGGAAAGGATGATGTTTTAGATAACAAATCCTCATTCCTATATTACCCTGATCAGATCAAGCTGCCATACAATATAAATTCAGAACTGTGGGTGTGCTTGACAATTTAACAATACTCAGCAACAAGTATATCCCCCATACCAAGTTTACAGAGCTCATAATTATTCCCTTCATTCTATGGTAAAACAGAAAGAGACATAAAAGTTGATCACAACTTAAGTACCTCTCTTCAAGAGTGTTAAAGTAACATCAATCTAAAAGAATATTTTCAAGGTTATCTTGTACAAGAAGACAGCACATTGTAATCCCATACTTTTTATTTATTAAGTAGGACTCAGGAAAGATTGCCTGTAGTTCAAAAGATGAAAGAGCTAAACAGCCTTTCAAAGAGACTCCTCAAAATGTGGTGAAGCCGTCATCTTCAAAGTCCTCTTATTCTCAGTTGTTTGAAAATATTATTTGTAGTTTGAACCATTTATTGTGAAAGTAGTTACAGAGTTCTCTACTTTCTGTTTGAAAGACCATTGTAAAGTCCAACTATCACTAACTTAATTCTTTTCATATTTGTAGCCTTTGTTTGCAAACTCTATGTATTGGATATGAAAGACAGAACTGAATGACACACTTAATCCCGTAAATACGCATCAAGCAATGACTACGGGTGGGACATCAAGTGTACAACTACAGAGCCCAACATGGTAGAATCTAACTCTACATTCTGGTAACTCTAATACTGGTAAGATACATATTGGAATTTTTTTGAAAGTATGAAAAAGAGAGCAATCATTCTTTCTAACTCAGGATTTTTTCAATTTGAGCTTTGTTTTAAAGGATGAGTTAGCATTTGCTGTGCAAAGAAGAGAATTGAATAATAGAATTCCATCCAAACTCTTGTAAATTTTTTGATTCCTCTCTTGTCTCTTAATCCAAGCACTTGCTATTTATAATTTATAATATAACTGTACTATTATAAATCCTAACTCATCCTCTGATTCTGTGTATCTCCAAGTAAATATTCATCCTGTGGCAAAGGTTGATGATGTGCAGTTACCAGAGAGAGTTAATTGTTATACAGGTCATATCTCTTATGGGGACCATCAATAACTCACATTGTACAGTTTGTTTTAAACTATTTCCAGCTGAAAAGCCACTATTTTTGATTTTCATTTTAGTTTTAACTCTATTAGGAGACATTCCTCCTAGAATGAATCCAAGGGCACATAACCATTGAGTAGCATTCCTATCTCTTTTTCAGTTTTTGAGACAAAGTCTCATTAAGTTGCTTGGAGCCTCACTAAGTTGCTGAAGCTAATTTCAAAATTATGATCCTCCTGCCTCAGCTTCCTAAGCCACTGTGATTTTGTGCAAGTACCACTGCACTCCTAGACTTTTAAAAATGATTGATATAAATTCACATTTTTGAAGTTATTCCAATTTTAAGTCTCATTTCAAGAGTATTTTATTGGATGTTTGGGAAAGGAAAGATTAAACAAAATTAGACATGATGCCATCTTAAAGCAAAATAATATATACAGTACTTAAAAACTCCTGAATAACTTTATGATGTCTTCATGAACTCCTCATTAATTGTGCTTATTGAAAAAGAATTATTAAGATCATTTGACAAACTTAATGGAGAAAAGAATATAAAAGAAGAAATAAGGAAAAATAATTGAAAAAAGAATATGAGGAAAAAAAGGGTAACAGACTAACTAGCTTTTCCACCTACTACTTTCCCCAAGAAGTTCATTATCAATGTTGGTCTAATAATAAGAATTTTATGATGGTAATGGGCAAATACAAACATGAGTAATTTATTCCAGATATTATGCATTTCATGTGGAAGTGGTCCATATCCAGTTCCATCTTTGTTTCTACTGATGGATCTTTTATTAAATTGATAGGTCTCTAAAACAATTTACTTTAAAATATTTTCCAATTCACAACTTACTCTTTTCAAGTGGCTCTCCCTTGGCTCTTCATGGCATCAGTGTAAATGCTGTTATTTCTCTGTGTTATTGTGTAAAATGCATAGAGATCTGGCAGACCTAATGCAGAGTCCTTCAACAGTATCACAGATACCCACAGGGTGTAAAGTGAATTCATTCAGTATCTTGCCCACTCCTTCATGGAGCAAAAGAAATAAAGGTTTGTGACTGTTAGTGAAAAAGCCTATGTATTTAGTAAATGATTTGCTTCAATAAAAATATGATTTATTTTAACATGGATTTTTATTTGGAAGAGTATGCCATGCATTTCTCTTAAAGACAGATAAGTTAGTATCAATATTCAAAGTTTTCAAGCTAATCTACGGCTTGGCCCTTCCTCAGGAAGATGTAGATCACTACACCTGTCAGGAAGGTAATGAACTCTTTGAATCCATGATTATTTATAAGCACTTACAGCTTATTCCTAAACAGAGTCAGTTTCCATGGAAACAGGAATTATCTGCTGAAGTCTGACCTTTCCTTTGCATAGTTAAGATTTGACAGTTACGTGAGCACTGTTTTAGAAAGCACATGTAATTCTGAGAAGCTTACACAAGATATACAAAGTAGAAGGTGACCGAAACTGTTAAACTTTAAAACTGCCATTAAGGCTATTCATTTTTTTATAATTATTATTGATTTGTAGGGGTTATGTTTAAAAATTTATTCTAATTTGTTATATATGACAGTAGAATGCATTTTAATTCATATTACACATATGTAGCACAATTTTTCATGTCTCTGGTGGTACAAACATAGAGTCACACCATTTGTGTCTTCATAGTGTACTTAGAGTAATGAGGTCCATTGCATTCCACCATCTTTCTTACCCCCATTCACCCTCTCTTTTTCTCCTTCCCCTTGCCCTATCTAGTGTTGGTCTATTCCTCCCCTGTCCCCTCCCCACCCCCCCCACCATCACATTATGTGTTAGAATCCTTAGATCAGAGAAAACATTCGGCATTTGGTTTTTTTGGGATTGGCTAACTTAGCATTATATTCTCCGACTCCATCTATTTACCTGTAAATAAGGCTATTAATGTGACTTTATTTCTTCAAGTGCATGACCTTATTTCAAGCAAGTTTATCATTTAATGGTGGACAGTAAGAGCTGGAACAAGATGAAAAGTTATTATTGCTATTATTTTTATTACCCATAAGTTCTACCATATAAGTAAATATTAGCAGGAACCAATGTCTATATAATGAAACCTCTCTCAGCATATAAGAGGCACCCAATGACAATCTAAATGTGTAAACAAATATTGGCAGTGTACTTCACACACATTACGTTGCTACAAGAATCTCATTATAACTCCGGAAAGTAGATATCATTATAATATATTTTCATTTACTAAAGGATTCAGTATGCTAAATGAAAATGCACGTAGTATTTAAACACAAGATTTTATTCTAGAGATTCTGAAGATAAGTTTGTCAATTTCATCCTTTAAAACATGAACAAGAAATAAAATGAGATACAAGAAACATTTTAACAAAAATATTGGAGACTGTCTTTTAAATTTAGTTAATTATTATAAGGTCCATTTTTAAATGACCATCATGCTATCTTCTCCATTGAAAAGGTTATTTTTAAAAAAATGTTTTTGTTGGTTTTCATATTTAAAATCAATAACTACAGTTTCAGCAATGTGACAGTAAATGAGAGAAAATGGTTTATTAAAGCCTGATGGACTAGAATTTTGTGTGAGATAGAATCTCAGAAAGAAGATGATTATGGTAATCATCATTAGAGCTTCATGTTCAATAAAATTTACCATCACAGCTACCTGAAAGGAAAGTATAAAGTTTTTTTAAGGAAAAACTATTTAATTGTATTTACTAGTGTTAACTTCCAAAATGGTAATAATAGAAAACAGCAGCTATTAGAAATTGAGGGAAACAAAAGTACATCTAAAATGAGCAACTCAAACACAAGGGCAAAAGAACCAAAATAAAATTAAACAGCAAATCAGATGTGAAATAACTGAAATTCCAATTGTTTGACAGAATTATCTTAAAGAGTCTTGAAGGGCAACAAAAACATAATTTTATTTTTTTAATAAATATATTTTTTAAATCCTACATTATATAAACGTGAAAACACATATTGCTTAACTCTTTATTTTAATAATTTGAACATCTTAAAGAATTCTATCTTTTAATGTTCATCAAAAAATTTAGACATTGTACTGACATATTTTCTTTCCCTTCCAAGGCTATTTATGATTTTATGACTTAAGTAAATATGTTCATATATTATCCTTTATAAAGCTGAAAACATATATAAAATGAAAACTATTTCTACATTTACACATTTTTGATAATGTTTTCCCTGAGAAGAATAAAGCTTAACAATTTTAAACTTTAGTTTCTATTTTATCTGTCTTAACTTTGTTAACATAATCTCTGAAGGAAGTAGATTTCATTGTTATAGGATTGAAAAGGTGGAAACCAATGGACTATTTTAGTGAGGATTTGGTTGAAATGTGTGGGAAATCTAAGCTACATGGGAAAAGAGTTTGTAGTCAGACTCAGATAAATTTATGCAAGCCCATTCTGGCTCAGATACATTTGGAGTGTATGATAGAAAATTACTTTACCAAAATATTTTAATAAGAAAGAGTGAAAGGAAAATTCCATTAAGCTCCCAAGTTTTGGAGATTACTTTCATACTCTTAAAACTACTTTAGAAAACAACCAGGACTCCTTGGAGAAATGTGACTCCAGAACTGAGGTATGGAATGTAAAAACATGGGCATAAAACATCTTTTTTTGTGCATGTTCTGGAAAGAAAGAAAATATTCAAAGAATGATGGAGACATACCAAAAAGATACAGGAGCCAGCTTGAGCAAATCTCTCTCTAAATCTGGGAAGTTCCAAGAATCAAGTAGACAGCAAGGAAAAGATTCCAGTTGTAGGAATGGACAGAAGAGGGGATATTTTGGACAAGTCACTCTTAAATTGAGGTGCTCAGTGCTACCTTTGAATTAACTCTGAATTAAATGCCTTCATTTCTATATAAAAATGGTGGTCTACATTGCCAAACATGTTTCCGGGTTTTAAAATCTACAGAGATGACATTCCGAATAGTGAATGAGGGATACCTGAGAAACTGTCCAACACACAGCCATAGCCATTTCCTATTTAAAAATAGGGGGAAAAAACCCAATTGTTTAAAGTTTCTGAGAATTTTCTTAGGGACATACAGTGAAAGGAGAAAGATGCATTCAAGAAAATCTATCTTATTAAGACAGTGATCTACCACCAGTCTCCCGCCCACCCATCACAGGCTCCACCTTAAGAAAAGGACTCCAGGAGCTCTCATTTAGTAAAGTGACGCAAGAAGATGGAGACTCACCTGTAAGTCTCAGCCTGAATTTTGGTTTCAACCTAGGGGTAGAAAGGAGCAGGCTGCAGGAATTTCTCTTTCCACCTCCAGCCATCCGAGTATTATTCCAGGCAGGTGGGTGAGAAGATCAGTGTTCTCTGGCTTTACCCAACCCTTACTCCTAGAGGTTTACTCTAGGTGCAACAGACCAAGAAGAGCTTGTCCTGTTGTCTTGCACCATAGCTCCAAGCTCACTCATACAGCCTAGATTTCACAGCAAACAGGACAAGGTAGGAATACTAGGGGACCTGCTAGTACCTTCTCATAAAGCCAAAGAGTCATTCTAGGAGAAGATCACTGTCCCTGTTCCCAATGCTCATGAAGGTGTGCACAGGTTCTGCCCCTGCAAAGAAACAGGGTGGAGAGGCAATTCTCACTGATGAAGAGTTCCACAGCTCTACGTGAAGGAGTTGACTATATTTGGAGCATTTCATGTCCAAGTGTTATGGTTTAGATGGACTGAGACCCCTGAAACTGCAAGCCTCCAAATAAACTTTTCCTCCTCTACAATTATTCTGATCAGATCTTTTAATCATAGCAGTAAAAAAAGCTGACTAAAACACCAAGCATATTAGCAAAACCAATGGAGTTCATCATAGAGAGAAACTGAGGAGACCCACTCATAACTTCAAGATGCAAGTAGAAATAAGAAAAACTGATGAGTGTTGAAAATTACAGAGAATTAGAAGCTGAGTGAACTAAGCGAGGCCCTCCTGTGATCACAGCCCACCCCCAGGGTTATATGAAGTTCTAAGCTGCAACTACTCAGGAGCAAGTAGGGCGGAATGTAGAGAATACTTGAAAGCATTTCTTGACCACATAGAGGGCAATCAACAGAGGGTGGAATTCTCAACAGCACTAGGGCCTTATACACAGCCTATGACCAAGGACTTTGACATAGGGACTATTCCTAGGAAAACAGGTTTAAAAATATAATTACATGTATCCCTGGCAACCTGGAAGATTGTGAGCATGTCCAAGTCTATGCTTTATCAGGAATAAATGGAAAGGGAAAACCTTCTTTGCACATACTTGGCTGAGCATCTGTCAAAAATAAACTCCTTTAACTCATACCATCCTCTGAGTCACAGACACATCCAATAGTGCAGTTTAAAAAATCTTACTGGCTAGGGGGTACTAAGCATGACCTTTGAACAATAAATGGATTATGCTGGTCTGGGTAAATCCCTAGATAGTCAGGCTAAAAGATTAAAATTAAAAAAATCTAAGCAAGGATATAAAAGGTCACACAATCATATTTAGTGAGAAATAAAAATTTGCAGGAACTGTTCAGCTAAGTCATTAATCGATGTATAAACAGACAAGTCACAAAACTGTAACATGTCCAGTTGGTGAAGGAGATCAGCATCATGAGCTGCTAGAATACAGATCTCAAATATTCCATTATTGACACAAAGTTATGACATGCACAGAAATAAAATTACGGTCTTAAGTCGGGCGGGGGAGGCCAAAAATAAAAATTGTTTGGAATGATCTTGATGCTGTAGTTACCAAAGACTTCAAAGCAATCATTATAAATATATTTGAAGAATTAAAATAGGTCATGTCTAAAGAATTAAAAGAATGTATAATGACAATGTTCCGGGCATAGAAAATATCAATAAACAGAGAAATTATTTTTTCAAAGAACCAAATGAAAATTGTGCAGTTGAAAATGTAATAATCAAAATGAAACTGTCACTAAATGGACTCAACAGAAAATCTGAGTTGTTAAAAATATCAACAAACTTGATGATAGATCAATAGGGATTATGTAATCTGAATCATGGAAAAAAACAAGGAATGAAGAAAAACAGAGTCGCAGAGAAATGTAAGGGACCAAGATACTCACCAGCTTGCATAGTGGGGAAACCTCAGAGAAGAGAGAGGAATGTGTGGGAAAATGTGTTCCTGAAAACTCCTTATATTTGGTGAAAAGCATTAATCAGCAAATCTGAGAAATCTGATGTGCTCCAAATGTGATAAACATAAAGGGATCCCTTCTCAGACACAGTGTAGTCAAATTTTCAATGCCAGAAACAAAGTCTTAAAAGCAGTGAGGAAAAAAGTGACTCATCATTGATAAAGGAAACAATGAAATAACAACTGAATCCTTGCCAGTAGCACTGGAGATCAAAGTTCATAGGTATAATATATTTAAAGGGCGGATGTTAAAAATACCATCCATCAAATATATTATATTCATCCACCCTCTCTTTCAAAAATATAGGTAAGGGGCTGGGGATGTGGCTCAAGCGGTAGCGCACTTGCCTGGCATGCATGCGGCCTGGGTTCAATCCTCAGCACCACATACAAACAAAGATGTTGTATCCACCAAAAACTGAAAAATAAATATTTAAAAAATTCTCTCTCTCTCTCTCTCTCTCTCTCTCTCTCTCTCTCTCTCTCTCTCTTTCTCTGTCTCTTTTAAAAATATATAGGTAAAATGATAACATTCCTAGATACTCAAAATATGAAAGAACTTATTGCTAGAAAACTTACTTTATAGGAAACTGTATTAGGCAGGTTTCTTCTGGCTGAAATCTAGTGAAACCAGGTAATAATATGGAAACACATGGAAAGGTTTTAAAAGTATTTCTAATAAAGGTAAATAGATAAAAAACTATAAAAGGCAGTACAAATGATCTTTCTTCACTCCTTCTTTCTCTACCTCATTTAAAGAGTAGTTACAAGAAAGACATGTATATAAAATATATAATTGAACTGTATAATATAGAGCAAGTGTGTGGACAAAAGTTTATCAAATTAAGGAATGAACCAAGATGATAATAACATAAAGAAATGAGACCACTAAAAAGGAGGTAAATGTAACAAACCCTACAAACATTTATTATCTTCTTTTAAGTTCTTTAAAAGATTAAAAAATTTTTTAAAGTAATAATTATAACAATGTTTTGTTGAGTTTATAACATGTATAGACCTCATGTAACTCCTTAATAAATTATCAATAGAAGGAAAATCCCTTAACTCGATAAAAAACATTTGGGAAACATACATAGGTAATATCATACTTAAGGTGAAAGTTTGAAAGTTTCCTTTTATGGATTGGATGTACCCCAAAATCTCATGTGTGAGACAATGCAAAATGTTTCAGAGAATAAATTATTGGGTTACAAGAGCTTCAATCCAATCAGTGCATTAATAACCTTATGGGATTAATTGAGTGGTAACTGAGAGCAGGTGGGGTGTGGCTGGAGGAGGCGGGGCATTGAGGGCATTACTTTGGGGTATATATTTGTATTTGGCAAGTAGATCTCTCTCTCTCTCTCTCTCTCTCTCTCTCTCTCTCTCTCTCTCTCTCTCTCCTTCCTGATCATCACATGAGCTTCTTCCCTCTGCCACACTCTTCCACCATGATATTCTGCCTCACATTAAGCCCCAAGCAATGGAACCTACTGTCTATGGACTGGCACTTCTGAAACCATGAGCCCCCAAATAAACTTTTCCTCCTCTACAGTTGTTCTGGTTGGATCTTTTGGTCAGAGCTGCAAGAAAGTTGACTAAAATAGTTTCTAAGGTCAAGAACAATTTTAAAAGAAACTTTGGCAATTCTTCAAAAAGGTACATAAAGGTAGACCATTTGTCCCATCAAGACTATTCCTAGATATATATACCCCAAAGTAAAAATAGGTAAACAAACAAATCTAGTATGTGAATGTTCATAGCAGCACTATTGGTAATAGTTGAAAGATGGAAACAACACAAGTGTCCCACTAAGGAATAGAGAAATAAATTGCAAAATATGCTTATAATATAATAAAAGTCTTCCATAAAAGAAATAGTGGACTGACACAAGCTACAACATGGGAGAAAGTAAGAAACTCAAATAGAGCGTTTTAAGTAAAATACTAAATATATTATGACTTCATTTACTTGAAAAGTCCAGAATCAAATTTATAGAGAAAGTATAAATAGATTAGTGGTAACAGGGCTGGGGTAGGGGAAATGAGTAAAGACTGACAATGGATGGATTTCTTTTGGGGATGGTAAAAATATTGCAATCTTAGATTCTGTGGCTAACTACACAGCTCAGTGAATATACTGGAATTACTGAATTGCACAATTTAAACAAATGAATTTTATGGTATGTGAATTATACCTCCAGAAAGATCTGTGGGAGTCTATGAATAACAGCCAATTAGTTTATCTGATTAATTATAATATTTTTAGTGAAAGATATATATCATTAATTCGGTGCCAGACATTGTTCTGAGAGCTTTGCATGTGTGAGTAGTTTCTCTGTTCTTTATAAGAACTCTATGAAACAGGTAATAAAATTTCATTCCCATTACCAATATGAAGAAACCATGTTCAAAAAGATTAAGTACTTGTCTAAGATTGTGCAGGCTGAAAACATGGAACCAGAATTAAAACCCAGGCCATTTCTCTGCACTCTGTGTGGTTGTACTATGCCACTTCTTCAATTAGACCAATGTATGCAATCTCTGCAAGGAATTGAAGTCCCTTGCTAAGGAACTTCTTTAAGATATTATCAATAATAATAATTAATAAAAATTATCAATACTTGTGTAAAGCAATTATAGCAATAACAATTATTTTCCACAATGTAAAGTATATAGCAATATTAGCATATATCAAAAAATTAAATAAATTTAAAATAGTCTATGCTTTGTCACAAGAAGATTATTTGCTGTGTATAAAAGAGAATTAAAAAACTCAAAAGAAATGAAGGTGACCAATTTTAGAAAATAAAACTTTGTTAATAATAATTGTTAGCTTTTATAAAAGGTTAATAAAATTGAAATATTCTAAGCATCACACACACACAGATTTCGCATTCTAGGACTTTTTTAAACTATCACTACATTACCCAAGATATTAAAAAGGTAATAAAGATACATGAGCATCTTTATTATAACAAATTTCATAATATAAATTAATGGTCCAATCATTTGAATAAATGAATTAGCCAAATGGAATCAGAAATAGAAATAATAGCCAACTTTCAGCCCATTATAGGGTGCTATTGCATGAGACCAACAAGCCACATGGTGGAAGGCTGATTATACTGAATCCCTTCCTCCCCAGCATACTGTCTGTATGGGACATATTCTGAGCACGAGCTTGTCTTTCTAGTCATTAGTGTCTCAGTTAGAACCGCTATCTATAGCATTAGACTTCCATTAGGGGATTCCACATAATGTTCCTCAGAGCTAGGTATCCATTCTAGTGCAAGAACGACTGTGGGCACATAATTAAGGTATGCACAGGCCCCCAAAATATATTATTTGCCATATCACAGATGCCGACAGCTGATAGTGGGTGGGGTAGTTTTTAAAAGTAATCTCTGAGCAACAGCTTGCCTATGGCACCCTGAGAAGATGGTCTACTACCCTCTGAATACAGTGTAAACCTTAAACCAAAATTCATTGCACAGTTCTGTTTCCCAATACGTAGATGACATTTGTCCAGAAAACAATACTCCTTGCCATGACACGCAACTAAATCATTCAGGCTCACTCAAGGAGAATTTGGGTTGGCATGAAATAATTACACAGACACAGAAAATACCTTTTTCTTGGGGTCCAATGAGGGCTTTCTACCTTAGGGGTTCATTATAAAGAGAGAGCTTGCACCTGGATTCTTTATTTTTATAGAGGAGGATACAGAGGGAGAATTGATGGAATGTTCTTTTCAAATAAGGCAAAAATCAGGTTTCAGGGGGTCGAGTCTAGTTTTGTGATGTCTTGTGGTCAGTAGATTGATTGACATCTTGGCAAGTCACACCCATCTCGGTTGCTGTGTGGGAACACAGGCAGAGCAAGAGGAAAGTACACATGTGTGTTGCACGGCCCAAAGAGCACACAATACCAGGCCAGTCCTCCCATAGGCTCAAATGCTCATAGTTCACACACACAAACCATGGCTGCCCCGTGACAACTCCTGAAAATACTTGGGAGAATTTTTGTTTTCTTACACCTTCAAATTAGACTCTCTACATCTAGAGGATCTGCTTTTCAGAGCAGTACCTATTGCACCAGGGCACTCAGCAACATCCCTACTGAATTAAAAAAACTTCCTTTTGCCTTGTATTCCTCATGACTGTTAACTGGCAGGAAAAGAAAAGAGTTAACATTATTAGCAAATCCATTAACTCTCATCACAAGAAGTATGTCTGCTGTTACACCACGAGTGCCTGAAGGAAAACATGGGCAGCTTAAGTCATCAACCCGGTGATCACTTTATTTGACAATTTTAACTTTAAATAGGCCAGGTGAACAACAACGGCTTCATGCAGACATGATAAATGGAGATTCAGTCCCCTCAGTTAAAACAGTCTGGGTCACCCTTTCAGACAAGACATCCACGGTGATAGAAATTTTTCTTGAAAAACTGGGAATCTATAAATTGTAGTAAAGTTGGCAAAAGTTGGCAGTCTTAAAATTATTTAAGATTGGGGGTATGGTGTCTTCCCAAAATCCTTTTCTCAAAACTATTCCCACATATTGTGTCTGGAGACTCCTAGCAAATGTGTGTCCAGGTGGTGAAGTGATGTAGGAAATGAACTGAGCAAGGACTGCAGAAGATGCTGTCCAGGCCCTGCCTGTATCTCCCCCTCTGCCAGTGCTCCCATCTCCCAGCTGCCATGCGTATACATGTCTCATGGCTCACAGGCTCTCTCCTGTCTGAAAAACTGCTTTGGTCTAAGGGAATCACTTCACCAGAACAAGCATGGAGACTTATGCCCTTTACCTTGTAATGAGCTGCAGTCAATGACTTGCTAATATGGAGTAGAAAGCCTGTCCTTATCTGGAGCTTAGACAAACCTATGATTCAGAGTTTTTTATTCAATTAATTTAATAGAAGTACATCTTTATATGGCTCCTGGCCCAATTTCTATCCTGATTTTTACACATTTTTTTTTTTTTAATAAATCACTTGCACCAGGATTCCATGTCAAGCTCTGCTTCAAGAGAACTCTGGCTTAGGACACAACCACTCAAAAAGGTTGGATCTCTCAGTTTAACAAAGAAATGACAATAGTTGGTATAGTAAACAATATTTTAAAGATATGAGCACAGTGTTTAGAAACAAAGTAAGGCAAAATGATAAACCAGACAAATGTGAACTAAAAAAGAAATTTTTAGAACTGGTGTTGTAGCTCAGTGGTAGAACCATTGCCTCTCATGTGTGAAGTCTTGGGTTTGATCTCTGGCATGGGAAAAAAAAAAGTATATATATATATATATATATATATATATATATATATATATATATATATATCTCTAACAGTGTCTAATTCCAGTAAAATAATAATAGACATGATGGACAAACAAATAGTGGTATATCCACACATTCACCAAACAACATATTGCAACTCAATTTAAAATGTCTATGAATAAAAAATCAGGTTAAGTATAACCAATTTGATGTTTATTTGTGAAATGAAATTGGTGCTAATTATTTTCTCCTATACAGGCTCTATTTCTCCACTTTCAGTAAAAAAAAAAAAAAAAAAAAAAAAAAAAAAAAAAAAAAAAAGAAGTTTCCATACAGATCTCTAAGAACATGCTGAAGCAAATTATAGAATCTCATTAATCTCGTTGTTTTTAGTGATTCATGATGTTTAGACAATTGTTTCATTCCCAATTATAATGTGAAGCCTGCACAATTCTTTTCCTTACTCATCATGTCAGGTCGAACTAATTATCTCGTCTGTTGAGCACTGCTTGAACAATCTTTGAAATGGAAAACAAAATTCCTGAATTGAAAGGTGTTGAAAAGCACACACGCACTCTCTCAAAGGCATATTTTGTTCTCTCGGTAAATGATATCCGCTCTCTTCATCTTCCTCCCTCTCTCCTCTCACCTGGAATAAAAAGTAGCCATTTCATCACACATGATTTTTAACTCTAGAATATTAATATCCCCAAATGATTTTCTAAAATAGCAATGAGAAAGAACAAAATAATTTAACTTTATTTTAAAAAGAGTTTCATTATTAAAGTTGCCTTCATTAATTACCAGTTACTACTCCAGATGTTGGCTAAAACATAAAGAGCAGAGCTGCACACACAGATGTAATAGAACAATTTCTTTACACTTCAAAATAGAAATACATCAAAGAGAATGTTTAGATTTTGTTGTCATATCTTCAGAAACATAATGAATTATCTTTATGTGTCACAAAGAGACATCTCCAGTGTGTTCATATTATAAATGTATTTTCTCCAAAATCCTCAGAGAAAGATAGGATGGGAAAAATCACTTTACATCCCAAAATGAGAATTATGTAAATTAATGGAATAGCACTCCCCTTGTTATAAAAGAATGCATGATCATGAACATGTTTTGGAAAAATCCTTTTAGGAGACAACATCTCTCATTGCCCCTGCCCCTGTCAAAAATAGCAAGAACAGCAAATACCAGCCCTCCAGGTAATTCTAATGATAAACAGCATCAGAATTTTGATCAAGCACTTAACTCTTACCTTAAGGAATAACGTAAGCTCCCCAAATACCAAGTTTCTGTGTTGGAAATAACTAATGACTACCAAAATACCTCTCTTATTTTTCCCCTGTGGTAATCGAACTTAACTTCCTAGTCTTTTCAAAATTTTAGACAAAACTTTTTGAAAGTATTCATATGTGGAAAGAAATAAAAGGACTGTTGAAATCACTTCACTCCCCACGTCCTGGGCTTTTTTGATAGAGGATGGTATTCATGGGCTTTAATTAGAAGTAGTCACAGCTTCTAAGGAGAGGGGAGGCTACTGCAGTTAAATAGTAGCAGCAATAGCTGTCTTACTTCCATTTTGGAAATAATTTACTGCTATTTCTTAACTCTCATCATGAAAGAAAAGGAAAATATGTATTTACATTGAAGCAGATATGATGAATTTTAATGACAAATACCTGAGTTTGTATTCTGGTTCTGACCCTTTTAAATTGACTGGTGTTGGTAAAATTTAAATTAACCTCTATAAAGCACAGTTTTTTCCATGGGAAAAATGTCATCAATTAAATATGTAGTATTTTGGGAAAAGCAAATGAATAAACAAAGGAAAATGCCTACCATAGTTTTGCAAATAGTCTACATTCAATAAATATTAGTCTTTTTCTTCTATACTAAAATCAGCATGTGGCACCTTATTGGAAAGATTTTAAATCACAGATCTATTTGTATTGTGCTGTTCTATATTATAATTAAAAGATATATCATTTAGATGAGAAAATATAACAGATGGAAAACTCTTCCCACTTTCTTTCTTTAGCTCAAACCTCTCTTCCAAGCTGTATAGTTATGTATTAATTGTCTTTTACAAACCTCCACCTGGCTGTCACTAAGATATTTCATGCTTACTATAACTGAATTAAATTATTGATTTCTCCCTTTAGCCCTTCACAATATCTTTTTTGTCTCCACAGACACTACCAAATCAGTAAATGCCCCCCATCCACTCAGTCATGCCAGTTAACACTGAGAATTTTGACACCTTAACCTCACATTTGACCTGTTCAATATAAGACATTTTCATTTCACCTCACAAAAACACATACCATCTATTTCTGTACTTCATTTTTGGTGCAGGTCACCATCATTTTCCATCTGAAGTACAGTAATCTTCTCCTGAATGGTTTCCTCTCTAATTGGCATTTCCCATTTTGTTTTCCACATAGCAGATATGATGATAATGTTAAAACACCTCATGCTGTTTTACTTTCTTTTCTAAAACCATCCCATGGCTTACTTTCCCACTTTAAAATAATTTCCATGCTCTATGCAAGACCCACCAGGCACTCTGCATTTCAGTTCCTCCCTGGATTTCAAAACTCTTCTCTTGCAGGTACTCCCACTACTGGTAGTATATCACATGAGGGTGTCTCAGGTCCTCAAACATGCCAAGCACTTTTTTGATGTCAGGGTATTTATGATGTGTGCTTTTCTTAGGCCTGAAAATTGTTATTATTCCATTCTTAATATAATCGGCTACTTCTCATATTTTAAGTCTCATTTCAAATTTCTCTGAACAAGACCCTCTGGCAACTCAAAACAACATTGTTATCTTCTATGGCTCCCTCTTAAAACATACTGTTACTCTTTGCTTATGGATATATATTATTATAAGCATGGAAAAGTAGAACATTTCATCCTATCTTCTTTCTCTTCCAGGTAAGGATGGATCCTTTGGTATGACACAGTAAAGAGAAAAAAAAAATGATGACATACTATGTTCATTCATGTATTCAAACAAAGCATATGTGAAGGGGAGAAAAATAAAACACTTGTTGGGCCACAGTCATTTTGTGGAGATGAATCAGAGAAGAACTTTAAAATAAAGTGAGAGTTAGTAGAGATATGAATGAAACAAGGGAAGGTGGTCAAAGGAAGTGTATTCTACACAGGAAGTACAAATACAAAGTCCCTGAGAGAGGGATGTTTAGTGTGTTTGGGGAGGGTAGTATGAGAAAGAAAGAGAGAGGGAAGAAAGGACGAATAGGTTTGGTCCAAAATGCATAAGGTTGTATTGATTACAGAAGAGACTGATTTTCATTTTAGTGTCAAGATTACTTAATTAGAATTAGTTAATTTTGTTTTTATTTTTTAAATAAATTCTCCTTCTGAAGAAATCGAAGATACTATATTCTCCAATATGAAATAACCACTGCTATTGAACACTCTAATCAAAAGTGATTCCCCAAATTTTAGCATATGCAGGCTGAAGCTGGGATGCTAACGTGGTAAACCAAAACAGTTAAAAATTGAGAGAAGATGGCCATAGAGGAGGTTGTAGTCTAGAAGACATTTTTTAGACTGTATAGAATCTAGGATAGCTTTGGGTGGTTGGAGGGATATTTAGTGTGAAGATTAAAGTGATATCTTGAATTATTCTCCTAACTCATTGTGAGTTCATGATCATCTAATGATGATGATAATCTTTCTGTGTGTTTTCTAGAAAGTGCAAGAGAATGAAAGTAAATACATTTGGCAGAATTATGTGATATTTATTGATCTGTGTTGTAATGTCTGCCTTTACATGTATCTTGACAATCTATATAACCAAACTATAAATATACTATTCTCCCTACACTACAGGCAAAGTGATGCAGAGAAGGAGTAGAACCAGGAGAGTCAGTTCGAGAGTTAGAAACCATCTTGGAGGAGTCCTCTTGTAGTAGAAACTAATGTGACCATACCACTGAGGCCCACTAAGGGAACAAAACTATTTAGAAAGGAACATTTTAGAGACTTTGTTTCAGCCTTGAAATTTAAAGGACATAGAAGGTGTTACTTCCATTCTTACAAGAAAATATCTGAACTAACTGAAATCAATAACTCTTCTTGGATACATGAGTGAATTGAGGTTGCAGGGTAGAACAACACCCAGAAATCTGGAGATGCAGCAAAACCCACAGATTCACATCTAAATCAGCTGGCACAAAGCAGAAGCCTCTGGGGCCATAATTTGGAAGAAACACTTAAATGGCAATTTTGACAAATTGCTGAGGCTGAGTGCACATAAGAGCAAGATCCCCACAGGAGTTTCTCATTCTCAATAACAAAACCCAGCAGAATCAAAAGCTGGCTTCACTTTGAAAAGATCAATAAAATTGATAACTTCAATCCAAATTAACCAAGGACAAAAAGAGAATGCTGAAGATAGTGACATTAGAAATGAAAGATCTGTCACCAGTACAGAGTCCATAACATTTAAGGATAATTTTAAGAATATAACAAAGAAAAATAAAGTCACAAATTTACTAACAGATTAAATGGGCCAATTTTTTGAAAGATATAAACTACACTAACTCATGCAAGGAAAAGAGATGACCTGAAAAGAGGTATAGTTGTGAAAGGCATTTGTTATGCTTGCAATAAGGAACCAGAAGTACATCTCAGAAATCAGGATTTCTGAAACAACAGTTAATCTTCAGGGCATGGAAAGTACAGGATTTCTGAGAAAATAAGGGAGACAAATATCAATAGGACACACGAAGCAGCTCAAAGAGGCTTCCACTGACTAAATCTGCAACAGTTTAACAATAAATATTTAATGATACCAATAGATGTTAATTCATTGGATAAAATTAAAATGCATGAATACATAAATTTTGGAGAAAAGAACTAACAAATTACAACATAAGTTGGATGCCATTTAATAGATATAGAAAAAAAATGACAATATGAAGTCATCAATGATGATAAAGCTATGGATCAAAAGCTTAATGCGAACTAGAATACTTTAAGAATATGGATGCCCAAACTGCTTACTAATTAAAAGGAGGAAATAGAATCTTCTTATTGAAAAAAAACCTGACAGAGAACATTTTAAAGTTGAAGTCAGCAAAGTGGTGGTAGTTTTACATCACTAATACTAGGGTCTATGCACATCATGTGCCTCCAATACAGCAAGGGGGCAGAGCACATGCACTCAGAGGCACTCCTTCCAGAACACCTCCCTCGAACCCAGAATCTAACTGTAGGACAAGTGCCCAACGAGCAAAGTCTACAAAATACCAGGTTTCTACTTTTCAAAAATTGTAATGCCAAGAAGGTTAGGAAAGGCTGAAACTATTTCAGATTTGAAAAGCCCAAACAAATATGACAGCTAAATAAATTGTTCAATTCTAGATTGGTTCCTGGATCAGAGAAAAAGGTAACTGGATAAAGAATGTCATTGATATAGTTGATCATATTTGCATATTGAATGTCAGTTATAGTATGAATATCATCAGGGGTAAAATTTTCTGATTTTGATAATTAAAATGTGTCATTTAAAGATGGCCTTGTCCTTGTCCGTAAAGAAAAGTACACACGTGAAAATTTACTGACAAAGAAGTAAAATATCTGGAATTTTTCCTCAGTTGTTTAGGAAAAGTTATCCCCCATCCCCCGTGTGTGTGTATGTGTGTGTGTGTGTGTGTGTGTGTGTGTGTGTGTGTGTATAATACATATTTATGAACAAATTATGTTTTGTTAATTCTATTACTGTATTTATATAAGAATTATATTATATAATGGGGAAAATGACATCAAATTATGAATATAAGAAACATGTGGTAATTCTCTGTACTTTTCTGTTGAAATTATATGAATGTCAGAATTTAAAAGAAATTAAACATTATATATTTTAACTATGTGAGGATCAATAATGAGGATATCAATTATCAGTAATTAAATTCATGTGGGTTTTTTTTCAAAAGAAATTTCTTCTTGAATGAGAGGGTATAAAAATTTGGAAACTGATGAAATATATCTTAAGTATTTATTGTTAATAATGCACCCCCCAGTCTGAAGTTCAAATATTTTTATCTTTAAAATTATTGTTTTTACTTTTTGTCTATACTAGTATGAACATGAAGCAAGGAGTTTTATTTTTATTGTCGTTTAGATTTACTTTTCACATTTTCTCTTTACATATTTTATTACCATTTTTTTAGTCATCAATGAATACAAATGTTTTAATAAACCAAGGATTTCAGTTTTTAGAGGTTATGACTTAGGTTCGATTTTTTTCCCACCTGAAACCCTTAGACTTGACATCACTAGGATTCTTGTGAACATTGTTTTCTATTTCTAGTCAAATACTTTGTCTATTCATATTGACATGTTCTATAAAATTGATGAACACCCTACTATTAAAATGTCAGATGGTTTGGTTTGGAAACAAATCTGCTTATCAAAAGAATAAAATCTTATTATTATAGATTATGTCTAATCAGCTGTAATAATAAGCTTAGCTAAGTATAAACCAAAGACTGATTAAGCTCTTAATTAAACTCATGGTTGAAAAATTTATATTTGAGTAAGCTTATGTGGCTATATAGCAAATGGAGTATAAACCTTCTGTTTGTACACAATCTCAATGGCAGTTTAGAAGAAAGGCCATGTTCTCTAAAAGGTACTGACTGTGTAGCATGCACCGTGGGCTCCAGAATTTGCTATAATCTTGAAAACTTGTATTTGTGTGATTTATCCAATCAATGTTGTGTAACAACTTTCAAAAATA